>NC_141383.1:12862098-13250755 GCF_017979445.1 Akebia trifoliata | reverse complement strand
TGCAAACTTGTTAATAAAGATAGGGAGCCCCCAAAATAGTCTTTACCCGAGGACGAGGGCTTATTATGATCCTCAGGCAAATTGATGTCGCCTAACGACGTTTTTTTTTTGAGGCCTCGACAGCCTCAAGAGTTAATGGGAATTCTTCCCAGTTGTGCATTGTCTCCCCTTCTCTGAAGGGGCGGATGAGATGAGCAAGTGATTCCTTGGATGATTTGGTTGATGGTTCGGAGATGACCATGATCTCCGATTGATTGTTGTCAGATTGAGGCATAGTTGAAAGCGCCCTCGATCCGTGGGGTGCGCGGATCCGCTTTTGACCCTTGAGGTTTGGGAGTCGCCACCTACTTATTACGGTCTAGGAACCGTTCAATGACTCTAAACAGATAAAAAAAACTAATCTAGAACAAAAAAAAACTGAATTCGGGGATCATGTTACGGGGTTGGAAGGTGTTAGGCACCAACCCCGCCCGGCCAAAGTCGGTTTCTACTAACTTCCCAAATAAATTACATTGCTAACAACCTAGATAATAATAAATAAAAAAAATAAAAAAAAGTTATACCTTTCCGATAACAAACTTTATTCCCTCAGATCCGACAAAAATTGCTCCTTGTACCGTACTCCTTGCTTCGTTCTGTTTCCGGATTTGATTTTTGATCTCCGAGGCAAGGTATCTCTACTTTCTTGGATCTGAATTCTTCAAGTTTGTTGTGGATTTTGGGATGTTTTTGGAGGGCTTTTAGGTATTTTTTAGGCTAAAATCAAATAAGGGATGTTAGGTAAGGAGTTGGGGCTCCAAAACAAGGGTTTATGGGAGGCTAAGGGGACTTTTAGACCTACTTCTCTTAGGATTTATGATTTTTTAAGAAAATAGGGTGTGAGCACCTCTATTTATAGATTTTTTTAGGGGTTGATTTTGATAGAGTTAGTGTTTAATTAGAGTTCTTTTAATTAGAGTTGTGTTTTAGTTAGAATTGTTTTAGGTAGAATTGTGTTTTAATTAGAATTGTTTTAGGTAGAATTGTTTTTTAGTTAGAACTCTATTAGATAGAGTTATTATTTAATTAGAATTCTATTATGATTTTGACTTTTGGTCTTATTTGATTGACTTTTAATATTTTGACTTTAGTCTTAATTGATTGACTTTTAATATCTTGACTTCAGTCTTGCTTAATTGAATTTAATTTTGACTTTAGTCTCACTTGATTGACTTTAATACCTTGACCTTAGTCTTGCTTAATTGACTTTAAATTTTTGGAGAACCCCCCTCTATTATATCTTTAATTCTTTAGACCCCCAAATGGAGGGGTTCTTAAAGAAATATCTCACGAACCCTCAACAATTTTACTTGAAAGCCCGATTGATCGATTTTTTTAATTCAAATTTTCAAATTAATTTCATTAATGTTTCACTTTAATTATTTAATATTTTATTTATTAATTTCAAAATTTTTAATTATGAAAATTGTGAAATTATCGTTTTGCCCTCGGAGAGGACTTTTCACGTTTTAAGTCAGTTTTTTATGTTCCAGGATGTTTTAGAATCGATTTTTCGTAAGGAATTCAATGGAAATATTATTTTGTGTTATTTACAAATTTTTTGTGTGAAATGGTCGTGAACTTTATTAGGGGCATTTTCGTAATTTTGTGAAATTCTGTGAAAATTGGGGAAATGATTTATTTGATTTCGATTTGTTGTTTTATGTGTTTGAGAGAGTTTTCCTAAGCGTAACGTAGGCTCTAGGGTTGTTTTGAGGTTAGGGGTATTTTGATAATTTGGTACATTTTTAGTGATTTTTATCGTGAAGCTTCTTTTTGGTCTGTAAGATGATGATTTCTATGTTTCTGGGGTCGTATTTTCCTAACGTAGCGTGGTTTCTAAGGTTTTGTCAGTTTGAGATACCTCATCCAGATTTCTGAAACACATCTGGTAACAAAACAAAGCAATGGAAATAACATCCATTATTGGGAATCATTGTGATCGGGTTGACGAGTTGATTAATCAGGCGGATGCAAAAATGGGGTGTCTACAGATGCCCCTCTTTGGCAGAGGGTTGAAACAAACTAGATAGCAAATCTATTTTGGTAGATAGTGCGATATCCGAATGCCAAAGCTAGTGACAGTTCATTTTGCAGCCTGATTTAGCAATTCGTTAGGATGTTCGGATCCTTGAGCATAAAACTCTCCCCGAACTAAAAAGTTGTCAGGTCCTTGAACGTGAGCTCTCATTGACAGTGTCAGATCCTTGAATTTTAGAAAATTCTCCCTGACTAAAAAGTGCAAGTATGAGTATATGTGTTGTGTGAAACTGAGCAAAGATTGAGAAAAAACTAAGCATAATCTGAGCATAATCATAATCTGATAAAAATTTGAATGTCTTCCTCTACCTACCCTAGGTGAACGAGTAATAAAATAATTTTTTAAAAATTCTACTCTACCTGCTCAGGGTGAAAAAATAATTAACTAATTTTTTTTTAGAAGTCCTACTCTACCTGCCCAGGGTGAAAGAGTAATGAACTAATTTTTTTGGGAAGTTCTACTCTACCTACTCGGAGTGAAAAAGTAATGAACTAATTTTTTGGTAGTCCTACTCTACTTGCCTAGGGTGAAAGAGTAATGAACTAATTTTTTTTTTTTAGAAGTTCTACTCTACCTACTCGAAGTGAAAGAGTAATGAACTAATTTTTTGGGAGTCCTACTCTACCTATCCAGGGTGAAAGAGTAATGAACTAATTTTTTTGGGAAATTCTACTCTACCTACTCGGAGTGAAAGAGTAATGAACTAAGCTTTTTGAGAGTCCTACTCTACCTGCCCAGGGTGAAAGAGTAATGAACTAATTTTTTTTTGGAAGTTCTACTCTACCTTCTCGGAGTGAAAGAGTAATGAACTAATTTTTTAGGAGTCCTACTCTACCTGCCCAGGGTGAAAGAGTAATGAACTAATTATTTTGGGAAGTTCTACTCTACCTACTCGGAGTGAAAGAGTAATGAACTAATTTTTTGGGAATCCTACTCTACCTGCCTAAGGTGAAAGAGTAATGAACTAATTTTTTTTTGGGAAATTCTACTCTACCTACTCGGAGTGACAGAATAATGAACTAATTTTTCAGGAGTCTTACTCTACCTGCCCAGGGTGAAAGAGTAATGAACTAATATTTTGGGAAGTTCTACTCTACCTACTCGGAGTGAAAGAGTAATGAACTAATTTTTTTGGGAGTCCTACTCTACCTGCCTAGGGTGAAAGAGTAATGAACAATTTTTTTTTTTTGGAAGTTCTACTCTACCTACTCAGAGTGAAAAAGTAATGAACTAATTTTTGAGGGAACAAACGGGGGATTAACCTCGCATTTGATTTTTTTTTTTAATAAAAAATTGGATTTTATGAAGGTTCGGTAAACATTTTAACTCTCTTTGAATCTGAGGAGTTTTCAAAATTGCTATCAAGAGGGTAACCTTTAATTCAAAGTTAACCTTATCCTTTGGGGTTGAAATTGACCAGGCATCAGAACAAAAATGCCCCTAGTTTGACAAGGAACATTGCACTGGGGATAATTGAACATAATTTGAAAATAAATGCCCCTAGTGTAAGGGGGGAAACTGTACTCTTTAGAAAAAGGAAGTGCCCTTTGTTATGAAAGTTTGAAATCCTTGATTACCGCAAGCGCAATAAAGGTTTAACTTTTAATTTTGACTTTTTATATTGAAGATTTTGAGTCAGGCTCAAAGAAATTGGAACAAAATATTTCTTTCTGAAATTCATCATAGAATTTGTTCTTTCTCCCCGTCGGTTCACTTAGGGACATGAAACTCTTCAGATCAATCATAGACGAGATACTTGTATCCACTGAGTCTATATTTGATTCAAACTGGGTATTGAAACTTGATCATTCGGACTTCTGATATTTCGGCTCGGGCTACCTTTTCAGCTTCTCAACTGAACAGAGATTTTCTTTTATTTTTTGATAGCTCTAAGTTTTACCTAGATTGCCTATTCCGGTTTTCAATATAGCAAGCATGCTCTAGCTTTTGCCTAGATCACCTTTTTAGGTTTTCGATCTAACGAGCTTACAATTTTTTTCTTTTTTCCTTGCTTTGATTGTTGCTAAGGTCATCCTTTCAGATTTTTAACCTCGCGAGCTTGCCTTAATTTTTGCCTAAGTTGCTCTTTTGGGTTTTCAACCTAGCAGGCTTTTTTTTTTCTTCCTGTCTGAACTTCTAAAGCTGCTGTCTGATCATGCTTGACTTTTCGCACGGTACTTAAGAGGATTTTCATGGGTAAGCTTAGGACTGAGTATAAAAAGAAAAGAATCTTGAGGCTCAAAAACCCAAATGCCCCTTGTGTGGCATTTCCTTTTAAATTATTTTCTTTTTCCTTGAATTTTCTTCCCCACTTTGACAATTTTTTTCTTTTTAGATTTTTTCTTTGTCGGGGAATCTATTTTTATTTTTTTGATGTGGTCGAACCTGAAGTAACTTCTCAGGTTGCCTACGTACCCCATAATTTTGGGATCAGACCAAAACGTAGTTCGAATCTTCCCTCCCCTAGGTTAGGTGATCGGGCTGAGAAAGAAGAAGGCATAATTTTTTTCTTTTTGAAAAGACTGCGAAAGGGTTGAGAAAAGATGTATTGAACTGGGTAACTGGGTAATATGAGGATTGATTCGGCCAAAGATGGCCTCCTTAAATGTAGTACCGTTTGACTTGGTCAAGGTTGGTTGGTTCTGGTAATTCGATTCCATCATGATCTTGAAGTCTGACAGCTTTTCCTGGTAATATTTCCTTGACGATGAACGGACCTCCCCAATTTGATTTGAACTTCCCTCTAGGGTCAAAATAGGTGCCCGATTCTCTTTGAGTACTAAATCCCTAACTTGTAAGTGACGGGCCTTGATTTTTTTGTCAAATGTGAGAATGACTTTTCTTTGATAGGCCTACACGTGGTACAAAGCTTTTAGTCATTTTTCTTCAATTTTAATTCTTCATACCGATAATAAACCTAGTCTATTTATAAAAGTTGACTTTCCATCAAGACTTTGAGATATGGGATTTCCATTTCAACCGGTAAGATTGCTACCATATCATATACTAGATAGCAAGGAGTGACTCCAGTGGAAGACTGTATCGAAGTACGATATGCCCAAAGTATGAATGACAGCTTTTCTGACCAATCTTGGTGCGATTGACACATTTTCACGATGATTATCTTGAGACTCTTACTAGCTACTTCAATCGCTCTATTAATCTGAGGATGATAGGGGGATGATTTGTGATGCCGGATCTTGAACTTTGAACACGAGTAATGACCTAAGCTTTGAAGTACGACCCATTATCAGCTCAAAATGTACCTCCATTTCGACTGATAACATGTGCTTAAATAAACTTTTCAACCCGAGATGTAGTGAGGATAGCCCTAATATATTTTCTAACATCTTCTTTGATTCCATTGATATAAATGAGTATGTATTCCGTGTTGAACAACACTCCGAATTTAACCGACATATCCTCATAGGACCATGTAAGCAAGTCTTTCGAATTTTCTGAATAAATTGATCATCTCTTTGTGCTCCTCTAGGGATAAGTTAGTTCCAATCTGAATTTCTTGGGAATTATTTTTTTTTCGAGGTCAATGACCTTTCCTTTCTCGATTAAAGGTTGAGCCCGACTCTTATCTTCTTGTTCAGAACAGAAATCTATCAAATTATTAGTTAATTCGTTAATGCGCTCGAGGTATTCAAAAATTTCCTTTATCCGATCAATTTCAGATGGGACGACAGACACCTCTATAGACTCGATGAAATAACTTGACTCAATAGGAAAAAAGTAAACTCAATCTAAGGAAGACATGACCTTACTGGAAAAAAGGACTCGAGCTAACCCAAATGACTCATGAAAACTCAAGGCAAGTACCCACATGAGTTTGATTAGGACTGAGGACTGAGATATTACTTACAACCGGTAGGATTGAAGCACTATGATCTTTAGGGAACAACTGGGCGATGTTGAGAAATTCTGAGGTCATTTTTGACTATTGACTTGATATTGACGTTTACTCTAACTGATCGGATTTACAACCCTAGCTAGACTATGGACGATTGAGCTTAGATACAATGATAACCTAGTAACCTCTTTGAAGGTGAATTTAACCAATTTCAGTGTCACCCCCTTGAAAACATTTTAAATGAACCCTGAGATTTTATTGAATTTTGTGCACCAATCCATTAAACAATTCATCCATTCAATGATTATTCAGAAGGAAAATAATTTTATTGCACTCTTGAAAATAATATTTTTATTGAATAACGATTTTCACAATTCTGATTATTTTTTGTAATCATTTTCTTTTTAGAAAAACATATTTTGATAATTTTACAAAGTCCATGTAAAAAATAAATTTTTGGTAAAAAAACATATTTCAAAATTTTTCCATGCAAAAATATATCTTTTGTAAATCATTTTTCCTTCATTTTCTTTTCTTTTGGAAAATATTTTCTTCTGGAAAATATTTTTTCTCTGAAAAATAGTTTTTTATTTGGAAAGCATTTTCTCTTGGAAAATCTTGTTTTTATTGAAAATATTTTTTGGAAAACGTTTTTTCTTAGAAAATATTTTTTCTAGAGAATAACACTTTTTCTGGAAAACACTTCTTTTGGAAAATATTTTTTTCTGAAAAATACTTTCCCTTTGTAAACTATTTTTTTTCTTTGAAAATTTGATTTCTATTTCGATTTAAATTGCCCGGTCCATCAGGATTGGTGGATCGAGTTGGGTTGGTCATTTGCAAGAGATGGATTTTTTATTGGGTTGGTGCACCCATTTTAATTTTCAAAAACAACACTTTTGATCTTTGAGGACAATCATACACTCTGATCTCATCCTTCACATCATTAGCATACATTCACCAATCAAAAGGTTTCATTCAATAAATAACCCGGGAACACCCACGATAAGTTCGAGTCGTGACCTACAGGGAAGGTTTCTAGACTCTAGGCTTACTACGTGCAATGCATTTTTATCTGGCCACCCTTGCCCAAGCACACCTATATACCACTCGATACGTGGTGACTTGGTTTGATATACCGTATAGGTGATGATTTAAAACCTCAACTCACTTCTCTGAAGTCAAAAACAGCCAGTTTGATCTCCAGTTGAGAGGTGGCGCACAATGCTGGGCAATGGCTCACTTAAATACCTCTCTTCTAGAATAGACGTAGTCTATCCCCCTCGTACAGTAGGGTACAGCGGGGCAAGATCTTGCTTAGGCACCGGTTTTGACCAAGTAGTGCAATTGATATACTTAGATTATCTTTTACATACATATGGGTACGAGTCAAGAGTTGTAGCTTTCATAAATGGTTTGGCATCCCACGAGGGGACCGACCACGTACTAGTACTACGTTGGCAATCGGGACATGTGACTGTGTGGCTCACAATAGGTAAAAGGCTCAGGTCGCTCCAGCCTGGGTGCATCAATATACCTCTCAGAATCACCTGATCAGATGGTATTGATGCTCCAGTTTGATATACCCTAAGGTACGTGACTGGAGTTGTGATTTTCATGAATGAGGTCGCATCTCCGAAGAGACCGGGCCACACACTAGTGCCACGTTGGCTATATAGGATGTGTAAGTGTGCAAAACAGTATACGTGCATGTGGTGTGTGCAAAACAGGGTGAGGTATGCCCGGGGCTTTTTCAAACACATGGGTCCATGAGTCCATATCAAACCAATCAACATTGATATCATAGAGATATTGATTAAGAAAATAACACAAAACCCATCACATCGAAATTAAGATGAAAGCAAACACATCACAAATATATCTGTAGAGATCATGGCACATTATATGGGCATATAACACAAAGAATAATTAATTTGATCCAACATTGAAAAAGCCCACAAATTTATTATCTATGGCCCAATCAAGGGTTACTTTGGGCGATCCAAATAAAATCAAGACTTTAACGAATATTGCCTTGAGGATAGAATGGTAATTGTTGATGTAAGGAGTGATGAACACATTTTTTTTTTTTTTGAAAAACATGCATGGCAAATCTTTTGAAAACATAGGCTAGCGTGACCAAGTCATAAGGTTGCAAATTTTACTAAGGGTCATTAGGCCACGTGATTCATCATGTAGGCAATCCAATGTTGCAACTTTCTAGATTTAATGGAAAAGCTTGGATCCAAAAATGAAATTCACATTTTTTACTTTGATCCGATTTTTTTTTTTTAAATGAGCTGCTATGAAGTCAAATTTTTAATCAAATTTCAAAATGAAAATTAATTTTTAAGAAGTTTTTTTTGAAATATTCTTTGTTAAAATTCTGAGAATTTCATCCACCATAAACAAGTGGTATTGGATCATTTTTTTTTGGGTGCCACGTGACGAAGTCAATGATTCTTAGTAAGAAAAGAAACATTATTAAGTTAGTAAGGCTAGCCCCTTAAAAAAAAATTAAGAGAGAAACAGAACTTTTAAGTTGCTGCCAGCAACACTCACTATTTGCCCTCTTATTATCATATTAAAAAAAAAATTAAGAGAGAAAAAAAACAAAAAAAACTGCAAACAGAACTTTGAAGTTGCTACCAGCAACACTTACTATTTGCCCTCTTATTATCATGTTGCTGTCAACATGCAACATGTTGCCAACAACACAACGCTCAACACTTCAACCCTTCTTTTTTTTTTATCATCACGTTACTAGTTGCGAACTAACTGTCCTTGCTGTTGCTAACAGCACAAACGTTGGCAACACCCATTTATTTTCTTGTTTTGCTACCAGCACATAGCTACAATTTTTTTTGTTACCACCACCCCCACGTAACTTTCACTCACAAGTTTCATGCTACTGCCACCACCTCAATCAATTTTTTTCATATATTATGTTGCTGGCAGCAACACAATCACACCTCTATCTTTTTATTTTTTTCAAAAGGGAAAAAAAAATTAAATTAAATAACAAACAACAAAAGGGACGTTTAGATGTTGAAGCAATGCTACCAAAGTATATGGACACATTGCTTGGGTAAAGCATGCCTTTATGCTCATTCTTCATCGTGAAATCCTTTATGAACTATCTCTCCATCAATCTTTGCTGCCCCAATTGCCACAGCGTGGAACTCTACAAGCAAAGCATATTGTCCCACTTTCATAGTAGAGAGAGAGAGAGAGAGAGGGAAGAGAGATGCACTCTCTCTGCTGCCCCTTCTTCACACAGATGTGAAGAAGTAAAAAAAAACTTTTACTAACAACCCTCCACACGCTGCAACGTTGGTTGTTTTTTTTTTTTAGAAAGCTACTTTCATGTCTTCGCTGTTAGCAATGGTAGAAAGAAAAAAATTTGAAGAACAAGTGGAGGAGAGAGAGAGAGAGAGAGAGAGAGAGAGAGAGAGAGAGAACATTATCTCTCTGTTGTTTCCATTGGAGAAGAAGATGGAAAAAATAAAAACCATTTTTTGATTATTGCACACCAGCCATTCTTTGTAAAAACGTTGCTGTCCCCTTAACAGAAAAAAATATATATACATATTTTTTTACCACCAGCCCCTTATTTTGTTAATTGTTGCTGCCCTTGCCCCTTTAACAGCACAAATTTTTTTTTTTTTTTTTTAAATATTGCTGCCCCTTGGCAGCACATTAAAAACCCTTTTTTTTTTTCAAACGTGGCTGCCTTTTTTTTTTAAATGAAAAATGTAATGCCAAAGGGCAAATTGACTCAAAAATAAAATAAAAAATAAAAAATGTCAAAGGATAGATCAATTCCTAAAATAATAGATAAGAAACTAAAAAATCTATATAGTGTAACAACTATCACTCCATCCTTAATGCAATCATCCTTTAAAATCCTAAATTATTTAGGGTTGTTCCAAATGGCCCTCAATTGAACCGCAAAAGTAATGCTTGATTGAACCATAAAAATAATATGCCGAGCTATCTAATACTCAAAAATACATGCTCAATAATCGAATCAAAACACAAAGATGCAAATAAAGAAATAAATCAACAAATAAATAAAAAACATTTTAGGTAATTTTAGCAATGCTCCCATACTTGGGGTTTTTCAAGTCTGATCCTCAAAAGGTCCCCAGTGGAGTCGCCATTGAAAGCGCCCTCGATCCGCGGGGTGCGCGGATCCATTTTTGAACCTTGAGGTTTGGGAGTCGCCACCTACTTATTATGGTCTAGGAACCGTTCAATGACTCTAAACAGATAAAAAAAACTAATCTAAAACAAAAAAAAACTGAATTCGGGGATCATGTTACGGGGTTGGAAGGTGTTAGGCACTAACCCCGCCCGGCCAAAGCCGGTCTCTACTAACTTCCCAAATAAATTACATTGCTAACAACCTAGATAATAATAAATAAAAAAAATAAAAAAAAGGTATACCTTTCCGATAGCAAACTTTATTCCCTCAGATCCGACAAAAATTGTTCCTTGTACCGTATTTCTTACTTCGTTCTGTCTCCGAATTTGATTTTTGATCTCCGAGGCAAGGTATCTCTACTTTCTTGGATCTGAATTCTTCAAATTTGTTGTGGATTTTGGGATGTTTTTGGAGGACTTTTAGGTGTTTTTTAGGCTAAAATCAAATAAGGGATGTTAGGTAAGGAGTTGGGGCTCCAAAACAAGGGTTTATGGGACGCTAGGGGGACTTTTAGACCTACTTCTCTTAGGGTTTATGATTTTTTACGAAAATAGGGTGTGAGCACCTCTATTTATAATTTTTTAGGGGTTGATTTTATAGAGTTAGTGTTTAATTAGAGTTCTTTTAATTAGAGTTGTGTTTTAATTAGAATTGTTTTCGGTAGAATTGTGTTTTAATTAGAATTATTTTTTAGTTAGAACTCTATTAGATAGAGTTATTATTTAATTAGAATTCTATTATGATTTTGACTTTTGGTCTTATTTTATTGACTTTTAATATTTTAACTTTAGTCTTAATTGATTGACTTTTAATATCTTGACTTCAGTCTTGCTTAATTGACTTTAATTTTGACTTTAGTCTCACTTGATTGACTTTAATACCTTGACCTTAGTCTTGCTTAATTGACTTTAAATTTTTGGAGAACCCCCCTCTATTATATCTTTAATTCTTTGGACCCCCAAATGGAGGGGTCTTAAAGAAATATCTCACGAACCCTCAACAATTTTACTTGAAAGCCCGATTGATCGATTTTTTTAATTCAAATTTTACTTGAAAGCCATTAATATTTCACTTTAATTATTTAATATTTTATTTATTAATTTCGAATTTTAATTATGAAAATGTGTGAAAATTACCGTTTTGCCCTCGGAGAGGACTTTTCACGTTTTAAGTCAGTTTTTTATGTTCCAGGATGTTTTAAAATCGATTTTTCGTAAGGAATTCAATGGAAATATTATTTTGTGTTATTTATGAATTTTTTTGTATGAAATGATCGTGAACTTTATGAGGGGCATTTTCGTAATTTTGTGAAATTCTGTGAAAATTGGGGAAATGATTTATTTGATTTCGATTTGTTATTCTATGTGTTTGAGAGAGTTTTCTTAAGCGTAACGTAGGCTCTAAGGTTGTTTTGAGGTTAGGGGTATTTTGGTAATTTGGTCAATTTTTAGTGATTTTTATCGTGAAGCTTCTTTTTGGTCTGCAAGATGATGATTTCTATGTTTCTAGGGTCGTATTTTCCTAACGTAGCGTGATTTCTAAGGTTTTGTCAGATTGAGATACCTCATCCGGATTTCTGAAACACATCTGATAACAAAACAAAGCAATGGAAATAACATCCATCATTGGGAATCATTGCGATCGGGTTGACGAGTTGATTAATCAGGCGGATGCAAAAATGGGGTGTCTACAATAGTCCCTCCCAAACTTGGTGGGATGATGACTGATGCCGAGTCGATACCTGATGAAAATGGTGAGTTGTTCTCTTGGTTGGTAATGACCTTCGCTTTAGTGGGTTTTGGAGCAATCTCTGATGGACTTTCATCTGAATCCCCATTGAATAAGACATCAATGCCTTCTTCAAGGGATGATTGGGACTCTACGATTAAGTCTTCTTGAACGTGCAGTGGTGCGATGTTTACCATTTTTGGCCTCTTTGAGGATGGCAATTCTGATAAGTCGTCAGGTCTGATATGGGACTTTGGGAAGCTAACACTAATGTGAGGGACTCGGCCCAGATTCCAGATGTTTGGCTCACGATTTTGCTTTCTGGCTAGCCGAAGCTCCTTTTTCTTGTCATTCATTTCTGCAATATCCCTCTTTGTGGGTCTAAACCCTAGACCAAAGTAAGGAATATGCTTCCTGGCTTCGACCGGTGTAGCTCTTCCTCTTCCTCCTGACCCCAACCCTTTCTTGGGTCGGTATCCCGATCTTTTCATGACCCGACCAACCATAAGGTTCGCTCTTGATAGCTTTGCCCTTACCTTTTCCTTCCCCTTCTCGATGTGATTGACAGCCACGAATTGGTACGAATGGTAGAATGTTTTATCCTTCGTCATCTCTATATCAATGAATGGCACATCTGGAGCTCTCCCAACTGGAATAAGGTTCTCTGCCAATACCGATATCATCCTCTGTCCCATGATAAATTTGACTCTTTGGTGCAACTAGGAAGGTAAAGCTCCGGCAATGTGGATCCAAGGTCTGTCCAGTAACAGGTTGAATGTCGTTGGTATTTCCATGACTTCAAATGTTATTTCGAAGGTGCAAGGACCTATTGTGATAGGTAACTCCACCTCTCCCAGGGAATCCCTTCTCGAACTGTCGAAGCCTCAGACAACCTTATTATTGGGTTTCACATATGACCAGTCAACGTTGAGTTTCTGGAATGTTTCAAGTGGACAGACGTTAAGCGCTGAGCCATTATCAATCAATACTCTGGCGACCATCATGCCCTAGCATATGACCATGACGTTCAGTGGTTCGACATGCCCCGTCCCCTCAGGCATGAATTCATTCTTTGTGAAAATGATAGGATTGGGGGCCATGATCTGGCTAACTGTTTGTTCCAACTGTGATGGTGTCGTAGTTGAAGGTACATGTAATTTTCCCAGAACTCTCAGTAGTGCCTCCTGGTGCTCTTCTGATTTTTGCATCAGTCCCAGGATACTAATCTGAGCTGGCTGTTTGTTTAATCTGTCTACTACATTATGCTCACTCTTGAGGATGAGCTTAACGAAGTCTGCAGCTTCCTTGTCGGTGACCTTTGCTTTTTCCTCTATTTTTTCCTCCTTATACAGCTTATCCTTCCCCTTTGCTTTTCTTTTTTCTTCACCTGTCCCTCCTTCCATTGTCTCTTTGGTTTCTACCCCGCTGTTTTCTCCATTTTTCGGCAAGTTTTGGCATTTTCCTGCCCTTGTCATATGGTTGATGTCCGCCACTATTGTTTCTTTCATTGTTTCGACCCCCGAGATTGTGGTGATAGTGGTCTCATAGCTCTAGGGAACTGCCTGTTTGGAGCTATAGGGGAATGGTTTAGGTGAACGTATGATCATGGGGGTTGGATCGGATTTCATATCGAGGATGAGGGGTGGTGGCGACGTTTTAAAGGTAGTGGTGGTGTATGGAATGACAAATGGTGGATGTGGGGATGGGACGTAGGGTACGTGAAGGGGAGGTCGAGTTGATCCTTGTGAATATGGTGGTGTACATGGTATAACAAGGGGAGGTCGGGTTGGACTTTGATGGTTAGATGATCCACAAGGTATGACTAGAGGTGGTCGAGTAGTAGCATTTTGATGAGTGGGATGGATGGTAAGGTCGGCCATTCTGAGAGGCAATTATGGATTTGGAGGTGGGTTGGTTGTGTAGTGGTTGATTGTGTTAATTGACGATATCTTTGGCTCCTGGGTTAAGTGGACCCTAATTTTTGCCCCTACTGGTGCTATCAGATCGGAAGGTTTGAAGTTGAACTCTCCACAGATGACATTTACCCTATGCCCACTCCCCTCTCCATTGTGAGTGGGTAGAGGGTTTTGATTGACATTTTGTTGCTGGGGCGGGTTGGCAGGCCCATCTAGGATGAGGGCCTTTTATCAATTAGGTTTTGTACTTGATGCTTGAGCTGCCAGCATTGGTCCGTAGAGTGCCCTGGTGCGCTCATGTGGAATTCGTAGAATAAATTGGGGTTGTATCCTGGTCCTTTGGCAGCCTCCGGATTTGGCGGGCGTTTTGTAAGATACTCACCCCTGAGTAAGAGTGGCAGTAATTCTGATAATGTCATAGGTAACCTGGTAAATACTCTATTCACTCTGTTGGGTCGTGCTTGCTGGTTCTGCCGGTATAGTGGTGCCTGCTGTGCAACTGTTGGAGGGTTTGCTCTGAATTGATTTTGAGGGGGAGGATTCCATGTTGGCGGTGCTAGTGCGCATGAAGTTGTCTGTGTTGGTAGTCTTGGTGCTGGTGAGGGAATGAAGAGGGGTCGGTTTGGCTGTACGTTATTGACCTGAGTCTCTTCCCTCTTCTTTCCTGGAGGCACTGGCTTTCTCTGAGAAGGGATTCCCGTTGTTGCTCCTAGACTCGTGAAATCGAAGATCAGACCGGTTTGGATTCCGTCCTCGACCCTATCTGCCACTTGTACCAGATTCGAGAATGTGCCCGTGGTGTGCCCCACCAAATGAGTGTAGAAGGCATGCCCTAGTGTTGAGATGAACGTAGTATTCATCTCTTGCTCTGTCATTGCGGGCCTTACTTGTAAGGTAGATTCTCGCCATCTCTGGGCATATTCCTTCACTGTTTCCCTCTGCTTCCTTTTCATTTTGGCCATGTCATTTCGATCTAGCCCTACATCAGTATTGAACCGGTAATTTTGCCAGAACATTTCGACTAAGTCTTGCCAGTTCTTAATGAGTGAGTGATCTAGTCTAGAAAACCATTTGAGCGCCGACCCGGTTAAGCTCCTTTGAAACAACTGTACCAACAACCTATCATCTTCGCCGTACTGGCACATGGAACCACAATACAACTTCAGATGCGACAGCGGACACCCTACTCCGTTATATTTTTCAAACTCCGGGCATTTGAACTTGGCCGGTAGTTGAGCATTAGGGTAGAAGTACAGATCCTTGAATCGGGTTCCGCTCATAGTGTTGAAGCCCTTCATCCTCCTCATCTCTTCCTGTAGAGATTCGATCTGTTGAGCCAGTTTTTCGTCTGTTGGCCTTTTGGCTTCCGTAGCTCTGTACTCGCATTCATCGTCGGGAATGACCACTGGGGGTGGTCGATTCTGTGGAATATAGAGCGGAGGCCCTTGGTATTCAGGTACTGCAGGTGGCATCGTAGTCTGGGTTCCCTGCGGAGGTTGTTCAGGTAACTCTTGATTCGACCCGGATGCGTGCTACTGTATCGTTTACGCTTGTAGGATGCTGGCGTTGGCTAACACAGTACTGACTATTTTCTCTTGTCTTTCGATTATCTTTAGTAGTGCTGTTATCTGCAGGTCGATACCTGATGCTTCGGTCACTGGAGGTTGTGTTGGTTCGGAAGAACTCATGGTGACGGTAGATGACCGGAGAAAATAGGGAGGCACTTCTGGCTACTTGTATTTCTTTCGTTTGGCCACCTGTGGGTACAGACAACCAAGTGTTACTATCTTATTTACAAAAAATGAGGATGCATGATGTTTTATTAGATCAGGTAAAGTTGTTTATTATGAGTTTTGACGAAAAGTAATTTCTCAGCGCGGTAGCCGGTATCAACATGGAGTTGGTAAAATGTTTTATAAAAGAATTACATCTGCACGGAGCTGGCATCGACGCGGAGTCCGTAACATGTTTTACGAAAGAATTACATCAGCACGGAGCTGGCATCGACGCGGAGTCAGTAAAATGTTTTTTTTTTTATAATGGAATTAACTCAGCGCGGAGCTGGCATCGACACGGAGTCGGCATCAACACGGAGTTGGCATCAGCACGGAACCGGCATCGACACGGAGTCGGAAAAAATATTTTGAAGAACGATTTCATCAGCACGGAGCTGGCATCGACACGGAGTCGGGAAGATATTTTGAAAAGGTAATTTTCTCAGCACGGAGCTGGCATCGACACGGAGTTGGGAAAACGTTTTGAAAGCGAAATTATCTCAGCATGGAGCCGGCATCGACATGGAATCGGCATCAACACGGAGTTGGCATCAGCACGGAGCTGGCATCGACACCGAGTCAGAAAAGCATGTCGAAAAAGTAATTTCATCAGCCCGGAGCTGGCATCGACACGGAGTCGAAAAACTATTTTGAAAAGTAATTTATGAGATTAATCGAGTTTGGAACAACCCATGTTTTTGGTAGCCTCCAATTTAGTTATCCGAAATCACCGTCAGCCATGCAGATCTCCAAGGAAGAGGCAACGCACAATGACACTCTTAAATCACCTTGTTCCCTGAATAGACGTAGTCTATCCCCCTCGTATCAACAAGGTAAGATCTTTCTAGGCACCGACTTTGATCAAGAACTGCAATTGGTGCTTTTTGAAATCTGTTTTTTTTTTTTTTCTTTTTGAAAAAGATTGAATTCCCTTGGATTTGATTGATTGGTTGTTATCTTTGCTAGATCTTGAACTTGGTTAGAAATTGGATCTAGATCCGGGTCTTAGGCCTAGTCAAAACGGATCTAGATTGTGGTCCTAATTGAAAAGGATTTGGATCTGGGTCGTGGACCCAGTTGGTATGGATATGGATCTGGGTTGTGAACCCAATTGAACAGGATCTGGGTCGTGAACCCAGTTGAAAATGGATTTGGATCTGGGGACCTAGTTGACTTGGATCTAGGTCTTGAGCCCAATTGAAAGTGGATCTGGGTCGTGGACCCAGTTGGATTGGATTTGGGTCGTGAACCAAGTTGGAAATGGGTCTGGGTCATGAACCCAGTTGGATTGGATCTGGGTTGTGAACCCAGTTGGAAATGGGTCTGGGTCATGGACCCAGTTGGATTGGATCTGGGTCGTGAACCCAGTTGGATTGGAAATGGGTCTGGGTCATGGATCCAGTTGGATTGGATTTGGGTCGTGAACCCAGTTGGAAATGGGTCTGGGTCATGGACCCAGTTGGATTGGATCTGGGTCGTACACCCAGTTGGAAGTGGATCTGGGTCATGGACCCAGTTGGATTGGATCTGGGTCGTGAACCCAGTTGGAAATGGGTCTGGGTCATGGACCCAGTTGGATTGGATCTGGGTCGTGAACCCAGTTGGAAATGGGTCTAGGTCATGGACCCAGTTGGATTGGATTTGGGTCATGATCCCAGTTGAAAATGGGTCGGGGTCGTGGACCCAGTTGGATTGGATTTGGATCTGGGTCATGAACCCAGCTGGTATGGATATGGATCTAGGTCGTAAACCCAGTTGAAAATGGGTTTGGATCTAGGTCGTACACCCAGTTGGAAACGGTTCTGGGTCGTGGACCCAGTTGGAAATGGGTCTAAGTCATGACCCAGTTTTTAGATGGGTGTGGGTCGTGGACTCGGTTTAAATGAATACGAGTGGGGGATCCGGTTTATGAAACTGTTTTTGGTTTTGGGGAAAATCCGCAATTTCTTCCCTTTTTCTTTTCTTCACTCGATATCACCCCCTCTTTTTTTTTTCATTTTTAATTTGGTTGTACCTTGTGAACAAGATTGATTGACCAAAATCCATCTCACATAGTTTTTTTTTTCTTTCAAAATTTATGATCTTCCCACGTGGATGCTTTCTATACTTGACAAATGGTGAGGGTTTTTAAAAAAAAAATGGACTGTGGAGTTCATTCAGGGGGGTCGAGTTCACTCTGGTCTGTGTCAATGGCACGAATTTAATTTACATTCCATTATCCGTGTTTTGAACACGGATGAGACATTTAATGTCTCAACCGTGTCACCAGCACGGATGAAGCACATTTTGGTCCATCCGTGCCATGGACATGGACCAGAATGAAATCCAGCTTCTGGACTTTTCACAGAACTGTTTCTTTGCCCCTGTTTTCAATGTTCCCTCACTGCTTTTGAGTCTTTTATTCTCTGTTTTTTTTTTTTTTTTTTTTTGAACATGATGCAACAAGCATTCCCTCCCCTTTACCTAAGGGGATATGAATAGAAAGTGAAGCAAACCTCCGATCTAATTGCCACCTTCGGGCTTACAACTTGGGCTTCGAGGCCCGACCACAACTTGTATGATTACAACATTGCTTGGGGGTCGATATAACATCAAAAATTGTGTCCTACCTCATCTAGCCGGGCATATGCATGAGTTTAATAGGTGGTTTGACGGCTACCCGATCTTCAAACCTCGATGTATACCAAAATACATACGTCGTTGGTTGGTGATCGGGTTTGATGTGTTCATTCCCGACACTTGAAATAACGATCTCAAGCCGTGGAACTACTAAGCATCGGGGCTAAGTATGTTGTGGGTGGGGTGGCTTGGAAGTGATGCTATGCTCGTAAGTGCACGTGTGCATTTTCATATTCATTACTTTTCATCGACCCCCTTACAAACATCATAAACATGTAAGTAAATATTACAATTGTGGAAACAAGAATGCCATCGTAAGAAAAAACAAAGTACACACAACAACAAGAAACAACATTAGTAAACAAAAAATCTATTTTTTTTTTTTTCAAATGACCGAGTTACTCGAGAGGAATGAGCCTAAAATCCCCAGTGGAGTCGCCAGCTGTAGCTACGTGGTTTTCGTCGTTAGGACGGCCACAACTACTAAATATTGGAGTCGCCACCATTCAAGTTGGAAGTGGGTGTGAATGGTCACCCGAGGAACATTTTCCAATAAATGACATTTTTGGCATCTTTAGTGACTCACGATGGATAAGGGTAGTTGAACCTTGAGATTCGGGTAAACGGCTCGATTGGAGAAAGGGCAAGGTGTTAGGCACCCCTTTCTCCCCGTCGAATGACGGTAACCTCTACACAACTCGACTACTTTGATTTTTAAAAGAAAGTGAAAATTGCGCCACGTGGGTGCATTTGTTCCCTAAGTAGGGATTTAATTTTGGCTTGATCATAGGGCCATTTCATTAATGAAAATGACCCTTATGAACCTTAGCCTTGGGGTCCAAACATCAAAAGGGGTAAAATAAAATAGAAGAAGGGGGTGTTAGAAGAGGGAAGAGTAGAAGGTTAGAGAGAGAGAGAAGGGGGGGTTTAAGACCCACCTTGTAGCTTCAAGGTTCTCCTTTCTTTTCTTTCCTTCCTTCTTCTTCTATGCTTCTTAAATCCTTAGTATAATATGAAAGTGAAATTTCTTTTTATAAGATAGTATGAGAGAGTGATAGAGAGGAGTAGAGAAAATATTTTTCTTGTGAGACTTGGTAACCATTTTTGGGATGAGAGGGAGAGGTATTTATAGGTGTTTGGAGGAGGGGTTTGGGGGGTATAATGGGGTGAAGAGTTGAGAGGATAGAGAATGGCATGGTTTTTAGAAGATGGGGTATGAAATTTGGAATGAATTTAGGAGTAATTTTGTAAAGAATGAAAATGGATTGTATTTCAACCCAAATGGTTTGGATCCTACCCAAATCCATTTGGGTAGAGTGTTGGGTGGGATGAGATGAGTGATGGTTGGTGGGAGGAGTAGGGGTGTAAGAAAGTTGTTTAAGGAAGGAGTGTTAGGTTGATGAAAAGGGTAAGGTAGAGGGATGGTTAATGTAAGAGATTGGTTGGTTGGTTTTTGGGAGAATAAAGGAGATGATGCCATGTGGCAATCATGATGAGAGGGTGATGAATGAGATTGGTTGATTGGTTGATGGGTTGTTTGATTAGAGAGAGAGAAATGGGTTAGTTGATTGATGATAAATGAAGTATGGGTTAAGGTGATTTTGTGGGAGTGTTTTAAGGAAAATGATGGGTGGAGATATGGGTTGTGATGTGGGTGGTTGTTGATGTTGGAGAGTGATGATGGTGTTAGGGTATGTTGAGTATGGGTTGTGATGTTGGTGGTTAGGAATGGGGATAGGTAGATTAGTGTAGGGTTATGGGTTGAGCTGATTTTGGAGGGAAGTGATGTGTTCGATGAGTTGTTTTAGAGAATGGTTATGGGGATGGGTAATTAGATGAGGGAGGTGAAAGATGGTGATGACATGTGTGTTATCTTTTGGTATGAGGATTGTGATGGTTGATGTGGGTAGTAGTTGATGGATTAGGGTTGTGGTTTGGGTAATTGGATATGGATAGAATGGTATTTGTGGGCTTTTGGTGTTGGGCTTTGGTTTGTAGAATTTTAAGTTGGGTAAGGCTTGTTTTGGGTTGGATTTTGAGGGTGGATAGGTTCTAGGGTATAAGGTTAATTTTGGGTTTATGGTAATGGGTTTAGGAAGGGGTTGAGGCCTGTGGGCCTTAGGTAGGTTTAGGGTTTTTGCGAATTTCGAGGTGGAATGGTGGATGATAGATGAAGGGTAGGTTTTCCAAGTCCACTTTTTTAATTTTTATTTTTTTGTATTTTTCTTGAAGTTATTGATTTGATTAAGAATGCCATGTGTTTGGCAATTTGGGCCTTTTGGGCCCGTTGGGAGAATTTATCGATTTTTTGGATGTGAGCGTGGAGCGGTGATGTTGGACACATGTGGGATGTGTCCCACCCCTTCCTGTGGGCCCCTAGACCATTGGGAGGTCTTAGGGACCTCGGTTCAATTCGAAATGTTGTTTTTAGCGTTTTGGGCCTTAGAGGCTCGTTGGCCTTTTTTGTTAGAAAATCGGTATTTTGCATGGAGCGGGGTAGATATGAACTTGCCAGATCCCTTTGGTGGACCTACTAACCCATTGAGAGGTGTTAGAGGCTTGGATTTTGGCAAAAATGTCATGTTCCGATGATTCGGGCCATCGAGGCCCTTTTGCCAATTATCGGAGCATTACTATTTTTGGGCCCTTTCGAGTGAGGGCCCGTTCAAATCGAAGTGTCTACAGGATCCACGATCATTTCACATCAAAAATATATAAAAGATAAAAAACGATACTCTCATTGATTTCCTTACGAAAAAATGATTCCAAAACATTTAAAAACGTCGAAAAATGACCTCGAAACACAAAAGTCCTCTTCGGGGGCAAAATAGTAATTTTCCATCCCTAAAAATTTAAAATTTTAAAATTAATAATTAAAAAATTAATTAACGTAAAGTGAAACCTTAATAAATTGAATTAAAAATTTAAACAATTAAAACCAATTAATTAAACCTAGGGGCCAAATTTTAAGTGGTTGCCCATTTGTTCAAATAGAACCCACCTAATATTTATTAAAAGACCCCTTCATCTGAGAGTCCAAAGAATTAAATATATAATTAAGGGATCCTCTAAAAAATTTTAAAAAAATATTCTTTCATTGTACGTAAGAATCAAAATCCTAAAACCCTAATTCAAAACCCTAATCTAAGAAATCCTAATTAAACCTTAATTTACCTTATCTTAAAGAGACCAAGTTAAACCAAAAAACTCCACAAAACTCTATAAATAGGAGCCTCCACAACCCAATCTTGCAGGCCAGGAGAAACCCTAGGAAAAAAAAGGTCAGAAACACCCCCCAACCTTCCCAAAATCCTAAATCCGAAGTTCAAACTCCGTATATAACATCTAAACCCCAATTTTGTTTATCCAAAAACACCTAGAAACCCTCCAAAAATACCTAGAAACCTTCCAAAAAACATCCAAAATTTTAGAAAACACTCAGATATAGGAAGAAGATAGCTCATCTTGGAGATCGAAATCGGATCTAGTGACGGTGAAAAAATAAGAAAACTCACACGAGGACGTTCTTTACCAGTTCTAAGGGAACGTATTATCGCAATCTCCCAAGTAAAAATAGTCTTTTTATTATTTATTTTATTTTTTATTAGGTTGTTTTTAGCAATGTAATTTTTGGGAAAAAGTAAAGATCGACATTTACCGGGCGGGGTTGGTGCCTAACACCTTCCAACCCCGTAACATGATCCCCAGACTCGTAATTTCTTTTTTGTAGATTAGTTTCATTTATTTGTTTGGAGTCATGATTAAGTTCGTAGACCATACAACTAGGTGGCGACTCCCAAACCTAAAAAAAATGGATCTACAACCCGCGGATCGAGGGCATTTTCACCATTCTGACTTCATACGTCGGAGTTTTTACTTTATTGGCCGAGCATTGGGATGCAATGGAATCTGATATTGAACGATATGTGTACTTACTCCTGACATGTCCTCATATGACCACGTGAATATGTCTCTGAACTTTCTGAGCAAATTCACTATCACTTCGCGTTCCTCGAAAGATGACGTGACACCAATTTGAATCTCTTGATGGTTTTCTTTAGTCCCGAGATTGATTAGTTCTGTTTCTTCCATTATAGGTTGAGTCCGATGTTCATCTTCTTGTTCAAGTAATTTAATTAATTCAATAGGAGTTTCTTCATCAAAAGATTCATCCTTCGAAGTCAGATCATCAATTAAATCATTGTTGCACTTGGGGTAATAAAAAACTTCTTCTATTTCCTTAAAGATAGATGGGGTAACAGGACTTACTGTAGACTCGACAAACTTAACATGATTAGACTCAACATACAGCACTCATTACATGGTAATTGAAAAGAGTCCCGACTACGGGTTTGATTAGAAACTATGGGTTTTGAGCACCACTCTTGACTGATAGGACTGACACATTTACTTCTTCGAGAAACATCTGAACGATATTGAGTGAATCCACAGTTGTCTACCAATCATCCATTCCTTCGAGTTCCCCAGATGCCTTGTCTTCTTCCTTGTCAGGCCAACTCATCTCGAATCCTGGCTGGCGGCTACCCGTGAGGTGGTCGATAAAGGATTTCGAAAAATCACAATAAGGAAAATCTTCTCCTACTTTCAAGAAGTGCCCATTAAGGATTTTACGATAAGACTTCATTTTGATCAGATCAGTGACATACCCTTGTCTTCTCGTGTTTGAATTATCTTTCTTTATCTTCCAATATCGGGCCCAATCTTTTTTGGTAGGTTTATACCCCAATTCGAATGTCCCAACTACTTCTTGAATGGCTAGTATAACTTTGATCCCCTGTTGCCTACGATCCAAGCTCATGCTTGGAAAGGATCTCATGTTTTTGAACATACTGGCCACATAACAACTAAATGTATTATCAATAAGGACGAGCTCTTTTGCAGAATTGTCCCACTGAACAGCATGAATATTTTCAACTTCGAATCCGCTGAGTTATATTTCTTGTTGTTCAGGTTGAATTTCAAACAACTTATCCTTGGCTTCAATTTCATTTACAAGCTCTATAATTTCGGCATCCCCATGAAGTATGATTACTAAACCATCCTTAATGAACTTAATCTTCTGATGCAAAGTAGAATGTATGGCCTTGATTTGATGCAGCCACAGTCTTCCTAATAATAGGTTAAATGATGACTGAATATCTAAGACTTTGAATTCCACAGGGAAATTTACTATACCCGTGGATATTCATAAGTACAAAGTACCCAGTACATCCTTTTTGGTATTATCATAAGTTCTAACACCTTGGCTAGTTAGTTTGAAATATTTTGACTTTAATCCAAGACAAGTTGTAGTCTTCAGGGGACAAACACTTAATGTGTTTCCGTTGTCTACCAAGACTAAAGGGATTCTCATTCCGTTGCAATCAACTGTGATATGCAATGGCTTTGTATAGCTCGACCCTTCTTTTGGGAGGTCAAAATTCGAGAAAGATAAATTATTCTCGACATAGGTTGCCCCTACTATACTAACTAGTTGATCAGGGGAAGTGTCGAGGGAAACTTGCGCTGCGCTTAATGTTTTAAGAATAGCTTCCTTGTGAGCTATGGAAGTCATGAGTAAACCCCAAACTGAAATGTTAGCACCTGAAAACGCCCTCGATCCGCGGGGTGTGCGGATCCGCTTTTGACCCTTGAGGTTTGGGAGTCGCCACCTAGTTATTATGGTCTAGGAACCAAACTGACTCTAACATAGATAAAAAGAACTAATCTACCATAAAAAATCTGAATTCGGGGATCAAGTTACGGGGTTGGAAGGTGTTAGGCACCAACCCCGCCCGGCCAAAACCGGTCTCTACTAACTTCCCAAGTAAATTACATTGCTAAAACCTAGATAAAAAAATAAATAAAAATAAAAATTTACCTTTCCGATGACAAGGACTTGGTTCCCTCAGATCTGACAAAAAGAGCTCCTTGTACCGTGCTCCCTTGCTTCGTTCTGTTTCCGGATTTGACTTCGGATCTCTGAGGCAAGGTATCTCCTTGTTTTTGAATCTGAACTCTTCAAGTTCGTTGCGGATTTGAGGGTATTTTTAGAAGGCTTTTGGGTATTTTCTAGACAAAAATTGAAGGAGGGATGTTAGTTAAGGAGTTGGGGCTCCAAAACTAGGGTTTTTGGGGGGCTATGGGGGCTTCTAGACCTTCTTCTCTTAGGGTTTATAATTTGATACGAAAATAGGGTGTGAGCACCTCTATTTATAGATGTTTTTAGGGGTTGATTTTGATAGAGTTAGTGTTTAATTAGAGATCTTTTAATTAGAGTTGTGTTTTAGTTTGACTTGTTTTAGGTATAATTGTGTTTTAATTAAAATTGTTTTAGGTAGAATTGTGTTTTAATTCAAATTATTTTAGGTAGAATTGTTTTTAAGTTAGAACTCTATTAGATAGAGTTATTATTTAATTAGATCTCTATTATGACTTTTAGTCTTATTTGATTGACTTTTAATGTTTTGACTTTGGTCTTAATTGATTGATTTTCAATATCTTGACTTCAGTCTTGCTTAATTGACTTTAATTTTGACTGTAGTCTCACTCGATTGACTTTAATACCTTGACTTCAGTCTTGCTTGATTTACTTTAAATTTTTGGAGAAGGCCCCTCTATTATTTCTTTAATTCTTTGGACCCCCAAATGGAGGGGTCCTTAAAGAAATATCCCACGACCCTCAACAATTTTGCTTGAGAGTCCGATTAATCGATTTTTTAGATTCAAAATTTTAAATTAATTTCATTAATGTTTCACTTTAATTATTTAATGTTTTATTTATTAATTTCGAATTTTTTAATTATGAAAATTGTGAAATTACCATTTTGCCCCCGGAGAGGACTTTTCACGTTTCAAGTTGGTTTTTAATGTTCTAGGATGTTTTAGAATCGGTTTTTCGTAAGGAATTCAATGAGAATGTTGGATTGTGTCATTTATGAAAAATTTTATGTGAAATGATTGTGAACTTTATGAGGGGCATTTTCGTAATTTTGTCAAATTCTGTTAAAATTGGTGAAATGATTTATTTGGTTCCGATTTGTTATTTTATGGGTTCGAGAGAGTTTTCCTAAGCGTAACATAGGCTCTAGGATTGTTTTGAGGTTAGGGGTATTTTGATAATTTGGTAATTTTTAGTGATTTTTATCGTGAAATTTCTTTTTGGTCTGCAAGATGATGATTTCTATGTTTCTGGAGTCGTATTTTCCTAGCGTAGCGTGGTTTCTAAGGTTTTGTCAATTCAAGATACCTCATCCGGATTTCTGAAACAAATCTGGTAACAAAATAAAGCAATGGAATACACATCCATCATTGGGAATCATTGCGATCGGGTTGACGAGTTGATTAATCAGGCGAGTGTAAAAATGGGGTGTCTACAGATGCCCCTCTTTGGCAGAGGGTTGAAGCAAACTAGATAGCAAATCTATTTTGGTAGATAGTGCGATATCCGAATGCCAAAGCTAGTGACAGTTCATTTTGCAGCCTGATTTAGCAATTTGTCAAGGTGTTCGGATCCTTGAGAATAAAGCTCTCCCCGAATCAAAAGGTTGTCAGGTCCTTGAGCGCAAATTCTCACTGACGGTGTCAGATCCTTGAATTTTAAAGAATTCTCCCTGACTAAAAAGTGCAAATGTGCAAGTGTGTGCACTGTGTGACACTGAGTAAAACCTGAGCATAAATTGAGCATAGTCTGAGTATAAATGAGCATAATTTGAATATAAACTGAGCAAAATTTGAATATAATCTGAGCATAAACTGAGCATAGTTCCGAGAAAACCCTCGGCGGTATCTGAGCATAATTCCGAGAAAACCCTCGGCGGTATCTGAGCATAGTTCTGAGAAAACCCTCGGCGGTATCTGAGCATAGTTCCGAGAAAACCCTCGGCGGCATCTGAGCATAGTTCCGAGAAAACCTTCAGCGGTATCTGAGCATAGTTCCGAGAAAACCCTCGGCGGTATCTGAGCATAATTCCGAGAAAAACCCTCGGCGGTATCTGAGCATAGTTCCAAGATAACCCTTGGCGGTATCTGAGCATAGTTCCGAGAAAACCCTCGGCGGTATCTGAGCATAATTCCGAGAAAACCCTCGGCGGTATCTGAGCATAGTTCCAAGATAACCCTCGGCGGTATCTGAGCATAGTTCCGAGAAAACCCTCGGCGGTATCTGAGCATAGTTCCGAGAAAACCCTCGGCGGTATCTGAGCATAGTTCCGAGAAAACCCTCGGCGGTATCTGAGCATAGTTCCGAGAAAACCCTAGGCGGTATCTGAGCATAATTCCGAGAAAACCCTCGGCGGTATTTGAGCGTAGTTCCGAGAAAACCCTCGGCGGTATCTGAGCATAATTCCGAGAAAACCCTCGGCGGTATCTGAGCATAGTTCCGAGAAAACCTTCGGCGGTATCTGAGCATAATCCAAGATAACCCTTGGCGGAGACTGAGCAAAATCCAAGATAACCCTTGGCGGAAACTGAGCAAAATCCAAGTTAACCCTTGGCGGAGACTGAGCAAAATCCAAGATAACCCTTGGCGGCAACTGAGCAAAATCCAAGATAACCCTTGGCGGAGACTGAGCAAAATCCAAGTTAACCCTTGGCGAAAACTAAGCAAAATTGGCAAAGGAACGAAGGACTTTTGGGAAAGAATAAATGAATTTGGAAAAGATTGATCAGAGTGAATTGAATAAATTTGGAAGATACTGAATCTGGAAGAGAAATGATCGATTCCAAGAATGATTGGATCTGAAAAAGAATCTGGATAACGAAAGAATGTCATATCTCCTATGTGAGATCCAAAATGCTTTTGTTTGAACCTCAAGGATGTATCAAAAAGTTTTATGAATTTAAAACATGAGTTTTTATTTCTTTTGAACCTCAAAAGGTTTTTTGAAAAAACTGTTATCAAGAGGGTAACCTTAAGTTTGGGGTTCCTATTATTTTTATATAATTAACATTGCTCGAAGACAAAATGCCCCTAGTTTGACAATGTACGTGACATTGAAGATAATTGAACACATCATGCAAAAATTAAATTAAAAAAAATGCCCCTAGTATAAGGGGGAAAAGTTACATTAAAAGAGAAAGAAAATGCCCCTTGTATGAAGGTTTGAAATAATTGATTACCACAAGCGCAATAAAGACTCAACTTTTAATTTTGATTAATTTTATTAATAGTTTTGAATCAGGCTCAAGAGTACAAAATTATTTCCTTTCGAAATTCATCATAGAATTCACCCTCATCTCCCTTGGTTCACTTGGGGGAGTAAACATTTTCAGATCGATTGTAGACAAGATACTTGTGGCTTCTGAGTCTATGCCTAGTTTAAGCTAAGTATTGAACTTGATTATTCGGACTTCTGATGTTTCAGCTTGGACTGCTCTCAGCTTAGGATTTTCTTCTGTTTTTCTTTATTGCTCTAATTTTTGCCTAGATCGTCTTTTCAGGTTTTCAATCTAGCGAGCTTGCTCTAGTTTTTGCCTAGATCGCCTTTTCAGATTTTCGATCTAGCGAGCTCTTTTTTTTCTTTGCTCTGATTGTTGTCAAAGTTGTCCTTTCAGATTTTCAACCTTGCGAGCTTGCCTTAATTTTTGCCTAAGTCGCCCTTTTCGGGTTTTCAACTTAGCAGGCTTCATCATTTTTTATCTTTTTCTTCTCTTCTGAACTTCTGGAGTTGCTGTCTAATCATGCTTTGCTATCTTCCTTGACTTCTCGCACGGTACTTAGGAGGACTTTCATGGGTAAGCTTAGGACTGGGTATAAAAAGAAAGGGATTTTGAGGCTCAAAAACCCAAATGCCCCTTGTGTGGCATTTCCTTTTAAATTATTTCCTTTTCTTTAAATTTTCTTTCCCACTTTGAATTTTCTTTTTCTTTTGAATTTTCTTTTTTTTTTATTTTTTGATTTTTTGTGTGGGAAATACATTTTTTTATTTTGATGTGGTCGGACCTGAAGTAATTTCTCAGGTTACCTACGTACCCCAGAATTTTGGGATCAGACCAAAACGTAGTTCGAAGTTCCCTCCCCTAGGTTAGGTGATCGGGCTGAGAAAGAAAAAAGCATCATTCATTTTTTTTGAAAAGGCTACAAAGGGTTGAGAAAGGATATGTTGAACAGGGTAACTGGGTAATATGAGGATTGATTCGGCCAAAGATGGCCTCCTTAAATGTAGTACCGTTTGATTTGGTCAAGGTTGGTTGGTTCTGGTAATTCGATTCCATCATGATCTTGAAGTCTGACAGTTTTTCCTGGTAATATTTCTTTGACGATGAACGGACTCCCCCAATTTGGTTTGAACTTTCCCCTGGGATCAAAAATAGGTGCCTTATTCTCTTTGAGTACTAAATCTCTGACTTGTAAGTGACGGGCCTTGATCTTTTTGTTACACGCACGAGTAACTCTTCTTTGATAAGCTTGTATGTGATACAAAACTCTTAGTCATTTTTCTTCGATCAAACTTAATTCTTCATACCGTTGACGAACCCAATCTGCTTCTGACAATTGACTTTCCTTGAAGACCTTGAGATACGAGATTTACATTTCAACTGGTAAGACTGCTTCCATGCCATACACTAAGGAATAGGGAATAACTCCAATATAAGATAGCATTGAAGTAAAATATTTTCTTTTTCTTCTTTGAAAACTCGATTTCCATTTTGATTTAAATGGCCCGGTCCATCATGATTGTTGGATCGGGATGGACTGGGTCATTATTGTAAAAGAATGGATTTTTTTATTGGATCGGTGCACCTATTTTAATTTTCGAAAATAAATTTTTGATCCTTGAGGACAATCATACACTTTGATCTCAACATTTATATCACTCACAAACATTCATCCAACAACAGGCATTCATTCAATAAACAACCCGGGAACACCCACGATAAGTTCGAGTCGTGACCTATGGGGAAGGTTTCTAGACTCTAGGCTTACTACGTGCAATGCATTTTTATTTGGCCACCCTTGCCCAAGCACACCTATATACCTTTTGATACGTGGTGACTTGGTTTGATATACCGTATAGGTGATAATCTAAAACCTCAATTCACTTCTCTAAAGCCAAAAACAACCAGTTTGATCTCCAGTTGAGAAGTGGCGCACAATGCTGAGTAAGGGCCCACTTAAATACCTCTCGTCTAGAATAGACGTAGTCTATCCCCCTCGTACAGTAGGGTACAGCGGGGCAAGATCTTGCTTAGGCACCGGTTTTGACCAAGAAGTGCAATTGATATACTTAGATTACCTTTTATACCTACGGGTACGAGTCAAGAGTTGTAGCTTTCATAAATGGTTTGGCATCCCACGAGGGGACCGACCACGTACTAGTACTACGTTGGCAATCGGGACATGTGACTGTGTGGCTTACAATAGGACAAAGACTCAGGTCACTCCAGCCTGGGTGCATCAATATATCTCTCAGAATCACCTGATCAGACGGTATTGATGTCCTAGTTTGATATACCCTAAGGTACGTGACTGGAGTTGTGGTTTTCATGAATGACGTCGCATCTCCTAAGAGACCGGGCCACGCACTAGTGCCACGTTGGCTATATAGGACGTGTAAGTGTGCAAAACAGTAAACGTGCATGTGGTGTGTGAAAAACAGGGTGAGGTGTGCTCGGGGCCTTTTCCAAACAAGTGGGCCCATGGGCCAAATCAAATCAATCAAACCATCAACATATGGATATCGAATAAATATTGATAAAAAATACAGAAATATCCAAAATATCCAATTCGAAATCAAAGCATGTATATATCCATTAAGATCATGGTATTTCAGATAATCAATCAATGAACATAACACAGAATAATCGATCAGATCCAATATTGAAACATGCACACAAAAATTCTCTTTTTTTTTTATTTTTTTTTCTTGGAATTTTTTTGCATTTTTGAACTTAGGACTCAACAAATTTCTCAATGAGAACTTGGGTTATCTCGACTAACACATTAAGATTTCAAAATTGCTTAGGTTCATTAGGCCACGTGGTTCCCTCATTGATAATCTAATTCCATGGCCTTTACAATTTTGATTAGAAAAAATTTGGATCCGAAAATAAAATTCACTTTATTTTTAGATCCAAGGTTTTGAAAATGGGTGACATTGAAATTTCAAATTTAAAATTAAAGTTCAAAGAAATTTTTTTTTTTTAATTTTCCTTTAAAGTTTTTCATAATTTCATCCGCCACAAGCACACGGCGTTAGATCATCTTTTCGGAGTGCCACGTGGTGAAATCAATGACTCTTAGTAAGAAAGAAATCTTACTAAGTTAGTAAAACTAACCCATTTTTTTTAAATATTTTATGTTGCTGCCATCCCAAAGACTATCAGTTTTTTTTTATGCAACTTGTAACACGTACACAAAAAGCTAACTCATTTTTTTCATTATTATGTTGCTGCCACAACATGCTACCAACACCAACAACTCAATTTTTAAAAAAAAAAATTTGTTGCTGCCAGCACCTCAACTCACACATCCCTTTTTCCCTTTTTTTTTTATATAAAACAATTTTTTTTTTAATTTTATGTTGCTGCCAGCACCTCGCAAAACAATGCATTCTTGTGTTTTACTTCTGCCAGCACAAGACAGCACTCACAAAATTTGTTTTTTTTTCAAATCCTTTTAAGAATTACCAAATTAAATACCTCAAGACATTCAATGGCTGCTAGTCATCAAAGTGCGTGGGGGTGGTGCATTCTCAGCTGAAACTAAGAATAGATTTTGAACACGTCACATTCATTAACCATGCACCAGTTTTGATTAAAAAGGTTAAAAATAGAATCACTTTAAACCGACGCTTTGATTCTTGTTCTTCAAAATCTCCCTCCCTCTAGATTCCACCAAAATCAAGTATAAACACTAGTGGCAAGTAGCAAGAATAAATATTGAAAACTCAGGGAAAAAAAAAATGCCATTGCTCAGTAAGCTTCTTGGCTATGCTGCAGCTTTGTCTGGACAACGTAGCTTCATAGATGAAGAATGAAGAGGAGACCACAAGACTGATTACAAGCATAAGAATAACTAGAGATGGAAATCAAGAAATATGACAGAACTCGCGATGGGTTTCGTTGCTAAAGCCATCTCTTATGATGAGTGCAGAGACGAAGAAGATAGATGAAGATCTATCATAGCAGTTGCGTTGCCTGTCTATTCTTCTTCAATCTGGTCGTCATCTCTCTCTCTCTATTTGGTATGTCTGGAGATTAGAGAGGAGTCTGAATTGTATCTGACCATTTCCCATTTTCTGATTTGGGTTTCGGATCTAAATCTCTTGTTGCACATGAAAGACTAAAGCTTGCTGTCAGTTCGACAGAGAGATCCGAAACGTTTCGAAGTGCAGAAAAAGAAAGTGATTTCGGTTGGTGTCAAGAAAGAGAGGATACAAAGCTGAACGTCTTCGGGGAACACTCTTAAAACACAATTGAAGAAGAAGATGATGATGACGAGAGAGTTTCTTTTACGATGCTGAGAGTAGAGAGTGAGAGAGAGAATTGAGAGAGAGAGAGGGACGTCTCTCTCTCTTGTTGGTTTTTTAGTGCGGAGAAGAAGATGGATTCTTTTAAATAAAAACTATTTTAAAAAGGGTGAAAAAGAAATAAGCAAAAAGGCCTTTCTACTAACAGCACCCCGTTGAAATCATTAGTTGATTCACTACGCACACACCACCAAAAGCTTCTGCCGGCAGAAATTTTTTTTTATTTTTTTATTTTTTTATTTTATGTTTTTTGATTGCTGTCAACAGACAGCACCATTATCTTATTAACACAAACTAACAAACCAATCAACAAAAAAAAGAAAAATAAAAATTTTATCAACCAAAGGATCGACCACACCCCTACAATAAAAACAAATTAAAAGTGTATCTCCCTTTCAAGATAAACGTCCGAGGATAGATCGAAGTATGCCTAATCCAAAAAAAAATCAGCAATCTCTCTGCTCCAATAACCATTAATTCATTAATAACTTTTCAGAATTTTGCATTATCTAGGATCACCCTAATATGACCCTCAATTGGACATAGAAATAATAAATAATGCTTGATCGAACTATACCAAATACTATGTCAAGATATCAAAGCCCAAATACATACTCAATAATCAAAAAATAAAATAAAATAGAACGAAATAATAAAAAAAATGAAATAAAAAAACTACCCAAACTAAAAACATTCTAGGTCTCTCTTAACAATGCTCCCATACTTGGGATTTTTCAAGTTTGATCCTCAATGTCCCCAGTGGAGTCGCCACTGAAAGCGCCCTCGATCCGCGGGGTGCGCGGATCCGCTTTTGACCCTTGAGGTTTGGGAGTCGTCACCTAGTTATTGTGGTCTAGGAACCAAACTGACTCTAACATAGATAAAAAGAACTAATCTACCATAAAAAATCTGAATTCGGGGATCAAGTTACGGGGTTGGAAGGTGTTAGGCACCAACCCCGCCCGGCCAAAGCCGGTCTCTACTAACTTCCCAAGTAAATTACATTGCTAAAACCTAGATAAAAAAATAAATAAAAATAAATCACCACGTACCGTCTAATTAAGTACACTCGAGAGGTATATACGTGCATTTAGGGAAGGGTGGTCAAATAAATTGCATTGCACATAGTAAACCTAGAATCTAGAAACCTCCTTATAGGTCACGACTCGAACTTAGTGTGGGTGTTCCTGAGTTGCTTTTCGAAAATGGACTTTACAAATTGAAATCGCCTCGACCCCCAGCCGTCCCACTAAATAACGGATTAGGGGTCCAATCTACGTATCTCGGGGATTTTAAAAGAATAGGGAGTCACCACCTAGTTTAGGTCTAGGAACCAAAATTAACTCCAAATGGATAGGGGTCGGTCCACGGATCAGAGAGAAGGGTAAGGGGTCAGGTTACAGATTTCGGAAGGTGTTAGGCACGAAACCTGTCCGATCAAAATGATCGGTCTCTACTACGATCCAAAACTAACCTATGGTCAACGGGTTAAGACTAGGGTCAAGACCATGGTCTAAACATCATCATCAGTTTATGTCTGGTTTGCCAAACGAATCTTATGGTTAAGATAATTACATAAATTCTTGAATTTTGCATAAATGAATCCCACGATTTAATAAGGTTTATATGGCACCAAAATTAATAGATCAATTCGATCATATTTTGAATAATATGAAATCAATTTTCAATGCCACGTATATAAAATTAGTAAATTGGCTCATTGACGACGTTTTATCAAAGAAATTCGATTTTTGAACCGCCACGTGCACTAAATTAGTGAGTAGACCTACACATTTTTTATTAAAGAAATTCGATTGTGAATCGTTACGTGTATTAAAATCAGTGAGTCGACTCACATGTTTTTTAGTTAAAGAAATCTTGATTTTTTGAAATGCCATGTACATTAAAATTAGTGAATCGACTCAAGAATTTTTTATCAAGGAAATTTTGATTTTTGAAATGCCACGTGTATCAAAATCGGTGAATTGACTCACATATTTTTTATCAAAGAAACTCGATTTTTGTAATGCCACGTGTATTAAAATCGATGAATTAACTCACAAATTTTGAGTTACCACGTGTCCTAAAATCAATGGATTGACCTACATGCCCAATTTTATTTTATTTTTAAATCGAATCAAATTTCCAATGTACACAAAAATAAGTGAGTTGACTCATGTACCCATTCCATAGAAAAATTTCGATTTGGGACTTTCGATGCATGCAAAAATCATTGAGTCGATCTTGTATACCCAATTTCATAGAATATTTCTAATATACATAATATCAACGAGTCAACTCAACAATTTTGATTAAAAAAAATCAATTTTTTTACCCTCCACGTGTATCAAAATTAATGAATTAATCCACATATTCTTTTTTTTAAAATTGATTGTTTTTTAGTCATTACGTGTATCAAAATTAGTGAATTGATTAATATCAATGTTAGCGGGTTGGCCCAATAACATCATAATCGATAAATTGACTTGATAATATGAACACCCAAGGAGCCAATTGAAAGCGCCCTCGATCCGCGGGGTGCGCGGATCCTCTTTTGACCCTTGAGGTTTGGGAGTCGCCACCTAGTTATTACGGTCTAGGAACCGATCAATGACTCTAAACGGATAAAAAAAAACTAATCTAGAACAAAAAAAAAGCTGAATTCGGGGATCATGTTATGGAGTTGGAAGGTGTTAGGCACCAACCCCGCCCGGCCAAAACCGGTCTTTACTAACTTCCCAAAGAAATTACATTGCTAACAACCTAGATAATAATAAATAAATAAAAAAGTTATACCTTTCCGATAGTAAATATTTTATTCCCTCAGATCCGACAAAAATTGCTCATTGTACCGTACTCCTTGCTTCGTTCTGTCTCCGGATTTGATTTCTGATCTCCGAGGCAAGGTATCTCTACTTTCTTGAATCTGAATTCCTCAAGTTTGTTGTGGATTTTGGAATTTTTTGGAAGGCTTTTAGGTGTTTCTTAGGCTAAAATCAAAGGAGGGATGTTAGGTAAGGAGTTGGGGCTCCAAAACTAAGGTTTATGGGAGGCTAGGGGGTTTTAGACCTATTTCTCTTAGGGTTTATGATTTGATACGAAAATAGGGTGTGAGCACCTCTATTTATAGAATTTTTTAGGGGTTGATTTTGATAGAATTAATGTTTAATTAGAGTTCTTTTAATTAGAGTTGTGTTTTAGTTAGAATTGTTTTAGGTAGAATTGTGTGTTTAATTAGAATTGTTTTAAGTAGAATTATTTTTTAGTTAGAACTCTATTAGATAAAGTTATTATTTAATTAGAACTCTATTATGATTTTGACTTTTGATCTTATTTGATTGACTTTTAATATTTTGACTTTAGTCATAATTGATTGACTTTTAATATTTTGACTTTAGTCTTGCTTAATTGACTTTAATTTTGACTTTAGTCTCACTTGATTGACTTTAATACCTTGACCTTAGTCTTGCTTGATTGACTTTAAATTTTTGGAGAACCCCCCTCTAAAATATTTTTAATTCTTTGGACCCCCAAATGGAGAGGTCCTTAAAGAAATATCTCACGAACCTTCAACAATTTTACTTGAAAGCCCGATTGATCGATTTTTTAATTCAAAATTTTAAATTAATTTCATTAATGTTTCACTTTAATTGTTTAATGTTTTATTTATTAATTTCGAAATTTTTAATTATGAAAATTGTGAAATTACCGTTTTACCCCCGGAGAGGACTTTTTACGTTTTAAGTCGGTTTTTAATGTTCTAGGATGTTTTAGAATCGATTTTTCGTAAGAAATTCAATGGGAATATTGGTTTGTGTCATTTATGAAATTTTTTCTGTGAAATGGTCATGAACTTTATGAGGGGCCTTTTCGTAATTTTGTCAAATTCTGTGAAAATTGGTGAAATGATTTATTTGGTTTCGATTTGTTATTTTATGTGTTTGAAAGGATTTTCCTAATCGTAATGTAGGCTCTAGGGTCGTTTTGATGTTAGGGGTATTTTCGTAATTTTATCATTTTTAGTGATTTTTATCGTGAAGCTTCTTTTTGGGTCTGTAAGATGATGATTTCTATGTTTCTAAAGTCGTATTTTCTTAGTATAGTGTGGTTTCTAAGGTTTTGTCAGTTTGAGATACCTCATCCGGATTTCTGAAACACATCCGGTAACAAAATAAAGCAATGGAATACACATCCATCATTGGAAATCATTGCGATCGGGTTGACGAGTTGATTGATCAGGTGGATGAAAAAATGGGGTGTCTATAGATGCCCCTCTTTGGCAGAGGGTTGAAGCAAACTAGATAGCAAATCTATTTTGGTAGATAGTGCGATATCTGAATGCCAAAGCTAGTGAAAGTTCATTTTGCAGTCTGATTTAACAATTCGTTAAGGTGTTCGGATCCTTGAGGGTAAAGCTCTCGCCGAATTAAAAAATTTTCAGGTCCTTTAATGCAAACTCTCACTGATAGTGTCAGATCCTTGAATTTTAAAGAATTGTCCCTGACTAAAAAGAGCAAATGTGCAAGTGTGTGCACTGTGTGAAACTGAGTAAAATATGAGTATAATTTGAGCATAATCTAAGCATAAATTGAGCATAATTTGAATATAAATTGAGCATAATTGAGCATAACTGAGTATAATCTGAGCATAAATTAAGTATAATCCAAGATGACCCTTGGCGGCAACTGAGCAAAATCCAAGATAACCCTTGGTGAAAACTGAGCAAAATCCAAGATAACCCTTGGTGGCATCTGAGCAAAATCCAAGATAACCCTTGGCAGAAACTGAGCAAAATCCAAGATAACCCTTGACGGAAACTGAGCAAAATCCAAGATAACCCTTGGCGAAAACTGAGCAAAATCCAAGATAACCCTTGGCGGCGACTGAGCAAAATCCAAGATAACCCTTGGCGGCAACTGAGCAAACCTTTGGCAGCAACTGAGTAAAAATCCAATATAACCCTTGGTGGAAACTGAGCAAAATCCAAGATAACCCTTGGCAGAAACTGAGCAAAATCCAAGATAACCCTTGGCGGCAACCGAGCAAAATTCAAGATAACCCTTGGCAGCATCTGAGCAAAATTGGCAGAGGAATGAAGGAATTTTAGAAATGAATGAATGAATTTGGAGAAGACTGATTGTAATGAATCGGAGAATGAATAAATCTGGAAGATAATGAATCTAGAAGAGAAGTGATCGATTCCAAGAATGATTGAATCTGAAAAAGAATCCGGAAAATGAAAGAATGCCATATCTCCTATGTGGGATCCAAAATGCTTTTGTTTGAACCTCAAGGATTTATCAAAAAGTTTTATGAATTTAAAACTTGAGTTTTTATCTCTTTTGAATCTCAAGAGTTTTTTCAAAAAACTGTTCTCAAGAGGGTAACCTTAAGTTTGGGGTTCTCATTATCTTTTAGGATTAACATTGCTCCAAAACAAAATGCCCCTAATTTAACAATGAACATGGCCTTGAAAATAATTGAACACATCATAAAAAAAATTGCCCCTAGTATAAGGGGGAAAAGTTACATTAAAGAAGAAAGAAAATGTCCCTTGTATGAAGGTTTGAAATAATTGATTACCACAAGCGCAATAAAGACTCAACTTTTAATTTTGATTAATTTTATTGAAGGTTTTGAGTCAGGCTCAAGAGTACAAAATTATTTCCTTTCGAGACTCATCATAGAATTCACCCTTATCTCCCTTGGTTCGTTTGGGGAAGTAAAAATTTTCAAATCAATCGTAGACAAGATACTTGTGGCTTCTGAGTCTATGCCTGGTTTAAGCGAAGTATTGAACTTGATTATTCAGACTTCTGATGTTTTAGCTCGGACCGCTCTCAGCTTGGGATTTTCTTCTATTTTTTTTATTGCTCTAATTTTTGCCTAGATCGTCTTTTCAGGTTTTCAATCTATCGAGCTTGCTCTAGCTTTTGCGTAAATCGCCTTTTCAGGTTTTCGATCTAGTGAGCTTTTTCTTTTTTTCTTGGCTCTGATTGTTGCCAAAGTTGTCCTTTCAGATTTTCAACCTTGCGAGCGTGCCTTAATTTTTGCCTAAGTCGCCCTTTTGGGATTTTCAACCTAGTAAGCCTTTTTTCTTCTTTTTCTTTTCTTCCTGTCTGAACTTCTGGAGTTGCTGTCTGATCATGCTTGACTATCTTCCTTGACTTTTCGTACAGTACTTAGGAGGACTTTCATGGGTAGGCTTAGGACTGGGTATAAAATGAAAGGAATTTTGAGGCTCAAAAACCCAAATGCCCCTTGTGTGGCATTTCCTTTTCAATTATTTTCTTTTTCCTTAAATTTTCTTCCCAATTTTGGATTTCTTTTTCTTTTGAATTTTTTTCTTGATTTTTTACTATGTGGGGAAATAGATTTTTTTTTTACTTTGATGTGGTCAGGCCTGAAGTAACTTCTCAGGTTGCCTACGTACCCCAGAATTTTGGGATCAGACCAAAACGTAGTTCGAAGCTTCCCTCCCCTAGGTTAGGTGATCGGGCTGATAAAGAAAAAAGCATAATTTTTCTTTTTGAAAAGGCTGCAAAGGGGTTGAGAAAGGATATGTTGAATTGGGTAATAGGAGAATTGATTTTGCCAAAGATGGCCTCCTTAAATGTAGTACCGTTTGATTTGGTCAAGGTTGGTTGGTTCTGGTAATTCGATTCTATCATGATCTTGAAGCCTGACAGCTTTTCCTGGTAATATTTCCTTAATGATGAACGGACCTCCCCAATTTGGTTTGAACTTCCCTCTAGGGTCAAAGATAGGTGTCCAACTCTCTTTGAGTACTAAGTCCCCGACTTGTAAGTGACGGGCCTTGATCTTTTTGTCAAATGCGCGGGCGACTCTTCTTTGATAAGCTTGCACGTGGTACAACGCTCTTAGTCCTTTTTTCTTCGATCAAATTCAATTCTTTATACCGTTGACGAACCCAATCTGCTTCTGACAACTGACTTTCTAATAAGACCCTGAGAGACGGAATCTCCATTTCAACTGGCAAGACTGCTTCCATGCCATACACTAAGGAGTATGGAGTAGCTCCAGTGGAGGATCGAATTGAGGTTCGATATGCCCATAATGCAAATGACAGTTTTTCTGACCATTCTCGATGTGATTGACACATTTTTCTGAGGATGGTCTTTATTCTTATTAGCTGCTTCGACTGCTCCATTAGTCTGAGGGCGGTAAGGAGATGATTTATGGTGTGAGATTATGAACTTTGAACACAATTTGATAACCTCAGCTTTAAAGTGTGACCCGTTATCGGAGATCAACTCCGAAGGTACCCCGTACCGACTGATGATGTTTGTTTGGATGAACTTTGCAACTCGAAACGCAGTGAGGACAGCATAAGAGGCAGCTTCGACCCATTTGGTAAAATAATCGATGGCAACTAGAATGTATTCGTGCCCGTTTGATGCCTTAGGCGATATTTTACCAATAATGTCAATTCCCCAGACTGAGAATGGCCATGGTGAAGTCAGACCCACTAATTGAGATGGTGCATATGTATAAGGTTCGCATGTATTTGGCACTTATGATAAGTTTTGACGATGTGATGACAATCTGTTTCCATCGTGGGCCAGTAGTATCCTTTTCTCATAATTTTCTTAGCTAACATTTTCCCGCTCATGTGAAGGCCACATTCTCCTGAATGTAGTTCAATCATTATCTGTTCAGCTTGATCTTCATCAACAGACGACAAGTGAATCCCATCATAAGACCTTTTGTATAAACTTCCTGCACACAGGATGAATTGAGATGCTAATCTTAGTAGGATTTGTCGTTCCTTCCTCGATGCTTCTTCCTGGAATTCTTATTTTTCCAACACTTTCTTTATGTCTGTGTACCATGGCTTTCCATCAGGTAGTCGAGTAGTAATGTTGATCTGATGGCAGTATGCGGGTTTGTCTTTAACTTCAACAGTGATCGGTCTCAATTCCATGCTAGGGGGTAAATGGATTATTGAAGATAAAGTTGCTAAGGAGTCAGCAAATCTGTTATCCTCCCTTGACAAGTGTTGGAACAAGATAGCTTTAAACTTACTGACTAAGTTTAACAAATACTCATGATAAGGTTTCAATTTTTCATCCTTAGTCTTCCATTCTTCCAATGACTGATGTATGACCAAGGCTGAAACCCCAAAAATCTCAATTTCTGTAATGTCCAGGTTCAAATCAGCTTCGAGCCCCGCGATGCACGCTTCATATTCAGCCGTGTTATTGTGTTCGAAAAGGCTAACTTAATAGCGATAGGAATGTGGCATCCTTCCGGAGATAACAGGACTGCCCCTATTCCATACCCATTTTGATTGGTGGCTCCATCAAAGTATAACTGCCATATTTGATTCTACGATTCTTCTTTAACGTGCAAGATGTTCTCATCTGGGAATTGATCTACAGGCCTTATTCCTTACACTATAGGGTGATCTGTCAAGTATTCTGCTACAGCTCTCCCTTTGATAGACTTCTGTGTAACATGCGTGATGTCAAACTCTGATAGCAACAATAACCATCGCGTGGTTCTCCCTGTCAATGCCGGCTTCTAGAAAAGATACTTGAGAGGATCCATCCGAGATAACAGGATAATTGAATGAGATAGCATATAATGCCGGAGTCTCTGAGTAGCCCATACCAGTGCTAACAAGTTTTTTTCAAGAATGAATATTTTCGTTCATACTCTAACATTTTCTCGTTGATGTAGTAGATGGCCCTTTCTTTAGGAGTATCTTTGTCATACTGTGCAAGCATGCATCCCATAGCTTCTTCTGTGACCGACAGATAAAGAAGAAGTGGTTCACCCGGTGTAGGTGGGACCAAAATAGGCTGGTTTAAGGGATACTCCTTGACTTGGTCGAAAGCCTTTTGACATTGCTCATTCCGAACTGTTGGTTCATTCTTCTTGAGAAGTTTGAAAATAGGTTTACAGACATTGGTGAGTTGAGCGATGAATCTGCTAACATACTGGATTCTGCCCAGAAAACCTCGAATCTACTTTTCAGTCTCGGGTGGCGGCATCTCTTGGATAGCTTTGATCTTCATAGGGTCTACTTCGATCCCTCTTTGACTGACCACAAATCCTAACAGTTTTCCAGAAGTTACTCCAAATACACATTTCTGTGGGTTGAGGCGGAGTTGGTACTTTTGAATCCTTGTGAGAAACTTTTCTAACGCAGTAACATGCCCTAGTCGTTCTTTGGATTTGACTATCATATCATCTACATAGACTTCGACCTCCTTGTGTATCATGTTATGTAGTAAAGTCGTGGCTGCTCTTTGATAGGTGGCTCCAGCGTTCTTCAAACCAAAAGGCATGACCTTGTAGCAGAAGGTCCCCCATTGCGTGATGAACGACGTTTTTTGCATATCTCGATGATCCATTTTTATCTGATTGTACCCTGGAAATCCATCCACGAAGGACAACAAAGCATGCCCTGCTGTACTATCCACTAGAACATCTATGTGTGGTAAAGGGAAACTATCCTTTAGGCTTGCTTTGTTTAGGTCTCTAAAATCCATACACATCCTGACTTTTCCATCCTTTCTCGGCACTGGGACGACATTGGCAATCCACTCAGGGTATTCTACTACTTCCAAAAATCCAGTGTTAATCTGCTTCGTAACTTCTTCTTTGATTTTCAAAGTCCATTTCGGTTTCATACGTCGAAGTTTCTGTTTGATTGGTTGAACATCAGGATATAATGGAATCCGATGTTGGACAATATCTGTGCTTACCCCCGGCATATCCTCGTAAGACCACGCGAACACGTCTTTGAACTTTCTGAGCAAGTTTACTATCCCTTTGCGTTCATCGGGAGATAAAGTGACCCCTATCCGAATTTCTTGAGGATTTTCTTTTGTTCCGAGGTTGATAACCTCTACTTCCTCTATTGGAGGTTGAGCCCGATGTTCCTCTTCTTGTTCAAGTAATTTGATTATTTCAGGGGGAGGTTCTTCGTCAGAAGATTCTCCCTCCGAAGCCAGATTATTAGTTAAATTATTATTGTGCTCGGGGTAATAAAAAATTTCTTTCATTTCATTAAAAAGAGATGGGGTAACAGGACTCATTGCAGACTTGACAGACTCACTTGACTTAGCAGGAAAAATAGACTCACTAGAAATAACAGACTCAGCAGAAACAACTAACTTACTTGACTCAACAGAAATAAAGGACTCGACTGGCATGTCAGACTGAACAGGACTAATGGGACTGACAGACCCAGCCTTGACATGCAACACAGGACTGACTACATGATAATTTGATAGAGACCCAACAACGGGTTTGATTACAGACTGAGGATTTGGGATCCCTTTCTCAACTGACAACACTAAAACACTATGGTCTTCAATGAATAGCTGATCGATGTTGAGGGAGTCCAGATCGAGCTGCCAGTCTTCAACTTTCTTCTCCTTAATTTCTATGCTTGCTTCCTTTTCAGGCCATTCCATGCCAAAGAAGATTTCAAACCCCGGCTGACGAGTACCTGTGATGTGATCAATGAAAGGCTCTAGGAACCCACAGTAACGGAAATCTTCTCCTTCTTTCACAAAATAACCATTGAGGGTCTTTCGATAGGGCTTCATTTTAATGAGATCTGTGGTACGCCTTTGCCTTTTAGCAATGGCTTTATCTCGTTTTGTCTTCCAGTATTGGGCCCAATCTTCCTTAGTAGGTCTATATCCTAGTCCGAATGTGCCGATGACCTCTTTAATCAATGGTGCCTCCTTAATACCTTGCTGCTTGCGACCTAAGCCCATACTAGGGAAGAATCTCATTTTCTTGAATATATTGGCCATGTAGCAATTAGAGGTATTTTTCATTGGAAAATATTATTTCATGGCTTGATCCCATTGGACTGAGCATATCTTTTCAAATTCGAACCCACTGAGCTCTACTCCCTGTTGTTCTGGTTGAATCTCAAGCAATGGCTCATCCTTAGCCTCAGTATTATTTATGATCCTTACAATTTCAGCATCTCCATGAAGAGTAATTACTAGCCCATCCTTGATAAACTTGACCTTCTGGTGTAGCGTAGAAGGGATGACTTTGATCTGGTGTAACCATGGTCTCTCTAACAGTAAATTGAAAGAAGACTGGATGTCAATGACCTGAAATTCCATAGGAAATTCAGTTATGCCTGTGGACAATCGAAGGTGCAAAATTCCCAATACATCTCTCTTGGTGTTATCATAGGCTCTAACACCTTGATTAGTCGGTTTGAGATCTTCAGCCTTAAACCCGAGACAAGTAGCCGTTTTCAACGGGCAAACGTTCAGTGCACTCCCGTTATCAATCAAAACCAGAGGTACCCTCATCCCATTACAGTCAACTGTAATGTGTAACGGCTTAGTGTGGCTTGCCCCTTCTTTTGGGAGATCTGAGTCCGAGAAGGATAGGATATTCTCCACATAAGTTGCCCCTACTATACTGGCCAGCTGATCTGGAGAAGTATCAAGGGAGACTTGGGCTGTGTTTAGTGCTTTGAGAACAGCCTCCCTATGAGCAGTGGAAACCATGAGTAAACCCCGTACTGAGATATTGGCACTTGATTTTTTCAACTGCTTGATTACGGAGTTATCTTTTTCGATGCTCTCCTTGGTGGGATCTTCTCTTTCTTTTCTTGCCAGGGCTGTAAGATTATCAACACAGAGTTCTTGTGGCTTAAAAACTTTTTCCCCTTGAGTCATATGTCTAACTTCATCACAGGAGAGGGGGAAAGGCTCATCTTCTTCTGTCAACAAGTATGGATCTTCGTCTGTCAAAGGTACAGGGCTTTTCAGATTCATTTGGGCTAGCAGATAACTAGTGAATGTGTGACTATCGTAGCGAGGTGGGGATAAACAATATATATCATCCGAGGTTAGATCAAATGGTTCATAGTTTGTGGTGAAAACCTCATCAGTGAAAGTTATCCCGGCAAGGGGGTAACTATGTGGTTTGGCTTGGACTGGGTGGATAAAAGAGACGGGATCAAATGGCAATGAGGTGTGAGAAACCATATTTAGGGTTGGTGGAGGTTGATAGGTAGGTAGTGGATTAGTTGTGACATTTGGTAGGCTAGGGATTGTGATCTTTTTGTTATCAATAAGATTTTGAATGGCATGGCCCAAGGTGATAAATCGATCCGTGTGATGGCCAGGATTTTGATGAAATTCCCAGAATAAGTTGGGATTGTGTCCGGCTGGCAAGGGATTTGATAAAGGTCGAGATTGAATCGGGGTAAGCAACCCTTTTTTCAACAGTTTTTGCAAAGCTACGGTAAGGGTCATCCCTAAATTGGTAAATTGACACGGAGTTCGAGGTTGACTTGGGTGAACCTGATTATTAGATTGGGCCGGGGGTTGAGCTGGGATAACGGAGGTATTGACGATGTAAGTATGGTTGATATTGGGTTTGGGAACAAATGGTTTCTTAGGCTTGTTATCTAAGGGGTTGGAAAGAATCCCAGAGGCAAATGCATCCTCGAGTTGGTTTCCGGCTTGTAGTAGGACTCAAAAGTAGGGAGATATTGAGCCACTAGGTGCTGAGTATATCCTTGAGAGAGCTTTTTTAGGATAATCGCTACTTGTTCCTTCTCCGAAGGTCTATCCCATATTTGAGTAGCCTTGGCCCTCCAGCGACCAATAAAATTAGTAAACGTCTCTTCATTTTTCTGTTTAGTTGCTTCCAAATCCCTTCTTGAAGTCTCAATCTCGGTACTATATTTATACTGATGCTAGAAGGCCTTTGACATATTCTCCCATGTACCCACAGTAACTGGTTCTTGAGACATTAGCCAACGTAGTGCTGATCCTGATAAATTCCTTTGGAACAATAATGTCATCTGTTCGTCGCTGAGCCCCATAGTGCGCATGTTGGTAACATACACCTTAAGATGTGTTTTCACACACCCTGTCCCACTGAACTTGTCCATTTCAAGTATCACAAACTTTTCTGGTAAATGGATTCTGGGGATGCGGTTCAAGGCTTCAATGCCTGCTGCAATTTCATCAATACCCTTTATACTCTTCATAGCTGACTCCAATTAAGACATTCTGTTGGATAACGCCAGATTTTCATCAACATACTCTTCATCTCCGTCGAGTTCGAAGACTTCACGCGGGCGTTTCTCTTCTACCTTTTTTCCTTTTGGGTCATCTAGAGGATTCCCTGTCGATTCCGAGGTCTGTTCTAACATTTTCCACCTTGCCTTTTATATTGTTGATATCATTGGCAAAGGCTGCCAAGATCTTACGGATCTCTGTGAGCTCAGATTCTGAAGCCATCTCTGCTTGTTGACTTGGTACTGTGGTTCTTTTTAACCGACTGGACTTACGACTCCAACTAGGAGGTGGACGCTTGAGTTGGGCGCAATGATAATCCTATATGACCCCATCAAAGGTAGATTTAGTCAATTTCAGTATTACCCCCTTTTAACATTTTTAAGAATCATTTTATTGAGGTTTGTGCACCAATCCATTAATTAATCCATTCACACAATGAGTATTCGAAAAGGAAATAAATATTTATTCAAAAAGAAAGATAGTTTTATTGAAAATGATTGACAAAGAAATATTCTTATTAAAAATATCCTTCAACAAATTTGACTTGAACTATTTTTACATGGACGCTTGGCTTTGTCTTGATGGTCATCAGGATTGCTGTCAGGCTTGACCCTCTTAGTTCTAACAACTGGCTCTTTGAATTCTGCTGGTCCGCTTGGATACCCTAAGGTGCGCTTGTTCCAAGTTTTCTCGATGAGGTGCATTAACTTTTCAGTCAAAGGCTCAGGGGGAAAGAAAGCTTTGTGCTGGGGTAAGGATAACTCTATAGGTACGTCGTACTGTTTTGGGATCAGATTAGGATGGTAAAAAGATGTTTCTTCTAAACCAATCAGACGGATATAGTAGGATCCTTTGGTTCCTAGAACAGGGGGGTCAGTCATGCACCAAGGGCACCAAAAATCGATATGACAGGCGAGGCGAGAGTCTAACCATTTGCTCCAAGCTTTGACTGAGTTGTGATGCACTAACAGGTTTCTCTTGGAAAAGTGTTCTGGTCCATATTCAAGGTTTGAGGGAACCTCTACGATTTTGAGATGGTCACAAAGCCACATATAGAGTAAGTAGGGGCTTCCCTTGAAGCTTTCCCGCTCACCATTTTTTATGGCATCTAAACCTGAGAAAGTTTCAGCTAAGATGAGAGGTACCGGGTTGGCTTTCCTTAAGAGTTGAGAGGCTATATCTATGAAGGACTCAGGGATAGTTCAGCCATCACTATTGGAGGTCAGTATGTATTGGGCTAGGATTTCTAAGCACAATCGATAATCTCTAGTGGCTCGCCAGGCTTCGGATTTTACATTGATAGGATGACTGCAGGAGCGATACGGGCCCAATAAAGGTACTAAGTTCAATCTCCCGTCATGGACTAAGACCTTGGCTTCTTCCTTGGAAATGTTTAGTCCTGTGGCGAGTTCACCAGAATATCCAGTTTTCAATGAGGGCCTGATTATAGGTCCTGAAGTGGATATCCTCATGATGCCACAATAATCCTCGTGAGTAGGGCATAAATGCATATACCCCATATGGAATATGTGAAAATAGGGTTCCATCGCTTAGCCATAGCATGTAATAAGTTCCAGTCTATCTCAAATTCGTGGAAGTAGAGAGCACTCCTCAACATGAATCTCCCAAAATTGATCTTCTCTACAGGGTGCATCCCTATGACGGTTGTTTTGACTAACTGGTCGATCGGGTTATTGCCAGCAGCTAACATCCTGGTTCGAGACAAAAGGGTAGTTTAGTACTCTTCCAAGGTCCATGTAAAATATCAATATTTTTTCTTTTAGGGATCTTGTTCTTATAGAAAACATTTTTTAGAAAATATTTTTTCTTGGAAAATATTTTTCTAGATAACCTTTTTTTTAAAACATCTTTCTGGAAAATATTTTCCTTTTCTTCATTGAAAATTCGATTTCCCTTTTGATTTGAATGGCCCGGTCCATCATGATTGTTGGATCGAGGTGGACTGGGTCATTATTGTACAAGAATGGGTTCTTTATTGGGTTGGTGCACCCATTTTAATTTTCAAAAATAAATTTTTGATCCTTGAGGACAATCATACACTTTGATCTCATCATTCACATCACTCACATACATTCATCAATCAACAGGCTCCATTCAATAAACAACCCGGGAACACCCACGATAAGTTCGAGTCGTGACCTACGGGGAAGGTTTCTAGACTCTAAGCTTACTACGTGCAATGCATTTTTATCTGGCCACCCTTGCCCAAGAACACCTATATACCTCTCGATACGTGGTGACTTGGTTTGATATACCGCATAGGTGATATTCTAAAACCTCAACTCACTTCTCTGAAGCCAAAAACAGCCAGTTTAATCTCCAGTTGAGAGGTGGCGCACAATGCTGAGTAAGGGCCCACTTAAATACCTCTCGTCTAGAATAGACGTAGTCTATCCCCCTCGTACAGTAGGGTACAGCGGGGCAAGATCTTGCTTAGGCACCGGTTTTGACCAAGAAGTGCAATTGATATACTTAGATTATTTTTTATACCTATGGGTACGAGTCAAGAGTTGTAGCTTTCATAAATGGTTTGGCATCCCACGAGGGGACCGACCACGTACTAGTACTACGTTGGCAATCGGGACATGTGACTGTGTGGCTTACAATAGGTCAAAGGCTCAGGTCGCTCCAGCTTGGGTGCATCAATATATCTCTCAGAATCACCTGATCAAACGGTATTGATGCCCCAGTTTGATATACTCTAAGGTACGTGACTGGAGTTGTGGTTTTCATAAATAACGTCGCATCTCCGAAGAGACCGGGCCACGCACTAGTGCCACGTTGGTTAAATGGGACGTGTAAGTGAGTAAAACAGTAAACGTTCATGTAGTGTGTGTAAAGTAGGGTGGGGTGTGCCCGGGGCCTTTTCTAAACAAATGGGCCCATGTGCCCAATTAAATCATAACAACAAAGGTATTGAACCATACCTTAATCATATGTTAAATCAAAATAAATCATGGTAAATCAACCATAATTATGGCATAGAATAATGTTAGATCAAACATTGCAATAGGCACAAATTGGTAATTTTGATGGTCCAATCAAAAATTATTTGGGTGATCCTAAAATAATTCCAAATTTCAAGAGATATCGAGATGAAACAATGATTAATAAGATGAGAATTTTTTTTTATTTTTTTCTAGAGGGAGAGAAATAAAAATAAATAAAAGCAAGGAAACTCACCTTCACCGAATAACTTCGGATGTTTGAACTCTTTCAAAAAATATCTCGAAACAGCTTGTGATTTGTATTGTGTGGCTGGCTGTAGTTATTGGCTATATGAGGAAAGAAGGAAAAATGAAATGACGTTGACGTGGCTAATGTTGTGGCTGTTAATCGGCTGTGAGAAAAACAAAACAAAAGCAACATGCGTTGCTGTTGGGACGAGTTGGAGAAGAAGGCAGAGATTGAAGATGGCTAAACTGTGGGGCTGCTAATGGAGGTGATAATAGTTCTGCTAGGGACGATGGTTGGGGCTGTTGAAGACGAAGAAACTGCATGCTTCTCAACTGGTTTTAATGGCTGAAAATGAAGAAGAGTGGTGGTTCAGCTGCTATTAAAGGTGGTGTGAAGATGAAGAGGATAAATGGAGAAGATGGTCGTTGTTGTTTCTAATGGTGAAGAGAAGGGGAAGCTGAGGGCATCAATGGAGAATGTGGCTGGTTTTCTCTAAAAAGAATAGGTTGTAGGTTTAATGGCAGCAACAAACGTTTTTTTTTTCTATTCTCTATTGTTTTTAAAGAGGAAGCTTGAGTGGAAGACGTGGGAAAGGGTTGCAGCCCTTTTCCTCATTTTTCCTTCTTTTTTTTCTTTTTTTTTTTCTCCTTAATGGCTACTGATTTCTCCTCTTAAATGGCTTGCTTGTTCTCCTCTTAAATGGCTGCTAATTCTCCTCCTAAATGGCTGTTAATTCTCTACTTAAATGGTTGCCAATTTTTCTCCTAAATGGCTGCTCGTTCTTCTTGAATGGCTGCTCGTTCTTATTCTTTTTTCTCTAATGGCTGCTGGATTTTTTTTCTCCTTTTTCTAATGGTTGCTGCTCCTTTTTTTATAGTTAAGAGAAGGAGAGATGGAAGCAGTTGGGAGAGTGGTTAGTTATGGGGAGATGGGAGAAGAAGTGGGGGAGAAAGATGGAGAGAGGGTTGAGGACATTGGAGAGGAGAAGATGGGTAGTTGAAGACGTGGCTATGAAGAGGAGTTAGAGACGTTGGAGAGAAGAAGATGGGGGACGTGTTGTTTTTTTGTTTTTATTTATTTATTTATTTATTATTTATTTTCTTTTTAAGAGAATGGGAGAGGGATCGCACGCTACCCGTACTACAGTAATTTACTATTGTTAAATTTTGATTGGTTGAATTCTTTTATTTTAGCTTGAATTTTGGATTTGTCAAAAAAAATTTGGATTTCGATTTAGGTTGGTTTAATTTCAATTTGGTTAGTTTTGAATTTCGATTTGAGTTTTAATTATTTAATTTGAGTTTAATTTTTAATTTAAATTTTGAACGAGTTGATTAATCTTAATTTTAATTTTAAATTGACTTTAAATTTTATTTGCTCGGTTAATTGGATTTTGATTTGGTCGAATGTATTTTAATTCGTTGATTGCACTTTGATTGATCGATTTGGTTGATTGATTTTAAAATTTTAATTGAATTTTGCATTTTGATTGATTGAATGATTTTTAACTTTATTTTCATTTTGATTTTGTATTTTAATCGATTTTTTGATTTTTAATTTAAATGTAATTTTTATTTTTGCATTTTAATTAAAATTTAATTTGATTTTACAATTTTAAATTGATTTAAATTTTAGATTTTAATTGGATCTTAGTTAAATTTTAGTTTAATTTTCAATTTGAATTTTATTTTCCTAGGGATCAAGGTCTCGGAGTTGGATGTTAAGGGGAGTTTTCGTCTTTTTGATGATTTTTATAGATTTTTCTCGAATTTCTCTTTTTTCATCAATTTAGGTCCCGTTAGACTTGAAATCACATTCTGAGTGTAATGGAGGTACTTTCGAGACTTTTCGAACATTCGAAATTTATGAAGGGTATTTTCATCATTTTGATGATTTTTTTACAAATTTCTCTATTTTCATCGATACGGGTCCCGTTAGACTCGAAATCACATTCTGAGTGCAATGGAGGTACTTTCAAGACTTTTCGGACATCCAAAATTTATGAAGGGTATTTTTGTCATTTTTGTGATTTTTACATATTTTTAGGGATTTCAACGTGAGGTTTCTTTCAATCCCTGTGTGATTATTTCTATGTCTCAAATCCATATTTTCCTAGTGTAACGAGATTTCTATGTTATCGAACTGTGTAGCGAACCTATGCGTACGTGCTTGCTAAGTCGGGTATAAGATATAGCGATCCTAAGCGTGCGTAATTTTCTATGTTGAATTGTGACGAGTAGGGGGGATGACAAGATTAGAAACAGAAAAAATCAAGCAATACTCACAAGCCTTCGAGTTCTTTTATATTCATCATTAGGAATCCACCAAAATCGGGTGACGAATTGTCGAATTAGGCAAATGCAATAATGGGATGTCTACAGGAATGTACAGTTTTATCCTCAAGGACCAATTTTTTTTTGCCTGATTCGAAATTACCGTATTATTGGTTCACCAAGCCAATAAAAAATTCATTTTAAATGTGGTAATGATCCAGTCAATCTCGGTCCAACAGTCATGAAGGGTCGGACCATTTAAACCAAAATAGAATTCAAACTCTTTGCTAATTTTGGTTTCAACCTATTTTAAAAGAAGAAAAATGTTTTCCAGAAGAATAGTGTTTTCAAAAAAAAATTGCTTTCCAAAATAAAAGAAAAGGAAAAAAAATTATCTATTTTTGCATGAAAAAATTTTGAAATATGTTTTTTACTAAAAATCTATTTTTTGCATGGACCTTGGAAAATTACCAAAATATGTTTTTCGAAAAAGAAAATGATTGCAAAAAAGAATTAGATTTGTGAAAATTATTATTCAATAAAAACATTATTTTTCAATAATTTTTAAGAATGCAATAAAATTATTTTCCTTCTGAATAATCATTGAATGGATGAATTGTTTAATGGATTGGTACACAGAATTCAATAAAATCTCAAGATTCATTAAAATGTTATCAAGGGGGTAACACTGAAATTGATAATCCACATTTGATGGGGTTACAAGGTTATCATTGTACCTAAGCTCAATCGTCCATCGTCTAGCTAGTTTGTAAGTCTGATCAGTAAGAACAAATGTCAATATCAAGTCAACAGTCAGAAATGACCTCAGAATTTCTCAACATCGCCCAGTTGTTCCCTAAAGATCATAGTGTTTCAATCCTACCGGTTGTAAGCAATATCTCAATCCTCAGTCCTAATCAAGCTCGTGTAAGTACTTGTCTTGAGTTTTCATGAGTCATTTAGGTTAGCTCGAGTCTTTTTTTTCCATCAATGTCATGTTTTCTTTAGATTGAGTCTACTCTTTTCTTATTGAGTCGAGTTAGTTTATAAAGTCTATAGAGGTGTTTGTCGTCCTATCTGAAATTGATCGGATAAAAGAAATTTTTGAATACCTCGAGCGCGTTAACGGGTTAACTAATAATTTAACTTCAATGATGAATTTCCTTCATAAATGAGAAGATAATGGTTGGGCTCAACCTTTAATCAAAAAAGCAAAGGTCATTGACCTCAAAACAAAAAATTCCCAAGAAATTCAAATAGAAATCATCCTATCCTTAGAGGAACACGAGGGGATAATGAATTTACTCAGAAATTTCAAAAGACTGGTTCCCGTGGTCCTATAAGGATATGTTAAGATGTAAGCTTGGGTGTTGTCCGACATGGAATAGATACTCTCTTGATGAAATGGAAATACCAATGAGAACAAAGAATATGTTACAAAACAAGTCAATGTTGTCCTCACTGCATCTCAAGTTGCAAAGTTCATCGAAGCAAATGTCATAAGTTAATACAAGGTACTTTTGGAATTAGTCTCTAATAATGGGTCACACTTCAAAGTCGAGGTCATCACCCTATGTTCAAAGTTTAAGATCCGACGTCACAAATCATTCCCTTACCTTCATCAAACCTATAGAGCGGTTGAAGTGGAATTGATATCTGATAATGGGTCATACTTCAAAGTCGATGTTATCACTCTGTGTTCAAAGTTTGAGATTTGACATCACATTATCTCCCTACCATCCTCAGATTAATGGAACGGCTGAAACAAGCAGCTAATAAGAGTCTCAAAATAATCATCAGGAAAATTTGTCAATCACACCAGGATTGGTCAGAGAAGTTACCATTCACATTAGGGGCATATCGTACTTCAATACAGTCTTCCACTAGAGTCACCCCCTATTTTCTAGTGTATGATATGGTAACAATCTTACCAGTTGAAATGGAAATCCCGTATCTCAAGGTCTTCAAGGAAAGTCAATTGTTAGAAATAGATTAGGTTAGTCATTGGTATAAAGAATTAAACTTGATCGAAGAAAAATGACTTAGAATTCTGTATCACGTACAAGCTTATCAAAGAAAAGTCGCTCGTGCATTTGACAAAAAGATCAAGGCCCATTACTTACAAGTCGGGGATTTGGTAATCAAAGAAAATTGGGCACCTATCTTTGACCCCAGAGAGAAGTTCAAACCAAATTGGGGTGGTCCGTTCATCATCAAGAAAATATTATTAGGAAAAGCTGTCAGACTTCAAGATCATGATGGAATTGAATTACCAGAACCAACCAACCTTGACCAAATCAAACGGTACAACATTTAAAGAGGCCATCTTTGGCCGAATCAATTCTCCTATTATCCAATTCAATATATCCTTTCTCAACCTCTTTGCAGCCTTTTTAAAAAAAAATTATACCTTTTTATTTCTCAGCCTGATCACCTAACCTAAGGGAGGGAAGAATCCGAACTATTTTTTGGTCTGATCCCAAAAATCTGGGGTACGTAGGCAACCTGAGAAGTTACTTCAGGCCCGACCACATCAAAATAAAAAATATATATCTTCCTACAAAAAAATGTAAATATATATATATATATATTGTCAAATAGGGAAGAAAGTTCAAAGAAAAATAAAAAAATGCCACACAAGGGCCATTCAGGTTTTTGAGCCTCATAGTTCCTTTTTTTTATACCCAGTCCTAAACCTACCCATGAAAGTCCTCCTAAGTATCGTGCGGAAAGATAAGGAAGGAAGTAAAACATGATCACACAGTAACTCTAGAAGTTCAGAAGGGAAGAAAAAAAAACGAGGCCTACTAAGTTGAAAACCTGAAAAAGACGACTTAGGCAAAAATTAAGGCAAGTTCGCAAGGTTGAAAATCTGAAAGGACGATTTTGGCAATAATTAGAGCAAAAAAAAAAAGAAAAAAGCTCGCTAGATCAAAAACCTAAAAAGGCGATCTAAGCAAAAGCTAGAGCATGCTCGCTAAATCGAAAACCTAAAAACTAATCTAGGCAAAAGTTAGAGCAACAAAGAAAAACAGAAGAAAATCTCAGGAGGTTCGATCCGAGACATTTGAAGTCAGAATAATCAAGTTCAACACTTAGCTTAAACTAGGCAGAGACTCGGAAGTCATAAATATCTTGTCTACGATTGATTTGAAAATTCTTTACTTCTCCAAGTGAACCAAGGGGAAGGAGGGTGAATTCTATGATGAGTCGCAAAAGGAAATATTTTGTTCTTTTGAGCTTGACTCAAAATATTCAATAAAATTAATTAAAAGTTGGATCTTTATTGTGTTTGTGGTAATCAAATATTTCAAACCTTCATAAAAGGGACATTTTCTTTTTCCTCTAAATATGTAGTTTCCCCCTTATACTAGAGGCATTTTTTTCATTTTGTATAATGTGTTCAATTATCTCCAATGCCATGTTTATTATCAAATTAGGGGCATTTTATTTTTGAGCAATGTTAATCCTAAAAGATAAAAGGAATCCCAAACTTAAGGTTACCCTCTTGATAACAATTTTTCGAAAACCCTTAAGGTTCAAAAGAAATAAAAACTCAGGTTTTAAATTCATTAAACTTTCGAAAAAAATCTTAAAGTTCAAACAAAATTATTTCTGATCTCATATTTGATTTTTCTTAAAAAAAATAGTTCAGTAGGTAGAGTAGAGCTCCTAGATTCAGTCCTTCTTTCCTAGAATTGTGCATTCTTTCTTGAATTATGCTGTCACTGAGGGTTTGCTCGGATTATGCTCAGCCAGTTGCCGCAAAGGATTTTCTCTGATTATGCTCAACCAGATGCCGTCGAGGGTTTGCTCGAATTATACTCAACTAGTTGTTGCCGAGGGTTTGCTCGAATTATGCTCAGCCAGCTGCCGTCGAGGGTTTGCTCGGATTATGCGATGCCAGATGCCGCCGAGGGTTTGCTCGGATTATGCTCAGTCAGTTATTGCCAAGGGTTTTCTCGGATTTTGCTTAGTCAGTTGCCGCCGAAGTCTTTCTCGGATTTTACTCAGATTTTATTCAATTTTCATTTAGACCCTCTGAGATTTATCTCAGATTTTAAATGCACACACTTGCACATTTGTTTCATTAATTGAGGAGAATTTTCTAAAATTTAAGGATCTGATACCGTCAGTGAGGGTTCGCACTCAAGGACCTAACAACTTTTTATTTCGGAGAGAGTTTTACCCTCAAGGATCCGAACACCCCGACGAATTACGAAATCAAGCTGCAACATGAACTGTCACTAGCTTTGGCATTCAGATATCGCACTATCTACCAAAATAGATTTGCTATCTAGTCTGCTTCAACTCTTTGCCAAAGAGGGGCATCTATAGACACCTCATTTATACATTTGCCTGATTAATCAACTCGCCAACCCAATCGCAACGGTTCCCAATCATGGATGTTTATTCCAATACTTTATTTGTTACAAGATGTGTTTTAGAAATTCGGATGAGGTATCTCAAACTAACAAAACCTTAGAAACCATGTTACGCTAGGAAAATATGACCCAAAAAACATAGAAATCATCATTTTTCAGACAAAAAGAAGCTTTACGATAAAAATCACTAAAAATGATCAAATTACCAAAATACCCCTAACCTCAAAACATCCTTAGAGCCTACATTACGCTTAGGAAAATCCTTTCAAATATATAAAATAACAAATCGAAATCAAATAAACTATTTTGTCAATTTTCACAAAATTTGACAAAATTATGAAAATGCCCCACATAAAGTTCACGACCATTTTATCACAAAAAATTTAATAAATGACACAAACCAATATTTTCATTGAATTCCTTACGAAAAATTGATTTCAAAACATCATGGAACATTGAAAAACGACTTAAAACGCAAAAATTCCTCTCCGAGGGTAAAATGGTAATTTTATAATTTTAATAATTAAAATTTTTGAAATTAATAATTAAAATATTAATTAATGTAAAGTGAAATCCTAATTAAAATTAAAGTCAATCAAGTAAGACTAAATTCAAAATCTTAAAGTCAATCAAGTAAGACTAAAGTCAAAATCTTAAAGTCAATAAAGTAAGACTAAAATCAAAATTTTAAAGGCATTCAAGTAAGACTAAAGTCAAAATTAAAGTGAATCAAGTAAGACTAAAGTCAAAATCTTAAAGTCAATCAAGTAAGACTAAAGTCAAAGTCTTAAAGTCAATCAAGTGAGACTAAAAGTCAAAACCCTAATAGAATTCTAATTAAACAATAACTCTATTTAAAATAAGTATAATTAAACAATAACTCTATTTAAAATCATTCTAATTAAACTATAACTCTATTTAAAACAATTCTAATTAAGCACTAACTTTACTTAAAACAATTCTAATTAAACACTAACTCAATTTAAAAACCACTTAAAAAAATCTATAAATAGGGGTCCCTACAACCTATTTTCGTATGAAAAAATAAACCCTAGAAAAAGTAGGTCAAGGAGCATCCCCAACCTCCCATAAACCCTAATTTTGAAGCTATAACTCCTTACTTAACATCCATACCCCAACTTTAGCTTAAAAAACATCCAAAAATCCGTCTAAAATCCCTTAAAATCCATAAAAAAAATCAGAAAACTCAAAGATCTAAGAAGAAGATACCTCAACTTGGAGATCAGAAATCAGATCCGGCAACAGAACGAAGCGAGGAGTGTTATACGAGGAGCTGTTCTATCAGATCTAAGGGAGGAAAATCGTTGCATTCGTAAAGGTAAATTTTTTTTTATTAATTAGGTCTTTTTAGCAATGTAGTTTTATTTGGGAATAAGTAGAGACTGGCATTTGCCGGGCAGGATTGGTGCCTAACACCTTCCAACCCCGTAACGTGATCCAAGGACCCGTATTTTTCTTTCGTAGATTAGTATTATTTGCCTTATAGAGTCAGTGTTCGGTTCCTATACCGTAATAATTAGGTGACGACTCACAAATCTCAATGGTCAAAAGTGGATCCGCACAGCCCGTGAATCGAGGGCGCTTTCATTACCTAGTACAATTTGCTATTCTATTGTTTTAATTTTCAGTAACAATTTACTCTCCATTTTGTTTCATAAAAACACAAAAATAGATTTACACTATCACTTAGGTTAACTCCAATTCATGTTACCTTGGTAACATCCCCCCTTTCTCTTGGGTTCGATCCCTTATTTGTCCACAAGCTAAGGAGAGTATAAAATATAATTTTTGATGGGATGATAATGACGACATCAGGATTTTGATGTTGTTGTAGGGGAAATGTGTAGTTGTTCTAAGTTGGTTGAAGTTAATTTGTTCTCTTTTTTTTCTTTTTTTTTTTATGTTTTATTTTCTATCGATCCAATATTTTTTTAGAAAATAAAAATATATATGTATTCATTGCAATTAGAGTAATAAACTAAGGTCTGTGTGAAATTTTTTGACACAAATCCCAAGGTTTTAATGCGAAGAAGTGCATTGTTTACTATGCCATATTGATTTTGGAAAGTTGAGTCTTCAATTTTTTACACTATTCTTATTTTTCTTCTAGATTATAGTGGTAGGTTCAATTTTTATTTTTTCTTTTATGTTTTGTTCAGTTTTGATACTTTATTTCTTTTGTAGGTTGGAGAATTTTTTGACAAGAAGACCAAGTTTAATCCATTAGATCCAAGATTCATTCCATCTTGCTGAGTTTTTTTCCTTTGTTTTTCTTTATTTTAATTAGGTTTCTTTTATATTTTAGATCCATTTGTATTAGGAATGTTGTAAAACTTTCATTGGATCATTAATTATCCAAGAAGGTTTGGATTGTAATAAACTAGAAAAGGACGATGGTTGGATGATATCATCAAACCTTTTTAGGTTCACACACCAAATTTTGAGTTTGTGGCCTAAGTTGACTCAACTCGTCTAGTACAGGAAGTAAATTCGAAACACCCAAGTCTCTTATTTCTAGTGGATTACTATTTGCCTTTGTTTGTTATTTTTTAGTTTGCACATACTTGGATTAGTTAATTAGGTTTAGTAACCCCCTCTTCTAGGGATGATACCATAAGATAAGGATTAGAGGTCATTACCAATTCTTGGCTTTAATTAGGGGAATCAATTCAATAATCATCTAATGAAACTAATTAAAATCAATTAGACTTGACTATAGGGCCTATGAACTTAATAGGAGAAATCTACTTTAAATTGTGTTGATTGCCCTTCTTAATCATATTTGGCATCTAGTAAGATCTTGTTCTTTCAAGGGGATAGACTCAGCCTATTCGAGAAAGAAATGTGATTTAAGAGTGCCCTTGCTTATGTATTGTGTGTCGCCTCTGATCTAGAGATCTGAATGATCTGAATTTGATTTCATAGAACCGAGTTGGAAGACTAGCTGCACAATTTTTAACTAATTAGGAGCTGTCTATAGTTAGGCAACCTATCTAGGTTTAGTATTTTCTTTCGTGATTGATTGAAATACAATGTGGATTGCATGCTTGGTAAATAATCTATGAGTAACACATTATAACCATTTGATCTTGAGATCAAGCATAGAATTAGTAGAATTCTTAAGAGACCATCATTAAACATGATGGGTAATCAAGAGCGAACTCTCAATGAGCTCTTTGCTCCTGTTTCTACTACCCCACCTATGTGCAGTGTATTACCATTAAATAATGAATTTTAATTTGAAATTAGAGCAACCACCATAAATATGCTTCCTAAGTTTCACGATTTAGAACATGAATAGCCATATACCCACCTCAATTAATTCTTGACCATATGTCAAACCTTTAGAAAATAAAATTTAAATGAGGAAGGTGTTATGCTCATACTATTTTCATTATCCTTTGAAAATCACACAGCTGTGTAGTTAAACTCCTTAGCTCACAATTCCATAAATTTATGGGTTGTTATATCTAATAAATTCATGGTTAAATTTTATTTAGTGGCCAAAATTGAGATAATGAAATATGCAATAAGAAATTTTAAAAGGTGTCGAGATGAAGAATTTTCCTAAACTTGGGAATGATTCAAATGATTTGTTAGTCAAATGCCCACATTATGACATTGACAAAGCACAGTTTGTGCAATACTTCTATCGAGGATTAACAATGTATCAATGTATCGAGTCTATACATAAACGTCAATTCATAAACCAACTCCCAACGAAACATATAATTTTTTAGTTGAGCTAGCTGAGAGTACTCAAGATTGGAGTACTAATAACGAAGAGTTTGATAGAAAAGATCTTGTTAAGAAGACAGGAATGTATGAGATGAAGGTTGCCCTAATCTCAAAAATATTATGTCTAATCTAGTGAATGGTATCCACAGTCTTACAAGGAAGCTAGATACTTTCAGCATCTCAACATCCAGCCCTCACTATGATTCTCCCTCAATTTCACAAATTTCAGTCGAGCAAACTTCTTTATGTGTCTTATGCGAAAGCAACGACCATTTGGTTGACTATTGTCCCAACTTACCATATGTTAAAGTCGAATAGGCCAATGCTGCTAATGGTTATAGTGCTTTTAGAAAGCCCACTAAGAATTCTTACAATCAAAATATATCATCAAGATAATAGGTTCCATCTAAATTTTTTGTACAAACAATACAAATTTATTCAATCTAGTGGACCGCCAGGTTATAATGGGAGCTATCATAAACAAGTTAGTCATTCTATGAATCAAGTCATTGTTCCATAAGTCCCGTATCAATCATGACAATCTACTGAATGTAGAGCCATAATTCCATATTCCATGTACAATTACAATTCATCTAGCCAACAACAGTCATCTTTAGAATCTATGATGGCAGAGTTGATGAAACAGTAGTAATAGCTCATCTAAACTCAACAACAGACCAATAAAAATCAAACTCAAATTAATCAGATCACTACTCAGTCCAAAGCTAATATGAAAGTTCAGTTGGGTCAGTTTTATCTTTCTTTGGAGAGAGAGAGAAAGGATAATTCCCTAGTCAAACTATTCCCAATCCTAGAAGGTCAACCTACGGTTCCTAATGGACCGAAAAGACAATACGAGGTAGGAAGCCATTTAGGAAATCAACAAGATTCTATCCAAGCTATCCACACCTTAAGTTTAGGAAATAAGGTAGACAACAAAGTCCAACCTATTGATGAGGAAGATGATGTCCCAAAAAAGAACAAAGTTCAAGTAGAAGAAATCATAGAATCTCCTAAGGAGAATGATAACGATTCGGAGAAATTTCCCATAGTTCCACTAATTCCTAAAGCTCCATTTTTCTATCGCCTTAAAGAAATAAAAAAAAGTAAACAATTTGAGGGTATCATTAAATTTTTTCAAAATGTGCACATCAATATTTCATTCTTAGATGCTATTAAGCAATTACCTTCTTATGCGAAATTTTTGAAAGATTTGACCTCAACTAAGAGGAAAACACTATTTCCTTGGAAAGCCATCATAGATGTTCAAACTTCATCTCTTATCTAGCAAATGATTGCATCAAAATTTAAAAACTGTAGATGTCCAAAAATTTTCATTCATATTAGAGATCAAGTGGTTGAAAAATGTCTCTTAGACTTAGGGGCGAGTGTAAATCTTTTACCTTACTAGATTTATAAACAATTAGGTTTGGGGGTTTTGAAACCCATCGACATCACATTGAGCTTAGTCAATAGGTCTATCAAGGTTCCTAAACGTATAATTAAAGATGTGATAGTGAAAGTCAAGGATTTCTATTTCCTAGTAGACATTATTGTCTTAGACAGAGAGCTAGCGATCAATTCTCATAGTTATGTTCCTATACTCTTAAGATGTTTATTTTTAGCAACTCCTGATGTAGTCATTCGTTGTACAAATAGGATTACAACTTTAGTATTTGGCGATATGAAAATCAAATTGAATGTCTTCCACATTTTTCAAGGAATTGATATAGATGATGATGTGAAAGAAGTAAACATGTTAGATATTCTAGTCAATCAAACGTGTCAAGACTTAGGGTATTCTGATATCTTAAAAAAATATTTGACCCACTTTGGTCAAGATTTTGACATAGAAAAGTTCATAAGCGAAATCAATGCTTTGCTTGAATCTGTTTCTTATTTAAACTCTACACATTGACACGTAAAATTAGAAAATTTTCTTGTTTGTACTTCCACTCTCATTCCTTTTCAAATCAAGCATCCCATATTAGAACTCAAAATGCTTCCAAAGACTTTGAGATACATATTTCTTGGTAAAAATCAGACTTTATCGATGATAATTTCCTTTCACCTTAGTGTAGTGCAAGAGAAAAAATTGTTAAATGTTTTAAGAGAACATCAAGAAGTTATTGGTTGGACCATAACTGACATCAAGGGAATTAGTCCATTTATGGTAATGCACCACATTCGTCTAGAAGATTTCGTTAAGCCTTCCTTAGAATTTTAGAGAATGTTAAATCCTATCATTAAGGATGTAGTCCATAGTGAAGTCATAAAATAATTAGATGCGAGTATCATCTACCCCATCACTTGACTTTGGTCTCCGTGCACTATAAGGAAGTCAACGTAGTATTTAATTGGAGAAAATATCATTTTATGGTAACATCTGGAATTGTGCTAGAACATATTGTACCTGCAAAAGGGATTGAAGTAGATAAAGTGGAGGTAGGTTTAATTGAAAAGTTACTGCCTCCTAAGACTGTCAAAGAAATTAGGTCATTCCTAGGCCATGCATATTTCTACCATAAATTCATTAAAGATTTTGAGAACATCTCGTATTTTTTATGTAAACTTCTAGGCAAGGATTTTTTTTTCAACTTCTCAAAGTCATGTCTTTTTTGTATTTAACAAGCTTAAGTCTGAGTTAACCTCGGCACCCATCATTCAACCTCTAAATTGGAATGATCTATTTGAGGTTATGTGTAACGCTTCGGATGATACGATAGGCGCTATCTTAGGTCAGTGAATCAATAAAGATCCTCACATTCCAGTACACTAGTAAAACCCTTAGTGATGCTCTTCTTAACTACTCTACAATAGAGAAGAAAATACTAGCAGTAGTCTATGTCGTTGATAAATCCTTCCCTACCTAATAGGATCAAAAGTCGTGGTCTACACAAACCATGCTACTTTAAAGTACCTTCTATCTAAGAAGAATGCTAAAGCTAAGTTAATTCATTGGATTCTATTTTTGTAAGAGTTTGATCTCGAAATCTGAGACAAAAAGAATATAGAAAATCTCGTAGTTGATCTCCTATCTAAGATTATTACTGAGTCGTCTGAAGAATCTTTACCCATTTTTGAATCATTTCCAGGTGAGCGGCTTAGGAAAATCTCTAATTTTAACATTCTATGGTATGTAGATATTGTCAACTACCTAGTTATAGTTCAACTGTAAGTCTCAATGACTAGGCAAGAGAAACTCTGCCTCCTTTTAGAAGCCAAATGGTATTTCTGAGACCAATCATACTTATTCAAGTACTGTCCTGACCAGATACTTAGACGTGTTCTCACTTATTTGCAAGCTAATATCTTAAAGTTTTGTCATAATCATGCTTGTGGAGGGTGCTTTAGTATTAAGAAGATTGTTGTAAAAATCTTGCAGTACAGTTTCTTCTTGCCAACCATTTTTCGAGAAGGCCACGAGTTTAACAAATCTTGTAATCGATGTCAGAAACTAGAAAAAGTTTTCAAGAGAAATGAAATGCCTTAAAATCCTATTTTGATCATCAAAATTTTTGACACTTGAGGCATAGATTTTATGGGACCTTTTCCTATCTCTCAAGGTTTCCAGTATATCCTTGTTATAATTGATTATGTATCAAATGAGTAGAAGTTGTGGTATGCAAAACTAATGATGAAAGGTAGTGATCAAGTTTGTCAAGGAGATCATCTTAACAAGATTTGGTACGTCGTGAGCTATCATAAGTGATGGTGGCTCGCATTTTTGCAATAAAATATTTGCATCATTGATGAGGAAATACCTTATAACTAATAAAATTTCAACATCTTACCATCCACAAACATGTGGATAGATATAGATTTCTAATTGGAAAGCCAAAATCATTTTAGAGAAAACAATCAAACTTTCACAGAAAGATTGGTTTTTTGAAATTAAAAGACATATTATGCGCTTATTGAACTACTTTCCAACCACCAATAACGAATGTTTCCCTACCAGTTACTTTTTGGCAAGGCCTGTCATCTCCTTGTAGAACTTGAGCATGGAATATATTGAACGATCAAACAACTCAACTTTGATCTCGATAAAGTCGGTGAACATTGCAAGTTACAATTGATGAATTAGAAGATATCAGAAATTATTCTTATGACTATGCTAAATGCAACAAAAAATGTGCAAAATTGTATCTTGATAAGCACATTTTTTAACGAAATTTTAAACTTGGTCAAAGAGTTTTATTGTATTACAACAAACTCTATCTTTTTTCAGGAAAATTCAAATCTCGTTGGACTGATCTTTTTATCATCCAAATAGTTTATCACCTTGATGCTGTTGAAGTCCTTAATCCTAAGGATGGATCTACTCTCAAAGTGAATGGTCAACATCTCAAATCGTATCTCGAGTGTGTACTCCTAGAAGAGGTTCTTCTCTTTGATGAGTCAATTTGTCAAGATTAATAGAGTTTTCGTCTGGTTGAAGACATTAAACTTAACGCTTCTGGGAGGAAACCCATTTATTTTCTTTTTGATTTTTAGTAGATTTTAGAAGTTTTCGAATGAGTACTGTTGGTTTTTAGTAGATTTTAGAATTATTCAGACGAGTACTGTAGTTTTTCACTGAACAGTTATCGATTCGGAGTCTAAGTGGTAGGTTCTAAAAGAAATATCATAATTAGTCTCATATGTTTAGGATTGCACAAAACTTTACAGAAAGGAATGGTCTACTTGTAATAGGTTTCCCCTTTGTTGGCCCTCTTTAAATAGTCACCGACGAATCAAGACAGAAAGGAATGTCAAATAATACTCTTAGCTACTTACTTTCCCATCCAAAACTGTAGGAATTAGTATTTTTTCATTGTCTTTTATTTTTCTTTCCATAAATTCTTTTTTATAGTTAATTAGTGTTTAGGATTTTCTTTTGTCTCAAAGGTATTTTGATAATTTCTCATATACCCAAAAATCAAATAACAAGCATAATCCCTAACTCATCTTCTCCATTTTTCATTTCTAAATTCATTCAAACCAATAAACTTTAAAGATCCAATTTACAGATCTCTTTTCTCAACCATGTTTGTGCAAATCTAAAGTGATTAACGTAGTCTACATCCTATTGCGTTTAGATCACGATCACTGCGTCGCAGTCATCTTATCATCAATCACATTCAAATTTTAGCCAATAGATCATTTTTGCCTCTTGATTGTAGTAGTACCTATGACTTCTTCCAAACAAACTATTTTTGAGGAATCTACTTTCAGGCCTCACTTTCAAAGCAACAATGGATCATGGTTTCGCGAAGCCATCACCAAGTAAGGGTGGAGCAATTTTTTCGACACCGATTCCAAAATGTATTACAAGAAGTTGGTGAGAACATTTTATGATTCTGTAATTTCGCACAATCCCGTCATTCCGTTGCTTACAATTGATTTTCGTGACATTACATTTGCCATTGGTTCTAAAGACATCAACGTGATCTTAGGAATTGCAGAGGTCGAGGATGGAACTTGCTAGACACGTCATCCATTTGAATTCTTTGTCACACGATTGTGTCCTGAGTCACAACATATTAGTAAGAGGAGTGGAGGATTATTATCGAAAAGCTTAGAGTTAATCAATATCTTTGTTGGCGATGGGTGGTATCTAACATTTTAGGGATGCAGAAAAATACTTTGCCTTTCGCAAAGTACATGTACATCATGCACGAGATCCAGACCAAGGATCTGACTTTTGGTGTTTCCTATCTCATCTTAGTTATTATGATCGACGCCTGCATCAAATTGAATAAGGGTCGCTCGCTAGTCTTCCCACACTGAGTCTATCAAATTCTTGATAAACAAATGGGAATACCAATGGTAGTGCTAGCACCTCAAAGCAAGATGGTCAAACTTTTCGAATTCAACTGTGCATTATCTTTTGCCAAAATGTACCTTCATTTTATGGCAACCGATACCAGAATACTTTGAGTAATATGGAAGCCCTTATGGTTATGAGCGCCCAGGACAAGAATTTGATGAAGTTGGAGCGAGTGAAGCTAGATTGTCTAGTCCAAATTTTGAGGACACATCCTTTTTAGATGATGTCAAGCCACATTCCTTGCAAAAGGAATTTACTAAAAACTTATAGGGGATGGGTAACTTATATAGAGGACAAGAGACTTTAGAACGACAACTTGATGTAGCCAAACAACGTGAGAGAGTGAGAGAATTCGAGACAGCCACTTCTAGAGGCAGATCTCGCCGGGATTAAATACTTGAGTAGATGTTTTATTTAGTTTTTATGTTACTAGGTTTATTAGACTTTGTTAAGTAGTTGTTTAATATGAATGTTATACTATCCATGTTTTATTCCAAAAATAATTTTTGGTTGCAGTATTTTTCAGAAATTTTTTTCTTTTCGTAATTATTTTGTCTTGTGCTATTTTACACAGTGTAGGTTGAAAATGCTGGTGTGTGTTTTTCCAACATAACTTAGGAACCAATTACCTAATCTATGATCATAGTATCTTTCGTGGTGCTTCTGGCATCATACAATATGATCATTATTAATACGATAAATACAATCGACGCTACGACAGTGGTGAGTGGTGTGTTGTCACATTTCAAGAGATATTATGTTAATATTTCAAGACTATGTGATCATTTTTCAGGTGTTATCCAACTCACTTCACTTCCTTTTATCAATTTCAGTTTTGCATTTGCATATACATGCTAAAATATTGAAGACAATATTATGTTTAAGTTTGTGGGTGTAGGGTCAGATTGCCACTTATTTTCTTTTCTATTCAAAAATCATAAAAGCATAAAATTTTGAAAATATATATTTTGGTAACTTTGTTGTATTTTGTTCAAGATCTTAACTTGTATATTTAAGTACTTAGTTAAAATCACTAAATTAATCTTTGATTGAAAGCTTTGATCTGGAATCTTCATTCGTGTATCTCAAAGTTACCTTTTGTTTATAATTACTTCTAATAAGGTTACCAAGAGTTTAGGTTGAATTAAGTGAGATAGTTACCTTGTTTATATCTAGAGTATAAGGAAAAACTAGATTTGATGAATTTTGACTTCCTTATTCCTTTGGTTGACTGATCAAAAGAAAAACAGAACTGGGTTGAATATATCTTGAACAGCAACCATTGAATTAGACTGGGTAGCTTGAAAAGAGCTACCTATTTTTTCTTCAAATAATAGAAAAAGATAAAAATAAAATAAAAGAACAAGAAAATAAAAAGATCCCTCGAAATGAAAAAAAATATTCACAAGAATCAAAAATAGAAAAGTTTAGAGTTTCAGTAAAAATGTGAGTAACTGGAATATCATGATAAAGCCCCTTAGAGATATTAAAGTGAGCATCCACACTTCTCACTACCCCAGACAAGATGCTAAGTTTAGAATTAAACTCTAACTTGATCCCAGTATCCCAAATTAGTTAGAATGTTGAAACTCACTTTAGAAAATCGAATCTCTAAAGTTTATAAGTTAGAATCACTATATCTTAAATGTCAAACTAAGTCTAAGTTTTATAATAGAGAAATAAGAATTGAGAATTCATACCAAGTATTACTTCCAAATGACGTACAAATCTTAAAAGAATTTGCGCATTTAGATATAAGTTTTGATTTTGACCATTATTACTTCAAAAGTTATTTTGAATTTTGTGAATATAATCTCTGTAAACTCTCACAAGTCAAAACTCGTCCACTAGGGGTAACCTAGAGATTTAAATGCAGTTGAGATACTTGTGAAAGTGACAAATTTATTTTCTAAGAAACTAGAAAAAGGTAAGTTTGGGGGTGTGATCAATGTCCCGAAATACTGAATTATCTAGGCCTTTATCACATTTTTTATCCTTATTTCATTAATTTAGATGAATAATTGTGTTAAGCCTCCATTTATGACATTTCGTGTTATATCATGTTAAGTAGGCTTGCTTGCAGAAAATAATTGTAAATATTAAAAAATTGATTGCGTGTGCTCACGATACAAGTCAATGATCAACTCATCCAGATAGATACCATATCACTTAAGCAAGAGTGCAATGCAATCAGGAAGTCAGATCAAACATGCAGTGAAAAATAAAATCTTAATGCTTCCATAGCATTGTGACATAGTGGATTTTCAATGTGGCACAGTCCTCTTTGGTTGGCTCGTCCTAAATTTTCTCCATACTACGTCACACGTGAGATTATATGCAAGAGTGATGGCGCTTATATTTGGATCATTTGAGAACACCTCAAGTCTATAAATAAATCATTTTCACAATTTAGAAAGAGTCATGGGCTCTTGTTCCTTCATTTCTTCTCCCCCAATGTCATTGGTATTTTCTCTATAATTTTTATTTTCTAGTTAGGTTTTAATTCAGTAACTTTTGTAATTTCTCAAGAAGATAGTGTATCTTGGTTATCATGAATACAAGTATATTTTCTTTTATTTCTCTTATATCCTTGCCATGACCATAGGCTAGACTCCCTCCATTAGTGAGAGGAGGAAGTCTAGGAGCAAGTTTTAATTTTGTATTATTTATTTCTCCTTTTATGCTCTTTATAATATTATAGGATTCACTTCTAGGTTTTATCTAACTCTAATAGATCAAAGTTTTACTTAAATCTCTACACCTTATATGCTTAACTTAGATGTTCTATGTTTAGATGAGATCATGATAACCATGCTTAAATTATATATTTGGTGGTAGGGACTTCACACATTAGTGAGTAAATGAGTCCCAACTATAGTGTTTTCTCTAAAAGTTTTATGCTATATCTTCCAACTCAAGGAGCTCACACCAAGCCCTTGTTATTAAATGTAAAGAAGGTTAACTCTAATACAGTTTTATGTATTAATCCTAGGTTACTCTAATCACTAATGAATGTTTTATCTTTTGTTACTTAGTATAATTTTCTCTACTATTGCTTTAATTTTCAACAATAATTTATTCTCCATTTTGTTTCACAAAAATACAAAAATAGTATTGAAGTATCACTTAGATTAACTTCAATTCATGCTAACTTGGTAACATCCCCCCTTTCTCTTAGGTTCAATTCCTTATTTGCCCACAAGCTAAGGAAAATATAAAATAGAATTTCTGATGAGATGACAATGACAACATCAATACATAGGCTTGTATGTCTATATACCTATTATTTATTCTAGGTATGTGTTCTACCCTTACTTCCCCTACTTGAAGTATGGCAGACCTGATTTTCTCAAAGTAGAACTGCATTCTAGGATCTCATGCCTCAAATCTTCTGTTAACATGATTAAACACTAGCTTTGAGTTACTGTAGACTGTGGCTTCTTTGACTCCCAACCCCGTCAACATGTTCAAACTAAAAACCATTGCGTCATATTCTACTTCTTTATTTGACACCTTGAATCCTAGCCTAACCATATTTTCTAGTCTGGTACCATCTGGGGTGAGTACCACTACTCCAATTCTAAAGCCTTCAAAGTTTGAAGACCCATCTATGGAAACCTTCCATTATGGCTGGTTGTCTGATTCTTTCCATTTCTCCATCTTTTCCAACTCTTTTATCTATAGATCTTCCTTTTCTACTATTGGGAAATCGACTAAGAAATCGACAACCACTTGCCCCTTTTAAAGATACCATAGGCTTGTACTCAAACCCAAACTCAGCCAATTAAACCTCCTAATTTGCCATTCTACTAAACCCTTTAATAATTACCTGGACTTTATGTGCTTTAAAATAAGACCTCAGTCGAAGAGCTGTGTAGAATAAGGCCAGGTCTATATTTTCAATTTTTGAGTATATAGTCAACGCGTCTATGAAGGTCTTGCTAAATAAATAGATAGGCTACTATACTACTATACCTGCTCTGACTTGACTAAGCTGAGCATGCATTTTGAAATGGTAAGGTATAGTCCAAGCTCCTTGCCAGCTTTTGGTTTTGAGAGATTTGACGTCTTCCTAAGTACTTTTTTAGCTCAACAAAAGTATGTTCACACTCCTCTGTCCATTAAAATTTTGTGTTCTTCTACAAAAATTGGTACAAGGGTCTGTACTTGTCCAAAGATCTGGATATTAATCTATTCAAAGTTTTTAGCAAGCTTTTGGACCTACTTCTGAGTTTTCGGAGATGGCATCTCAAGTAGTGCTCTAATCTGGTCTAGGTTAGCTTCTATCCTTCTCTTCGTAACCAAGTAACCTAAGAATATCCCCGAGGTTAGCACAAAGGTGCACTTTTCTAGGTTAAGCTTCATCCCAACCTTTCTTACCCGTGAGGATACTTCCTTCAAGTCTACGATGTGGTCTTCCTTATTTTTGCTCTTCACCAACAAATCGTCAATGTAGACTTCGGTAGTTTATTCCAATAGGTCCCTAAAAAGCTTTATCACTAACCTCGAGTAGGTCACTCTTGCATTTTTCAGCCTGAAGGACATGATTTTATAGTAATAAAGTCCTTATTCAGTGATGAAGGTTGTCTTCTTTTATCCTCAATGTTGAGCTGAATTTGGTTGTAGCTAGAGTAGCCATCCATAAAAGACAATCTCTAATGACTCGATGTGGCATCAACTAGCTGGTCAATTATGTACATTGGGAAGTTAACCTTTGGGTAGGCTTTATTTAGTTTCGTGAAGTCGTTACACACCCTGACCTTCCCATTCTTCTTTGGTACCGCCACAATATTGGCTATCCAGTTAGGAAAATGCACTTTCTTGATGAATCCTACTATGATCAGTTTCTTTACCTCTTCATTTATCATTTCCCTTAAGTACGGTGCTAGTCACCTAAACTTTTACTTTATTGGCCTCATTATTGGCTCAACGTTCAAATGATGGTAGATCACTTCAAGGCTGATAATGGGCATCTCTTCTATCGACATGCAAAGACATCTTTATTTTTCTTTAAACAGTTTGTCAAATCCTCGAACTCTTTTGAATCTAATCTACTTCAATTTACCTTCCTTCTCCTATATCCACCATTTGGATGTTCTCTAAGTGTAGGGGTCCATTCTACTCACTTCCCCCCATTGTAAGTGTTATTGCTAGCCTTCACCTTCTACGCACTCCTCTTGGCCCAATGTGCACGCTTGGGCTACCATTTGGTTTCTCCTGATATCCAGCATCCCTTGCGATGTTGGGAACCTCAAGACCTGATAGTAAGTCGACATGACAACCCTCATCTCATGTGCCTACCATCTATTAAGTATGGCATTGTACGAAGAACTTGCTTCAATAACCATAAACCTGGTCATTAAAGTCACAGGTTCTGCCTGCACAATTAAAATTATCTCTCCCAAAACTGGCTTGACATTCCATCAAATCCAATTAAAGGAGCTCCCACTTAGGTTAGTACACTCCTAATCAATCTCATTTTTTGGATGGCTGAGGCATACAAAATGCTAATTGAGTTGCCACTATCAATTAACACTCTTTTGAGAGTAAAGGTGCCAACCTGAAGGGTTATGATCAGTGTCTCAAAACATTTATTTATCCATATTTTTCTCAGGTATTTATCTCGATTTTCATCCTTATTTCACTAGATTATATAAATAAGTTTGTTAAGCCTCAAATTATCACATTTCATATTATACCATGTTAATTAGTCTTAATTGCATAAAATAATTGTAAATATCATAAAATTGATCATGTATATTTATTATACAGGTTAATGATCAACTCATCCAGATGAACACTACAACACTTAAGCAAAAGTATAATGCAATTAGGAAGTTAGATCAAGTAATTAGTCAAAAGTTGATATCTAAAGGTCTCAAGAGCAATATGTGTGGCACCCCGCCAATGCTAACACAAATCCCCATGTCAAATCTCGAGGTACTAGGTGACACCTCGAAATTTCAGCATGGTCTCCTATGTTTATGTTAACATTCCAAGGCGTTCAACCTGCACCTGATAAATGACATACTGAAAGTGCCCTCGATCCGCGAGGTGCGTGGATCCGCTTCTGACCCTTGAGGTTTAGGAGTCGCCACCTAGTTATTACTGTCTAGGAACCGATCAATGACTCTAAATAGATAAAGAACTAATCTAAAACAGAAAAAACTGAATTCGGGGATCATGTTACGGGGTTGGAAGGTGTTAGGCACCAACCCCGCCTGGCCAAAGTCAGTCTCTACTAACTTCCCAAATAAATTACATTGCTAAAAACCTAGATAATAATGATAAAAAAAATATATAAAAAAATTATACCTTTCCGATAGCAAAGACTTTGTTCCCTCAGATCCGACAAAAATTACTCATTGTACCGTACTCCCTTGCTTCGTTCTGTCTCCGGATTTGATTTCTGATCTCCGAGGCAAGATATCTCCTTTTTTCGATCTGGATTCTTCAAGTTTGTTATGGGTTTTTGGGGTGTTTTTGGAGGACTTTTAGATGTTCTTTAGGCAAAAATCGAAGGAGGAATGTTAGGTAAGGAGTTGGGACTCCAAAACTAGGGTTTATGGGAGGCTAGGGGGGCTTTTAGACCTACTTCTCTTAGGGTTTATGACTTGATACGAAAATAGGGTGTGAGCACCTCTATTTATAGATTTTTTTAGGGGTTGATTTTGATAGAGTTAGTGTTTAATTAGAGTTCTTTTTGTTAGAGTTGTGTTTTAGTTATAATTGTTTTAGGTAGAATTGTGTTTTAATTAGAATTGTTTTTGGTAGAATTGTTTTTTAGTTAGAACTCTATTAGATAGAGTTATTTTTTAATTAGAACTCTATTATGATTTTGACTTTTGGTCTTATTTGATTGACTTTTAATATTTTGACTTTAGTCTTAATTGATTGACTTTTAATATCTTGACTTCAGTCTTGCTTAATTGACTTTAATTTTGACTTTAGTCTCACTTGATTGACTTTATACCTTGACCTTAGTCTTGCTTGATTGACTTTAATTTTTTTGGAGAACCCTCCTCTATTATATATTTAATTCTTTGGACCCCCAAATGGAGGGGTCCTTAAAGAAATATCTCACGAACCCTCAACAATTTTACTTGAAAGTCCGATTGATTGATTTTTTTAATTCAAAATTTTAAATTAATTTCATTAATGTTTCACTTTAATTATTTAATGTTTCATTTATTAATTTTAAAAATTTTAATTATGAAAATTATGAAATTACCGTTTTACCCCCGGAGAGGACTTTTCACGTTTTAAGTCGGTTTTTAATGTTCTAGGATGTTTTAGAATCGCTTTTTATAATGAATTTAATGGAAATATTATTTTGTGTCATTTATAAAAATTTTTGTGCGAAATGATCGTGAACTTTATGAGGGGTATTTTCGTAATTTTGTCAAATTTTGTGAAAATTTACGAAGTGATTTATTTGATTTCGATTTGTTGTTTTATGTGTTTGAGAAAGTTTTCCTAAGCGTAACGTAGGCTCTAGGGTCGTTTTGATGTTAGGGGTATTTTCATAATTTTGTCATTTTTAGTGATTTTTATCGTGAAGCTTCTTTTTGGGTCTACAAGATGATGATTTCTATGTTTCTAGAGTCGTATTTTCCTAGCGTAGCTTGGTTTCTAAGGTTTTGTCAGTTTTAGATACCTCATCCGGATTTCTGAAACACATCTGATAACAAAATAAAGCAATGGAATACACATCTATTATTGGGAATCATTGCGATCGGGTTGACGAGTTGATTAATCAGGCGGATGCAAAAATGGGATGTCTACAGATGCCCCTCTTTGGCAGAGGGTGGAAGCAAACTAGATAGCAAATCTATTTTGGTAGATAGTGCGATATCCGAATGCCAAAGCTAGTGACAGTTCATTTTGCAGCCTGATTTAGCAATTTGTCAAGGTGTTCGGATCCTTGAGGATAAAACTCTCCCCGAACTAAAAAATTGTCAGGTCCTTGAGTGCAAACTCTCACTGACAGTGTCAGATCCTTGAATTTTGAAAAATTCTCCTTGACTGATGTAACAACTGTGCAAGTGTGTGATTTAAAATCTGTGATAAATTTCAAACAGTTTGAGTTGGAACTGAGTAAAATCTGAGCATAATTTGAGCATAATCTGAGCATAAACTGAACATAGACTAAGCATAAACTGAGCACAAACTGAGCATAATTACGAGCATAACTGAGAATAATATGAGCGTAAATTAAGTATAATCCAAGATGACCCTTGGCGGCAACTGAGCAAAATCCAAGATGACCCTTGGCGGCATCTGAGCAAAATCCAAGATAACCCTTGTCGGCATCTGAGCAAAATCCAAGATAACCCTTGACGGAAACTGAGCAAAATCCAAGATAACCCTTGGCGGAAACTGAATGAAATCCAAGATAACCCTTGGCGGCATCTGAGCAAAATCCAAGATAACCCTTGACGGAAACTGAGCAAAATCCAAGATAACCCTTGGCGGAAACTAAACAATATCCAAGATAACCCTTGGCGGCAACTGAGCAAAATCCAAGATAACCCTTGGCGAAAACTGAGCAAAATCCAAGATCACCCTTGGCGGCATCTGAACAAAATCCAAGATAACCCTTGACGGCAATTGAGCAAAATCCAAGATAACCCTTGGTGAAAACTAAGCAAAATCCAAGTTAACCATTGGCGGTAACTGAGCAAAATCCAAGATAACCATTGACGGCATCTGAGCAAAATCCAAGATAACCCTTGGTGGCAACTGAGAACAATCCAAGATAACCCTTGGCGGCAACTGAGCAAAATCCAAGTTAACCCTTGGCGGTAACTGAGCAAAATCCAAGATAACCCTTGGCGGTAACTGGGCAAAACTAGCAGAGGAATGAAGGAATTTTTGAAAAGAATGAATGAATTTGGAGAAGATTGATTGGAATGAATCGGAGAATGAATAAATCCGAAAGATAATGAATCTGGAAGAGAAATGATCGATTCCAAGAATGATAGGATCTAGAAAGGAATCTGGAGAACGAAAGAATGCCATATCTCCTATGTGGGATCCAAAATGATTTTGTTTAAACCTCAAGGATTTATCAAAAAGTTTTATGAATTTAAAACCTGAGTTTGTATCTCTTTTGAACCTCAAGAGTTTTTTCGAAAAACTGTTATCAAGAGGGTAACCTTAAGTTTGGGGTTCTCATTATCTTTTAAGATTAACATTGCACAAAAACAAAATGCCCCTAGTTTGACAATGAACATGGCCTTGAAAATAATTGAACACATCATGCAAAATAATAATAAAAAATGCCCTTAGTATAAGTGGGAAAAGAAAATGCCCCTTGTATGAAGGTTTGAAATAATTAATTACCACAAGCGCAATGAAGACTCAACTTTTAATTTTGATTAATTTTATTGAAGGTTTTGAGTCAGGCTCAAAAGAACAAAATTATTTCCTTTCGAGACTCATAATAGAATTCACCCTTCTCTCCATTGCACTTGGGGAAGTAAAAATTCTTAGATCGATCGTAGACAAAAATACTTGTGGCTTCTGAGTCTATGCCTGGTTTAAGCGAAGTATTGAACTTGATTATTCGGACTTCTGATGTTTCAGCTCGGACCGCTCTCAGCTTGGGATTTTCTTCTGTTTTTTTTTTTTTCGCTCTAATTTTTGCCTAGATCGCCTTTTCAGGTTTTCAATCTATCGAGCTTGCTCTAGCTTTTGCCTAGATCGCCTTTTCAGGTTTTTGATGTAGCGAGCTTTTTCTTCTTTTTTTTCTGCTCTGATTGTTGTCAAAGTTGTCCTTTCAGATTTTCAACCTTGCGAGCTTACCTTAATTTTTGCCTAAGTCGCCCTTTTCGGGTTTTCAACTTAGCAGGCTTCATCATTTTTATCTTTTTCTTCTCCTCTGAACTTCTAGAGTTACTGTTTGATCATACTTTTCTATCTTCCTTGACTTTTCACACAGTACTTAGGAGGACTTTTATAGGTAAGCTTAGGACCTGATTTAAAAAGAAAGGAATTTTGAGGCTCAAAAACCCAAATGCCCCTTGTGTGGCATTTCCTTTTAAATTATTTCTTTTTCTTTAAATTTTCTTCCCTATTTTGGATGATATTTCTTTTCTTTTGAATTTTTTCTTGATTTTTTTTACTGTGTGGGAAATATATTTTTTATTTTGATGTGGTTGGGCCTGAAGTAACTTCTCAGGTTGCCTACGTACCCCAGAATTTTGGGATCAGACCAAAACGTAGTTCGAATTTTCCCTCCTCTAGGTTAGGTGATCGGGTTGAGAAAGAAAAAGGCATAATTTTTATTTTTGAAAAGGCTGCAAAGGGGTTGAGAAAGGATATGTTGAACTGGGTAACTAGGTAATATGAGGATTGATTCGGTCAAAAATGGCCTCCTTAAATGTAGTACCGTTTGATTTGATCAAGGTTAGTTGGTTCTGGTAATTCGATTCCATCATGATCTTGAAGTCTGACAGCTTTTCCTAGTAATATTTTCTTGACGATGAACGGACCTCCCCAATTTGGTTTGAACTTCCCTCTAAGGTCAAAGATAGGTGTCCGATTCTCTTTGAGTACCAAATCCCCGACTTGTAAGTGACGGGCCTTGAATTTTTTGTCAAACGCACGGGCGACTCTTCTTTGATAAGCTTGCACGTGATACAAGGCTCTTAGTCATTTTTCTTCGATCAAATTCAACTCTTCATACCGTTGGCGAACCCAATCTGCTTCTGACAACTGACTTTCTAACAAGACCCTAAGAGACGGAATTTCCAGCTTGATCTTCATCAACACACGACAGATAAATCCCATCATAAGACCTTTTGTATAAACTTCCTGCGCACAGGATGAATTGAGATGCTAATCTTAGTAGGGTTTGTAGTTCCTTCCTCGATGCTTCTTCAGGGAATTCTCATTTTTCCAACACTTTCTTTATGTCTGTGTACCATGGCTTTCCATCGGGTAGTCGAGTAGCAATGTTGATCTGATGACAGTATACGGGTTTGTCTTTGACTTCAACCGTGATCGGCCTTAATTCCATGCCAGGGGGTAAATGGATCATTGAAGATAAAGTTGCTAAGGAGTCAGCAAATCTGTTATCCTCTATTGACAAGTGTTGGAAAAGGATAGCTTTAAACTTACTGACTAAGTTTAACAAATACTCATGGTAAGGTTTCAACTTTTCATCCCTAGTCTTCCATTCTTCCAATGACTGATGTATGACCAAGGCTGAATCTCCAAAAACTTCAATTTCGGTAATGCCTAGGTTTAAAGCAGCTTCAAGCCCCGTGATGCACGCCTCGTATTCAGCCATGTTATTAATGTTCGAAAAGGCTAATTTAATAGCAATAGGAATGTGGTATCCTTCCGGAGAAAACAGGACTGCCCCTATTCCATACCCATTTTGATTGGCGGCTCCATCAAAGTACAACTGCCATGTTTGGTTCTGCGATTCTTCTTTAATGTGCAAGATGTTCTCATCTAGGAATTGATCGACAGGCCTTATTCCTTCTACTACAGGGTGATCTGCCAAGTATTCTGCTACAGCTCTTCCTTTGATAGACTTCTGTGTAACATGCGTGATGTCAAACTCTGATAGCAACAATAACCATCGCGCGGTTCTCCCTGTCAACGCTGGCTTCTCGAAAAGATACTTGAGAGGATCCATCCGAGATAACAGGATAATTGAATGAGACAACATATAGTGCCGGAGTCTCTAAGTAGCCCACACTAGTGCTAAGCAAGTTTTTTCCAAGGATGAATATTTTCGTTCATACTCTAACATCTTCCTGCTGATGTAGTAGATGGCCATTTCTTTACGAGTATCTTTGTCATACTGTGCAAGCATGCATCCCATAGCTTCTTCTATGACTGACAGATAAAGAAGAAGTGGTTCACCCGATGTAGGTGGGACCAAAATAGGTGGGTTTAATAGATATTCTTTGACTTGGTTGAAAGCCTTTTGACATTGCTCATTCCAAACTGTTGGTTCATTCTTCTTGAGAAACTTGAAAATAGGTTCGCAGACGTTGGCGAGTTGAGCGATGAATCTGCTAACATACTGGATTCTACCCAGAAAATCTCGAATCTGCTTTTTAGTCTCGGGTGGTGGCATCTCTTGGATAGCTTTAATCTTCACAGGGTCTACTTAGATCCCTCTCTGACTGACCACAAATCCCAATAGTTTTTCAGAAGTTCCTCCAAATACACATTTCTGCGGGTTGAGGCGGAGTTGGTATTTTTGGATCCTTGTGAGAAACTTTTCTAATGCTATAACATGTCCTAGTCATTCCTTAGATTTGACTATCATATCATCTACATAGACTTCGACTTCCTCGTGTATCATATCATGTAGTAAAGTCGTGGCTGCTCTTTGATAGGTGGCTCCAGCGTTCTTCAAACCAAAATGCATGACCTTATAGCAGAAGGTCCCCCACTGTGTGATGAACGACGTTTTTTGCATATCTCGAAGGTCCATCTTTATCTGATTGTACCCTGAAAATCCATCCATGAAGGATAATAAAGCGTGTCCTGCTGTACTGTCTACTAAAACATCTATGTGTGGTAAAGGAAAACTATTCTTTGGGCTTGCTTTGTTTAGGTCTCTGAAATCCACACACATTCTAACTTTTCCATCCTTTTTCGGAAATGGAACGATGTTAGCAATCCACTCAGGGTATTCTACTACTTCCAAAAATCCAGCGTTAATCTGCTTCGTAACTTCTTCTTTAATTTTTAGAGTCCATTCTGACTTCATACGTCGAAGTTTCTGTTTGATTGGTCGAGCATTAGGATATAACGAAATCCGATGTTGACCAATATCTGTGCTTACCCCCGGCATATCCTCGTAAGACCACGCGAATACGTCTTTGAACTTTCTGAGCAAGTCTACTATCCCTTTGCGTTTATCAGGAGATAAAGTGACCCCTATTCGAATTTCTTGAGGACTTTCTTTTGTTCCGAGGTTGATAACCTCTACTTCCTCTATTAGAGGTTGAGCCCGACGTTCCTCTTCTTGTTCAAGTAATTTGATTATTTCAGGGGGAGGTTCTTCGTTAGAAGACTCTCCCTCCGAAGTCAAATTATTAGTTAAATTATTATTACGCTCGGGGTAATCAAAAATTTCTTTCATTTCATTAAAAAGAGATGGGGTAATAGGACTCATTGCAGACTTGACAGACTCATTTGACTCAGCGGGAAACACAGACTCAGCAGAAACAACTAAATTATTTGACTCAACAGAAATAAATGACTCAACTGGCATGTCAGACTGAACAGGACTAATGGGACCGACAGACCCAACCTTGACATGCAACACAGGACTGATTACATGATAATTTGATAGAGACCCAACAGCGGGTTTGATTACAGACTGAGGATTTGGGATCCCTTTCTCAACTGACAACACTAAGATACTATAATCTTCAATGAATAGCTGATCGATGTTGAGGGAGTCCAGATCGAGTTACCAGTCTTCAACTTTCTTCTCCTTAACTTCTGTGCTCGCTTCCTTTTCGGGCCATTCCATGCCAAAGAAGATTTCAAACCCCGGCAAACGAGTACCTGTGATGTGATCAATGAAAGGCTCTGGGGACCCACAGTAACGGATGTTTTCTCCTTCTTTCACAAAATAACCATTGAGGGTCTTTCGATAAGGCTTCATTTTAATAAGATCTGTGGAACGCCTTTGCCTTTTAGCAATGGCCTTATCCCATTTTGTCTTCCAGTGTTGGGCCCAATCTTCCTTAGTAGACTTATATCTTAGTCCGAATGTGCCGATGACCTCTTTAATCACTGGTGCTTCTTTAATACCTTGCTGCTTGCGTCCTAAACCCATGCCAGGGAAAAATCTCATATTCTTGAATATATTGGCCATGTAGCAATTAGAGGTATTTTCCATTGGAAAATATTCTTTTATGGCTTGATCCCATTGGACTGAGCATATCTTTTCAAATTCGAACCCACTGAGCTCTACTCCCTGTTGTTCTAGTTGAATTTCAAGCAACGGCTCATCCTTAGCTTCAGTATTGTTCATAATCCCTACAATTTCAGCATCTCCATGGAGAGTAATCACTAGCCCATCCTTGATAAACATGATCTTCTGGTGTAGCGTAGAAGGGATGGCTTTGATTTGGTGTAACCATGGTCTCCCTAACAGTAAATTGAAAGAGGACTGGATATCAATAACCTGAAATTTCACAGGAAATTCAGCTATGCCTGTGGACAATCGAAGGTGTAAAATTCCCAGTACATCCCTCTTAGTGTTATCATAAGCCCTAACACCTTGATTAGTGGGCTTGAGATCTACAGTCTTAAACCCGAGACAAGTAGCAGTTTTCAGCGAGCAAACGTTCAGTGCACTCCCATTATCGATCAAAACCAGAGGTACCCTCATCCCGTTACAGTCAACTGTAATGTGCAATGGCTTAGTGTGGCTTGCCCCTTCTTTTGGGAGATCTGAATCCTAGAAGGATAGGATATTCTCCACGTAAGTTGCCCCTACTATACTGGTTAGCTGATCTGGAGAAGTATCGAGACTTGGGCCATGTTTAGTGCTTTGAGAACAGCCTCCCTATGAGCAGTGGAAGCCATGAGTAATTGAGATATTGGCCCCTGATTTTTTTAACTGCTTGTTCACGGAGTTATCTTCTTCGATGCTTTCCTTAGTGGGATCTTCTCCTTCTTTTCTTGCCAGGGCTGCAGGATTATCAACATAGAGTCTTTGTGGCTTAAAAACTCTTTCCCCTCGAGTCATATGTCTAACTTCATCACAAGAAAGGGGAAAAGGCTCATCTTCTTCAGTCAACAAGTATGGATCTTCGTCTGTCAAAGGTACAGGACTTTTCAGATTCATTTGGGCCAACAGGTAACTAGTGAATGCAGGACTATCGTAGCGAGGCGGGGATAAATAATATGTATCATCCGAGGTTAGATCAAATGGTTCATAATTCATAGTGAAAACCTCATCAGTGAAAGTTATCCCGATAAGGGGGCAACTAGGTGGTTTGACTCGGACTGGGTGGATAAGAGAGATGGGATCAAATGGCAATGAGGTGTGAGAAACCATATTTAGGGTTGGTGGAGGTTGATAGGTAGGTAGTGGATTAGTGGTGACATTTGGTGGGCTAGGGATTGTGATCTTTTTGTTCTCAATAAGGTTTTGAATGGCATGGAGCAAGGTGATACATCGATCTGTGTGATGGCCAGGGTTTTGATGAAATTCACAGAATAAGTTGGGGTTGTGTCCGGCAGGCAAGGGATTTGGTAAAGGTCGAGGTTGAATCGGGGTAAGCAAATCTTTTTTCAACAGTTTCTGCAAAGCTACGGTAAGGGTCATCCCTAAATTGGGAAATTGAGGCGGAGTTCGTGGTTGACTTGGGTGAACCTGGTTATTAGCCCTGGTCGGGGGTTGAGCTGGGGTAACGGAGGTATTGGCGATGTAAGTATGATTGATATTGGGTTTGGGAACATATGGTTTCTTAGGCTTGTTATCTGAGGGGTTGGAAAGAATCCCAGAGGTAAATGAATCCTCGAGTTGACTTCTGGCTCTTAGCAAGGATTCAAAAGTAGGGAGGTATTGGGCCACTAGGTGCTGAGCATATCCTTGAGAGAGGTTCTTTAGGATAATCGCTACTTGTTCCTTCTCTGAAAGTCTATCCCACATTTGAGAGGCCTTGGCCCTCCATCGTCCAATGAAATCAGTGAACGTCTCCCCAATTTTCTGTTTAGTTGCTTCCAAATCCCTTCTTGAGGTCTCAATCTCAGTACTGTATTTATACTAATGCTAGAAGGCCTTTGACATGTTCTCCCATGTACCCACGGTAATTGGATCTTGAGACATTAGCCAACATAGTGCTGATCCTGATAAAGTTCTTTGGAACAATAATGTCATCTACTCGTCGCTGAGCCCCATAGTGCGCATGTTGGTAACATACACCTTAAGATGTGTTTTCGCACACCCTGTCCTACTGAACTTGTCCATTTCAGGCATCACAAACTTCTCTGGCAAATGGATTCGAGGGATGCGATTCAGAGCTTCAATGCCTGCTGCAATTTCATCAATACCCTTTATGCTCTTCATAGCTGACTCCAATTGAGACATTCTGTTAGATAACGTCGGATTTTCATCAACATACTCTTCGTCTCCGTCGAGTTCGAAGACTTCACGTAGACGTTTCTCTTCTACCTTTTTTCCTTTTGGGTCATCTAGAGGATTCCCTGTCGATTCCGAGGTCTGTTCTAACATTTCCACTTTGTCTTTTATATTGTTGATATCATTGGCAAAGGCTGTCAAGATATTACGGATCTCTGTGAGCTCAGATTCTGACGTCATCTCTACTTGTTGACTTGGTATTGTGATTCGTTCTAACCGACTGGACTTACGACTCCAACTAGGAGGTGGACGCTTGAGTTTGGGCGCAATGATAATCCTATATGACCCCATGAAAAGTAGATTTAGTCAGTTTCAGTATTACCCCCTTGATAACATTTTAGAGAATCATTTTATTGAGGTTTGTGCACCAATCCATTAATTAATCCATTCACAAAATGAGTATTTAAAAAAAAAATAAATATTTATTCAAAAAGAAAGATAGTTTTATTGAAAATGATTGACAAACAATATGTTCTTATTAAAACATCTTTCAAAAAATTTGATTTGAACTATTTTTACATGGACGCTTGGCTTTGTCTTGATGGTCATCAGGATTGCTGTGAGGCTTGATCCTCTTGGCTCTAACAACTGGCTCTTTGAATTCTGCTGGTCTGTCTGGATATCCTAAGGTGCGTTTGTTCCAAGCTTTCTCAATGAAATGTACTAACTTTTCAGTCAAAGGCTCGGGGAAAAAGAAAGCTTTGTGCTAAGGTAAGGATAACTCTGTAGGTACATCGTACTGTTCTGGGATCAGATTAGGATGGTAAAAAGATGTTTCTTCTAAACCAATCAGACAGACATAGTAGCATATTTTGGTTCCTAGAACAGGGGGATTAGTCATCCACCAAGGGCACCTAAAATCGATATGACAGGCAAGACGAGAGTCTAACCATTTGCTCCATGCTTTGACTGAGTTGTGACGCACTAACAGGTTTCTCTTGGAAAAGTGTTCTGGCCCATATTCGAGGTTTGAGGGAACCTCTACGATTTTGAGACGGTCACAAAGCCACATATAGAGTAAGTAGGGGCTTCCTTTGAAGCTTTCCCGCTCACTATTTTTTATGGCATATAAACCTGAGAAAGTTTCAGCTAGGATGAGAGGTACGGGATTGACTTTCCTTGAGAGTTGAAAGGCTATATCTATGAAGGACTCAGGGATAGTTTGGCCATCACTATTGGAGGTCAGTATGTATTGGGCTAGGATTCCGAAGCACAATCGATAATCTCTAGTGGCTCGCCAGGCTTCGGGTTTTACATTGATAGGATGACTGCGGGAGCGATACGGGCCCAATAAAAGGACTAAGTTTAATCTCCCGTCATGGACTAAGGCCTTGGCTTCTTCTTTGGGAATGTTCAGTCCTGTGGCGAGGTCACTAGAATATTCGATCTTCAATGAGGGCCTGACTAGAGGTCCTGAAGTGGATATCCTCATGATGCCACAATAATCCTCGTGAGTGGGGCACAAATGCATATACCCCATATGGAATATGTGAAGATAAGGGTTCCACCGCTTAGCCATAGCATATAAGAGATTCCAGTCTATCTCAAACTCATGGAAGTAGAGAGCACTCCTTAACATGAACCTCCCAAAATTGATCTTCTCTACAGGGTGCATTCCTATGACGGTTGTTTTGACTAACTGATCGATTGGGTCATCGCCTGCGACTAGCATCCTGGTTCGATACAAAAGGGTATTTTAGTACTCTTCCAAGGTCCATGTAAAATATCAACTTTCTTATTATTTAGAAAATACTTTTCTTTCAGAAAATCTTGTTCTTATGGAAAACATTTTTTGGAAAATATTTTTTCTTGAAAAATATTTTTCTAGAGAACACTTCTTTTGAAAAACATTCTTTTCTGAAAAATATTTTCCTTTTCTTCTTTGAAAATTTGATTTCCCTTTTGATTTAAATGGCCCGGTCCATCATGATTGTTGGATTGAGATGGACTGGGTCATTGTTGTAAAAGAATGGATTCTTTATTGGGTCGGTGCACCCATTTTAATTTTCAAAAATGAAAATTTTGATCCTTGAGGACAATCATACACTTTGATCTCATCATTCTCATCATTCACATATATTCATCAATCAAAAGGCCCCATTCAATAAGCAACCCGGGAACACCCATGATAAGTTCGAGTCATGACCTACAGGAAAAGTTTCTAGACTCTAGGCTTACTACGTGCAATGCATTTTTATCTGGCCACCCTTGCCCAAGCACACTTATATACCTTTCGATACGTGGTGACTTGGTTTGATATACCGCATAGGTGATAATCTAAAACCTCAATTCACTTCTCTGAAGCCAAAAACAGCCAGTTTGATCTCCAGTTGAAAGGTGGCGCACAATGCTGAGCAAGGGCCCACTTAAATACCTCTTATCTAGAATAGACGTAGTCTATCCCCCTCATACAGTAGGGTACAACGGGGCAAGATCTCGCTTAGGCACCGGTTTTGACCAATAAGTGCAATTGATATACTTAGATCATCTTTTATACCTACGGGTATGAGTCAAGAGTCGTAGCTTTCATAAATGGTTTGGCATGCCACGAGGGGACCGACCACGTACTAGTACTACGTTGGCAATCGGGACATGTGACTGTATGGCTCACAATAGGTCAAAGGCTCAGGTCGCTCCAACCTGGGTGCATCAATATATCTCTCAGAATCACCTGATTAGACGGTATTGATGCCCCAATTTGATATACCCTAAGGTACATGGCTGGAGTTGTAGTTTTCATGAATGACGTCGCATCTCCGAAGAGACCGGGCCAAGCACTAGTGCCACGTTGGCTAAATGAGATGTGTAAGTGAGTAAAACAGTAAACGTGCATGTGGTGTGTGCAAAACAAGGTGGGGTGTGCCCGGGGCCTTTTTCAAACAAATGGGCCTATGGGTCCAATCAAACCAATCATTATAACATGAATTATATGAATATTTAATCGATGTAAGCACTATTCCAATCACATGAATATTTAATCACGATCAACACCATTCTAATCATGTGATTAAGCATAATAAAACACACATCCATGGCAGAAGCAAACATTTAATCTGAAATATTTCTTGATGTGCTTCAATCAAGGGTTATTTTGGATGGTCCAAAATAATTCAAAATTTCAAAGCACATTGGATCGAGGATGAATAAATGATCGCTAGTATGAAGATTTTAAAATCAAATACCCCCATTTTTTTAAAAAAAATTTATCTAGAAAAACAAAACTAATTTTTATTTTATCAAACAATAAAAGACTCCTTTTTTAAAAAAAAACAAAACAAAAAAAACTCTTTTTTTATTTAAAAAAAACTATTAAAAAAACTAAATAAACAAATAAATGTTTTATTGCCACACCAACTATATTTTTGGAATCAAAGCAAAGCTTCAACATTATGAACAAAATTTGGTGTGCCATTATAATTTTTATTTATTTATTTTCTCATCCAATGCAAACCCAAACTTTTGTTTAACCAGCTCAACAAAATCGTTAGGTTCTTCATAATAGGAACTTAAATCAATATGAGTCACACGAATAGGATATTCAGCCAACTGAATTATGTGTCACCGCTCACATATTGGTTACAGTTATTTTTGGTTCATCACCATTGAACCTTCTTCACAATGAGAGATTCAGAACTAAATTTTCCAAATTGGCTTAACGTACTCGTTGTTCGTGATCTGGTCCGGAGAAAACTGAGACAAAATCAAGGCCTCTCTGAGTTTCAACATTAAGACCATCTATCCTTATCCCAAACAAATCCAAAACAACAAAAACCGTTCTAAAAGCATCGAACAAATCCAATAACAGATCAGGGAAGAAGAACCTTAATAAAAAACAAAAAAAAAAAGCTTCAAATCAACACACCAATCATAAATTCACTCAGAGGACCATTGGATTTCTCAAACCCAATCGAATAAGCTAAAGAATGCACAATATGTACCGAAGATGAGGGCTGAACGGACCATAACGATTTTCGAGTTTACTTAAGGTATGAATAGGAGCTGTTTCCCATTCCAATTTACAACCAGCTTTCCTTTGAATCTCTGAAATTTTACATGGTTTAGAAATCAGCAAAATCTGAATTTACCACGGCTTGAACCAGCGATCATGGAGGACAAAACAAAAAAAAATCGATTTATTCTAATGAAAATCCTTTAAATCGAGTTGTTTCTTTTTTTGAAAAAACTATACTTTGAATCAGAAGAAAACAACGATTTTAATCAAGCTTGAACCAGCGATCATGGAGGACAAAACAGAAAAAAAAATCGATTTATTCTAATGAAAAATCGTTTAAATCGAGTCGGTTTTTAAAACTATGCTTTGAATCCAAAGGAAACATCAGTTTTAATCAAAATTAACATTGATTGGGCTGAGATTTCAGCCGATATATCAGAGAGATGAACTCGTTCTTTGTTAAAAACGTTGAACCCAGCTGATTCTATCATCTTGAGAAGATGATGTGTGAGTATAAAAGGGCGATTTTTGCTTGTTACACACCAACATATAGCTCATGTGAACAGTACCTAAAAAAGCAAAAAAAAAAATTTATTAAAAAAAATGATTTTTTTTGTATACCAGCCCCATGTTGCTGTAGGCAGCACTTTTTTAAAAAAAAATTTAACAAAAATACAGGAAATTTGGGTGTTAAAGAGATTATCTTTTATATTTCACACATCAACTCCCTCGGCCCATTATCATTGTTAATGGAAATTAAAAAACAATAAAAATAAAATGAAATAAAAGAATAAAAAAAATTATCGAAAAATACATCTCCCACCAAAAAAACTCTATATTTAAAAAAATGAAAAAAGACCAAACCTACTTAATTCACTAATCATCACTCCGTCCTCAATTTAAACTTCTTAATTTTTTTTATTATTTAGGATCATTTTACATACCCCTCGATTGAGCCACAATAATAAAATAAACGAACATACAAGGGCAGAATATTTAGGTTCCAAACACATGATCAAACATTGAACAATGAGATGATAAAAAAACTAAAAAAAAAACAAGAATAAATAATTAAATAGATAAGCTAATCAACTAAAAAAAGAAAAAAAAAACTAGATCACTTTAGCAATGCTCCCATACTTGGGGATTTTCAAGTCTGATCCTCAATGTCCCCAGTGGAGTCGCCACTGAAAGCGCCCTCGATCCGCTTTTGACCCTTGAGGTTTAGGAGTCGCCACCTAGTTATTATGGTCTAGGAACCGATCAATGACTCTAAATAGATAAAGAACTAATCTAGAACAGAAAAAACTGAATTCGGGGATCATGTTACGGGATTGGAAGGTGTTAGGCACCAACCCCACCCGGCCAAACCCGATCTCTACTAACTTCCCAAATAAATTACATTGCTAAAAACCTAGATAATAATGATAAAAAAAATAAAAAAAAATTATACCTTTCCGATAGCAAAGACTTTCTTCCCTCAGATCCGACAAAAATTACTCCTTGTACCGTACTCCCTTGCTTCGTTCTGTCTCCGGATTTGATTTCTAATCTCCGAGGCAAGATATCTCCTTTTTTCGATCTGGATTCTTCAAGTTTGTTATGGGTTTTTGGGGTGTTTTTGGAGGACTTTTAGATGTTCTTTAGGCAAAAATCGAAGGAGGGATGTTAGGTAAGGAGTTGGGACTCCAAAACTAGGGTTTATGGGAGGCTAGGGGGGCTTTTAGACCTACTTCTCTTAGGGTTTATGACTTGATACGAAAATAGGGTGTGAGAACCTCTATTTATAGATTTTTTTAGGGGTTGATTTTGATAGAGTTAGTGTTTAATTAGAGATCTTTTAATTAGAGTTGTGTTTTAGTTATAATTGTTTTAGGTAGAATTGTGTTTTAATTAGAATTGTTTTGGGTAGAATTATTTTTTAGTTAGAACTCTATTAGATAGAGTTATTTTTTAATTAGAACTCTATTATGATTTTGACTTTTGGTCTTATTTGATTGAATTTTAATATTTTGACTTTAGTCTTAATTGATTGACTTTTAATATCTTGACTTCAGTCTTGCTTAATTGACTTTAATTTTGACTTTAGTCTCACTTGATTGACTTTAATACCTTGACCTTAGTCTTGCTTGATTGACTTTAATTTTTTTGGAGAACCCTCCTCTATTATATATTTAATTCTTTGGACCCCCAAATGGAGGGGTCCTTAAAGAAATATCTCACGAACCCTCAACAATTTTACTTGAAAGTCCGATTGATCGATTTTTTTAATTCAAAATTTTAAATTAATTTCATTAATATTTCACTTTAATTATTTAATGTTTCATTTATTAATTTTGAAAATTTTAATTATGAAAATTATGAAATTACCGTTTTACCCCCGGAGAGGACTTTTCACATTTTAAGTCGGTTTTTAATGTTCTAGGATATTTTAGAATCACTTTTTTGTAAGAAATTTAATGGAAATATTATTTTGTGTCATTTATGAAATTTTTTGTGCGAAATGGTCGTGAACTTTATGAGAGGTATTTTCGTAATTTTGTCAAATTTTGTGAAAATTGACGAAGTGATTTATTTGATTTCGATTTGTTGTTTTATGTGTTTGAGAGAGTTTTCCTAAGCGTAACGTAGGCTCTAGGATCGTTTTGATGTTAGGGGTATTTTCATAATTTTGTCATTTTTAGTGATTTTTATCGTGAAGCTTCTTTTTGGGTCTGCAAGATGATGATTTCTATGTTTCTAGAGTCGTATTTTCCTAGCGTAGCGTGGTTTCTAAGATTTTGTCAGTTTGAGATATCTCATCCGGATTTCTGAAACACATCTGGTAACAAAATAAAGTAATGGAATACACATCCATCATTGGGAATCGTTGCGATCGGGTTGACGAGTTGATTAATTAGGCGAATGCAAAAATGGGGTGTCTACACATACATTCCTGCTTTTATACATCAAAATATAACACAAGCAAAAGTCTATATACATCTAATAATGGACAATATATTAGAGTGCGGAAAAAGGAATTAATATACAAGATTATACAAAATTCCTCGTTCTAACAAAAATCTAACGCTTAGACAAAATCCATAAGACTACCTGGATAAACGAACACTACTAGAGGTATAACTCCAATACTCACCAGGTAACAGACTCTAGTTGTCTTTCTGACCTTCCAGATAGTCCTCACTCATGTTTTACACCTGCTTCGCCAAGCTCCGAATCTGAAACTAAAAAAATGGAGAAGGAAAGGATGAGTAACAATGGTTACCCAGTAGGGAAGCAAAAAAATTCTGCCAATAACCTCTCCTAACATGAATGAATAAACATATTGAATGTGTATGTGGGCAACGTAAAAGTAGTACGAGAAAAGGTAAGAAATAATTGCAAATGTGACAACAAATGTGTAAATGCTAAAATTTTCCAGTAATAGTAAAGGGAAAAAATACAAAGAAGAGATCCCAAAGTTGGGATAGTACAAAGAGCGGTAGCGTAGTAGCCAAGAACAAGTCATTAATCAATGGGGAAAGACTGATGAGCTAAGGGGGGAGTCTGAGAAACAGTAGCTGAGGAACAGCTTCAACAGTAGTACTTGAAGGGTCAGCGGCCTCACTCTAATTTTCTCTAAGGACGGATGGCAGACTGAAAGGGAGAGTAGGGGGTGGACTGCTGGCTTGGGCTGAGAATCCATGGTTGAAATAGGATTCAATTCTAAGGTAGCACTAGCCTCCAGGAGATCACTAAGAGTCCAATATAGGATAGCAATGGGGTTTCCTCTCTCATCCAGCTAGAAGGAAGGAATACGCCCGAGGCATCCAGTCTAGGGAATATTATTGAAAAGAGACACCAAAAGAGCATCGTTCGTGTCTTCGTCATCATCCCCTTATTCTTCTTTTTCTTCATACTAACGCCAAGCAGCCTTGAAACCTTCGTGGTAGCCTTTTGTAGAAGCCTCCTCTACTAGCTGAGAATATTTAGCTTATAGTTGCCCCAGAAACTTCCTAGTTTTAGCCTCGTCCTCCTTAGCCTGAGCAGCCCTGGCTGAATCAACATTTGTTCTCAAAGAGCTCAGTTCAAGCTCCTATTGTTGCATATTCTCTTGGAGCTCTGCATATCTCCGTTGCACTCTCTTTTTGAAGTTGGCCTGTTCTAGTTAAAAAACACCCTGAAGATCGATCAATTTCTGATTAAAGGCCTCCAAGGCTAGGTTGGCCTTAGAAAATTGGGTTAGCTTAGCCTCCATCTCCTCTTTAGCCTCTTGGAAAAATTGGCTAGAAGAAGCCAGCTCAGCTTAGAGCGCAGTTATTTTCTCTCCCTGTTCTCGGGCTAAGATAGTGAAAGCGCCCTCGATCCATGGGGTATGAGGATCCATTTTTTATTTTTGAGGTTTGGGAGTTGCCACCTAGTTATTACGATCTAGGAACCGAGTATTGACTCTAAACAGATAAAAATAACTAATCTACGAATAAAAATAAACTATGGTTTGAGGATCATGTTATAGGGTTGGAAGGTGTTAGGCACCTACCCCGTCCGGCAAACGTCGGTCTCTGCTATTTATCAAAAAAGATTACATTGCTAAAAGACCTAAAACCAATAAATAAAAAAATAAGAAGTATACCTAGCTGATCGCAATGATTTGTTCCCTCAGAGTTGGCAGAGAGACTCCTCGTATGAGATTCCTTACTTTGTTTCGGTTACTGGATTTATTTCTCATCTCATGGTAGAGATATCTAGATCTGAGTATTTTCTATATTTTCTTTTGGAGGTTTCTAGATGTTTTTCAAAGGTTTCTAGGTGTTTTTTGAGTAAAATGTAGGATTTGGATGATAGATTAGGGAGTTAGGACTTCAAAATTAGGGTTTTGAGAAACCTAGGAAGACATTTTGACCTACTTTTTCTAGGGTTTATTTTGACCTGCGAGATTGGGTTGTGGAGACTCCTATTTATAGATTTTTTTAGTAGAATTAGGGTTTGACTAGGTCTCCTTTTAGATAAGATAAGGTTGTTTAATTAGGATTTTGACTTAAGTCTTATTTGATTGACTAGGTTTCTTTATGTTAATGTTTTAATTAGGATTTTGACTTAAGTCTTATTTGATTGACTAGGTTTCTTTTTAATTAGGTTTTCTTTTAATCTTGTGTACAATAAAAGAATATATTTTTGATTTTTGAAGAACCCCCTTAATTATATTTTAATTCTTTAGGCCCCTAGATGGAGGGGTCTTTTAATAAACATCAGGGGACTCCACTTAAATAAGTGGGCAACCATCAACAATTTTGCCTGAGGGCTTGATTGATTAATTTTCTTGTTCAGATTTTTAAATTAATTTTATTAAGGTTTCACTTTATATTAGTTAATGTTTTATTTATTAATTTCAAAATTTAAAAATTTTAAAATTAAAAAATTACCATTTTACCCTTAAAGAGAACTTTTGTGTTTCAAGTTGTTTTTCGTTATTTTGGGATGTTTTGAAATTGATTTTTCGTAAGGAATTCAATGGGATTATGATTTTGTGTCATTTACAAATTTTTTGCATAAAACGATTGTGAACCTTATTAGGGGCATTTTCGTAATTTTGTCAAATTAGTTGAAAATTAGTGAAATAATTTATTTGATTTCAATTTGTTATTTTATGTGTTCGAAAGGATTTTCCTAAGCATAAGGGGGGCTTCTAAAGATGTTTTGATGTTAGGGGTATTTTGGTAATTTGATCATTTTTAGTGATTTTTATCGTAAAACTTCTTTTTGTTTGAAAATGATGATTTCTATATTTTTGAGGTTATATTTTCGTAATGAAGCATGGTTTCTACAGTTTTGTTAGTTTGAGATACCTCATCCGAATTTCTAAAATATATCTAGTAACAAAATAGAGCATTGGAATAATCATCCAACATTGGGAACCGTCGCAATCGGGTTGTCGAGTTGATTAATCAGGTGAGGGTTGAAGCAAACTAGATAGCAAATCTATTTTGGTAGATAGTGCGATATCTAAATGCCAAAGCTAGTGATAGCTCATTTTACAGCCAAATTTAGTAATTCGTTGAGGCGTTTGGATCTTTGCTCCTCGAACTAAAAAGTTGTCAGGTCCTCGAGCGCGAGCTCTCACTGATGACGTCAGATCCTTGAATTTAAAAAAAATTATCCCTGACTAAAAATGTGCAAGTGTGTGTACTTGAAATCTGAGATAAATCTCAGATGGTCTTAAGCAAAATCTGAGCATAAACTGAGCATAATCTGAGTATAATCTGAGTATAAACTGAGCATAACTGAGCAAAATCTGAGCATAAACTGAGCATAATTTGAGCAAAAGTTGAATGTCTTACTCTACATACCCTAGGTGAAAGAGTATTGTTTTTTTTTTGGAGTCTTACTCTACCTACTCGGGATGAAAGAGTAATGAACTATTTTTCTGGGAGTTCTACTCTACATACTCAGGGTGAAAGAGTAATGAACTATTTTTCTGGGAAGTCTTACCCTACATACTCAGGGTGAAAGAGTAATGAACTATTTTTCTGGGAGTCCTACTCTACTTACTCAGGGTGAAAGAGTAATAGACTAATTTTCTAGAGTTCTACTCTACATACTCGGGGTGAAAGAGTAATGAACTATTTTTCTAGGAATTCTACTCTACCTACTCGGGGTGAAAGAGTAATGAACTATTTGAGTAAAATCTGAGAAAAATCCTAGAAAACTCTCGGCAGTAACTAGCTGAGTATAATCCGAAAAAGTTCTCGGTGGCAACTGGCTGAGCATAATCTGATTAAGTCCTCGTTGGCAACTGGCTGAGCATAATCCGAGTGTGAGCTCTCACTAACGATGTCAGATCCTTGAGTTTTGAAAAATTCTCCTTGACTAATGGAACAAATGTGCAAGTGTGTGCACTAGTGTAATGATGATTTTGAAAAAAGTACACCTCTACTTTGCGCATTCATGAAAAACTGAGTAAGATGACTGAGCAAAACATGAAATCTAGGCAAAACTTGGGAAAAATTGAGTTTAAACGAAGAAAAACTTGAGAAAATTTTGAATAAGATTTGAGAAAAATCTGAGCAAAAGTTGAATGTCCTGCTCCACCTGCCCTGGGTGAAAAAGTAATTAACTTATTTTCTTAGGAGTCCTACTCTACCTTCTCAGGATAAAAAAGTAATGAACTTATTTTTCTAGGAGTCCTAGTCTACCTGTTCAGGGTGAAAGAGTAATGAACTAATTTTCTAGGAGTTTTACTCTACCTGCTCAAAGTGAAAGAGTAATGAACTAATTTTCTTTTGGAGCCCTACTCTACCTGCTCAGGGTAAAAGAGTAATGAATTAATTTTTTAGGAGTCCTACTCTACCTGCTCAGGGTGAAAGAGTAATGAACTAATTTTTTGAGGAGTCCTACTCTACCTGCTCGGGGTGAAAGAGTACTGAACTAATTTTTTTTTTAGAGTCCTACTCTACCTATTCAGGGTGAAAGAGTAATGAACTAATTTTCTGGGAGTCTTACTCTACCTGCTCAGGGTGAAAGAATAATGCATTAATTTTTTTGGGGAGTCCTACTCTACCTGCTTAGGGTGAAAGAGTAATGAACTAATTTTCTGAAAAATAAATGAGGGATTAACGTCGTATTTGATTTTTTTTCCTTTAAAAAAATAAAGAGTTAAATTTTATGAAAGTCAGGTCAACATTTTAACTTTCTTTGAACCTCAGAAGTTTTCAAAATTGCTATCAAAAGGATAACCTTTAATTCAAAGTAAACCTTATCCTTTAGGATTGAAATTGATTAGGCTTCAGAACAAAATGCCCCTAATTTAATAGGGAACATAACACTGAGGATAATTGAATATAGTTTAAAAAATGAATGCCCCTAGTATAAGGGGGAAACATTATTTTTTAGAAAAAAGGAATACCATTATCATGAAAGTTTGAAACCCTTGATTACCGCAAGCACAATAAAGGTTTAACTTTTAATTTTGACTTTTTACATTAAAGATTTTGAGTCAGGCTCAAAGAAATTGGAACAAAATATTTCTTTGTGAAATTCATCATAGAATCTGTTCTTTCTCCCCGTCAGTTCGCTTAGGGACATGAAGATCTTCAGATCAATCATAAACGAGATACTTGAATCCATTGAGTCTATATTTGGTTCAAATTAGGTATTGAAATTTGATCATTCGGACTTCTGATGTTTCTGCTCAGATCGCCTTTTAGCTTTTCAACTCAACGAATATTTTCTTTTATTTTTTTGGTTGATCTAACTTTTTCCTAGATTGCCTTTTCAAGTTTTCAATCTAGTAAGCATGCTTTAGCATTTGCCTAGATCACTTTTTTAGGTTTTCGATCTAGCAAGCTTACAATTTTTTCTATTTTCTTTGCTCTAATTGTTGCCAAGGCCGTCCTTTCAGATTTTCAACCTTGCAAGCTTGCCTTAATTTTTGCCTAAGTTGCCTTTTCGGATTTTCAATCTAGCAGGCTTTTCTATTTGCTCTAATTGTTTTCAAAGCCGTCCTTCTGAATTTTCAACCTTGCGAACTTGCCTTAACTTTTGCCTAAGCCGCCCTTTCGGATTTTCAACCTAGCAAGTCTCAATTTTCTTTTTCTGTCATTTTGAACTTCTGGAGTTATTATTTGATCATGTTTTGCTACCTTCCTTGACTTTTCGCATGGTACTTAGGAAGACTTTCATTGGTAAGCTTAGGTGGGCAAAGAAAAGAATTTTGAGACTCAAAAATCCAAATGCCCTTTGTGTGGCATTATTTTCTTTTTCTTCGAATTTTCTTCCCTATTCTAGTAATATTTTTTTTTTCTTTTAAATTTTTTGTTTTTTGATTTTTTCTTTGAGGGGGAATCTATTTTTTATCTATTTTGATGTGGTCGGGCCTGAAGTAACTTCTCAAGTTTTCTACATACCCCAGAATTTTGGGATCAGACCAAAGCGTAGTTCAAATTTTTCCCTCCCCTAAGTTAGGTAATCGGACAAAAAAAGAAAAATATTTTTTTTCTTTAAAAGACTGCAAAGGGCTTTGAAAGGATATGTTGAATTGGATAGTAGGAAAAATTGATTCGGCCAAAGATGGCCTCCTTAAATGTAGTACAATTTGATTTGGTCAAGGTTGGTTAGTTCCGGTAATTCAATTCCATCATGATCTTGTAGTCTGATAGCTTTTTCAGACAGTATTTCCTTAATGAATTAATCTCTCCAATTGGGTTCAGACTTCTTCCTATAATCAAAGAGGAGTGCTTAATTTTCTTTAAAGTCTGATGGTTAAATCCTTGACTTGTAAGTGGCGGACTTTAACCTTCTTATCCAACGTGTGAGCGATTCTTCTCTGATAAGTTTGCACGTGGTACAAACATCTAAGTTGTTTTTCTTTAATCAAACCAATGACGAGCTTAGTCTGTTTCTAGCAATTGACTTTCCATCAAGACCTTGAGATATGGGATTTCCCTTTCAACTGGTAAGACTGTTTCTGTACCCCCGTACTGTTTCTGTAATCCCGGTGCGATTAGCTCATTTTTACGATGACTATTTTAAGACTCTTATTAGCTACTTTAAATGCTCCATTAATCTGAGGACGATAGGGGGATGGTGTCCGATCTTGAACTTTGAACATAGAGTAATGACCTAAGCTTTGACGTACGACCTATTATTAGATATCAACTCCAAAGGTACCCCATATCGACTGATAATATGTGCTTGAATAAACTTTACAACTTAAGATGCAGTGAGGATAGTGTTGATACATTTTCTAACATCTCTATCGATATTTTCATTTCATCAGATGAGTATCTATTCCGTATTGAACAACACCCAAGTATCCTCATAGGATCACGTGAACAAGTTTTTTGAAATTTATAGGTAAATTCATTACCCCCTCGTATTTCTCTAGGGATAAAAGATGGTTTCAATTTGAATTTCTTGGAAATTTTTGTTTTGTTCCGAGGTCAATGACCTTTGCTTTCTCAATTAAAGGTTGAGCCCGACTCTTATTTTCTTGTTCAGCAGAGAAATCTATTAGATTCTTAGTTAATTCGTTAATGCGCTCGAGGTATTCAAAAATTTCCTTTATCCAATCAAATTCAGATGGGATGACAAACACCTCTATAGACTCGATAAACTAACTCGACTCAACAGGAAAAGAGTAGACTTGATATAAAAAAGATATGACTTTATTGAAAAAAAAAGGACTCGAGCTAACCCAAATGACTTATGAAAACTCAAGACAAACTACCCACAACAGGCTTGATTAGGACTAAGGACTGAGACATTGCTTACAACTGGCAGGATTGAGGTACTATGATCTTCAGGGAACAATTGTGTAATTTTAAAAAAATTTAGGGTCATTTTTGATGATTCACCTGGTGTTGATGTTCATTCTAACTGACCAAACTAGTGACCCTAACAAAACGGTGAATGGTTGAGTTTAGGTGTAATGATAACCTTATAACCCCATCAAAGGTGGATTATCAATTTTAATGTTACCCCCTTAATAACATTTTAATAAATCTTGGGATTTTATTAAATTCTGTGCACCAATCCATTCATGCAATGATTATTCAAAAGGAAAATAATTCTATTGCACTCTTGAAAATTATTGACAACTAATGTTTTTATTGAATAAAAACTTTCACAAATCTGATTATTTTTTGCAATCATTTTCTTTTTAGAAAAATATATTTTAATAATTTTTCAAGGTTCATGCAAAAAATAGATTTTTTGTAAAAATCTTTTATTTTCTTTAAAAAACATATTTCAAATATTTTTTAAGATCCATGCAAAAAATAGATCTTTTGTAAATCATTTTTCCTTCCTTTTCTTTTCTTTTCTTTCGGAAAATATTTTCCTTTTTTCAAAATGGGTTGGGACCCGAATTAGAAAAAGAGTTTGAATACCACTTTGATTTAAATGGTTCGACCCATCATAATTATTAGATCGAGATGGACTGGGTCATTGACACGTTTAAAATGGATTTTTTATTGGGTTGGTGCACCCAAAAGCTTGATAGCCTAGAGTTCGATTAAACAAAAACTTGGTCATCTTGAGGATAAAATTGTAACTTCCTGATTCAACATTTAGAAGAGTCCCTCTCTAAAAAGCAACCTGGGAACACCCATGATAAGTTTGAATCATGACCTATAGAGAGGTTTCTAAACTCTAGGTTTACTACGTGCAATGCAATTTATCTAGCCACCCTTTCCCAAGTGCACCTATATACCTCTCGAGCGTACTCAATTAGACGGTACGTGATAACTTGGTTTGATATACTGTATAGGTGATAATCTAAGACTCCAACTCAAATCTCTGAAGTCAAAAGCAGCCAGTTTATTCCCCAGTTGAGAGGTGGTGCATAATGCTGAGAAATGACACTCTTAAGTTACCTCTAGTCTAGACTAGACGTAGTCTATCTCTCTTGTACCGTAGTACATCGGGGCAGGATCTCGCTTAGACACTGATTTTAACCAAGAAGTGTAGTTGGTGAACTTAAATTAACTTTGATATACTGTATAGGTACGAGTCTAGGGTTGGCGATAGGGATATGTGACTTTGCGGCTTATAATAAGACAAAAGCTCATGTCGTTCCAGCCTGGGTGCATCTATATATCTTTCATTGTCACCTGATCGAATAGTGCTGATGTCCCAGTTTTATATATCCTAAGGTACATGACTGGAGTTGTGATTTTCATGAATGGCATCGCATCTCTGAAAAGATCGGACCACGCACTAGTGCCACGTTGGCTATAAGGGATATGCAAGCATGTAATGCAACAAAATAAATGTGCTAGTGGTGTGTGTCAAATAAGGTGGGGTGTGCCCGAGGTGATTTTTAGATAAGTGGGCCCTTCGGCCAGATCAAACTATCAGAACATGAATATCACATGAATATGACCCACACAATTTATCACATCAAGATTAAGATCAAAATATGCACATCAACATATATCTATCAAGATCATGGCATATTAGATGGGCAATCAATCAGATATAACATATAGTATTCAATCAGATCTAATATTGAAACAAGCACAAAATTTTTATTTTTAATCCTAACAAAGGATTTTTTTTATAGTACAATCAAAAGGTCCCTTTTGGGCGATCCAAAATAAATTGAGATTTTAATGAATATTGAATCGAGGATAGGATGATATTTCTTGAGATAAGGAGAGGCAACCTCTTTTTATTTATTTAAAACAAATTGATTTTCACTTTGCCAACCAACACAAAAAAAACTTTTTTATTTTATTTTAAAGAAATTGATTTTAAAAACAAAAGGAACACTTTTTTTATTATTATTATTTTTTTAGACAAAACAATTACTAATTAAAAAACTAATAACACAACCTAAAAAAAAAATTATATTTCCATACCAGCTACGCCTTTGGAATCAAAAGCAAAGTCTCGATGCAATGCTATAGGTAAAAATTGGTGTGACAATAGAAAAATTTTCTCTCTTTCTCTCTCTCTCATTATCTCATCCAACGCAAACCCAAATTTTCAATTAACAAACTCATCCAAATCATTAGGTTCCTCACAGTAGGTACTCAAATCATTTTGACTCGCATGAACCTGAGATCCAAACCTACTTTACCTATTTGAACTTCTAACTTGTTGACTATTTGAAGGAACACTTTCAAGATGAGAAGAAAGAAAAGTATCATTTCTTTGAAAAATGACCTTAGTTGTTCCACGCCAAACAGAACTTCCAAAATCCTCGATTATGTACTCAACTAACTCGATCGATCCCTGCGCGACTGATGCCCCAACTTCAACCAACAAAAGAAGCTCCTTTACAGCTCGATTGGCTGCTTTGTGGATCGCCGCAGTCTCTTTCTTCAATCTAGAATCGAAATCCTCAAGATCGAGACGGTAAAATTGGATTACTTATTCGTATTTGGAAGAGATGGTCCTGATCAGACCATCGAAGCTCCAAGAACTGCCAAAAGAAGATTTAAAGCTAAGGTTCTTTCCTCTGTTTTTTTTCTATTTTTTTTTTTAAATATCACCAGAAAATCGGAGACATCGATTTCTCCAAACGTATATCGCAAGCACCTCTAATCGAATTGAGTTTGAAAAACGAAGGATACTTGGTCCTTTTATGAGATCTGATGAAGATGGAGAGAGAGAGAGAGAGAGAAAGAAAAAGAGAAGGATGAGGCATCCCTTTATTGCTGTCCCTTCTTTCTTCCATTAGAGAAGAAGATAAAAATAGTATAAAAAATGTTTTCGACTAGCGGCACACCACGTGAAAGTGCTATTTTTTTTTGGAATTTAAAAAAAAAAAAAAAAAAAAAAAAAGACCCAACATCACAATTTTTTGTTGTTGCCAACAACATGCCTAAAAGAACTTTTTTTTAAAAAAATTTTGCAATTTTTTTTAAAAGTACCTAAAATCACCTCGTATCTCATCGGTTGCATGCCCAACAATATCATTCTATTTTACCTCCTTATTTTCTTTTGAAAAAGTTAGATTATGTTGGAGTCTCTAACCCTTTGATTAGGACCATAAAAAACACATCCAACAAAAAGAATATCCAAATTTCTATTATCAATTCAACATCATTACAGTCAGTTTAAGTTCTGCTATCTAGGGTGAAAAAGAAAACGAGAATGACTTTTTTTTTCAATGTTTTTTCTTCCTTTTTCTCTCTTAAAACCTCAAGAACACTTGAACTTATAGAAAGAAATCAAAAGAAAAAAATAAAATAAAATAAAAATGAAAGAAATGAATTTTAAATCAAAACTTACCACTAATACATTTACCTTTTCCCGGCAGCGGCGCTAAAATTCTGATGAGACTATCGTTGTTATTCTCATCGAAGTTAATAATAATCTTACTTTTACCTTACTTGTGGGGTAAGTAGGGGATCGAACCCAAGAGAAAGGAGGAATAGAGTTAAGCTAAGAGGATAAAATTCAAATTAACTAAAAGGAATTAAAACTGTTTTTCTTTGTATTTTTGAACTTATAAGAAGATGTAAAATTGCTAGAAAATGAACTAAATTAAATGAAATTAAAAGCAAGTAAACTTATAAAATTAAATCACCATTGGAGGTGGATCTACCTAAAACATGTTGATGAGCAATTCTTAATCTCTAGCCTTTTTATAACTCAATCGTAAGGGCTTGGTGTTAGCTCCTTAGATCGGAAAATTTTGCAAATGAAATGAAATGAGGGAACATAAACAAAATAGAATTCTTTGAAAACTTCCTACTACCAATTATCTAGTTTAAGCATACTTTATCTTGATCTAATCTAAGCATAAAGTATCTATATTAAGAATAAAAGGTGCAAGAAACTTAAAGAGAACTCATAAGCATTTTAAATAAAAGAAAGACATGAAATTAGAAATAACATAAGAACTTGCTCTAGGCTTTTCCACTCTCCAATGGAGGGGAACTTAGCCTAATGTCATTGCAAGAGAGAGAAGATAAGAGATGAAAGAACTTTTTTTCATTTCATGGAAAAACTTACAACTTCTTTTTCTTCTACTTCTTACAAGACTATTTAGCCAAAAGAAAATAATTAGAAAATGAAAATACAAAAAAAAAAAAAAAATAGGCTAAGTGCCTTAGATTAAAGGAGTCTTGGATAAGAGAACCAAGATGGGACCCTTTCTCTAGAAATTGAGGCTCTATTTATAAAGAAAAATGTGTGTAGAAGAGTCTAAAAGTAGCCTCCACTTTTCTTTGCACAAAAAGAAAAAAGAGGAGAATATGAGTTAAGGATTAGAGCATTCCAAAGGATTAGGGCATTCCAAAGTGGGCCCAAATGCTTTTGTCTTGAGATTTTGATTCCAAATTGTTGATTTTCTGCACAAGAAACACACGTAATTAGATTTATCTAGTAAATAAATTTATTTATATATATTTAAGTCTAACTAACATGCAACATGGTGTTTTGAGGCTTATCATGATTATTACCTTAATATGGAAAAATAGGTACAAAAATCAAGATAAATATCTGAAAAATGTGTGTATAATTGAGTATTTGGAGACACTCATCACCTTAGTTGTTCCACGCCAAACAGAACTTCCAAAATCTTATATACTCAACTAACTCAATCGATCCCTGCGCGACCGATGCCCCAACTTCAATCAACAAAAGACATTTTTTTACAACTCGATTGGCTGCTTCGCGGATCGTCGTAGTCTCTTTCTTCAATCTAGAATCGAAATCCTCAAGATCAAGACGGTAAAACTGGATTACTTATTCGGATTTGGAAGAGATGGTCCTGATCAGACCATCGAAGCTCCAAGAACTGCCTCCCAAAGAAGATTTAGAACTTAGGTTCTTTCCTTTGTTTTTTTTCTATTTTTTTTTTTAAATATCACCAGAAAATCGGAGACATCGATTTCTCCAAACGTACATCGCAAGCACCTCTAATCGGATTGAGTTTGAAAAACGAAGGATACTTGGTCCTTTTATGAGATCTAAGGAAGGTAGAGGAGAGAGAGAGAAAGAGAGAAAAAGAGAAGGATGAGGCATCCCTCTATCTTGCTGTCCCTTCTTTCTTCCATTAGAGAAGAAGATAAAAATAGTATAAAAAATGTTTTCTACTAGCGGCACACCACGCGAAAGTGCTGTTTTTTTTTTATAATTTTAAAAATAAAAAATAAAAAACCCAACATCACAATTTGTTGTTGTTGCCAACATGCCTAAAAGAACTTTTTTTTTTAAAAGAACCTAAAATCACCCCGTATCTCATCAGTTGCATGCCCAACAATATCATTCTATTTTACCTCCTTATTTTCTTTTGAAAAATGTTAGATTATGTTGGAGTCTCTAACCCTTTGATTAGGACCATAAAAAACACATCCAACAAAAAGAATATCAAAATTTCTATTGTCAATTCAACATCATTCCATCCTCAATGAAACTAATTTCTTGAATTATTTAGGGTCATCCCAAATGACCCTCGATTGAACCATAGAAAATAATATTCCAGAATATCATACTCAAAATCCAATCACATGATGCCATAAAATAAAAATAATAAAATCTAAAGAAAAAAGAATAAATAAATACATAAAAAATAATAAAAAACTAGGTCTACTTGGAAATGCTCCCATACTTGGGGCTTTTCAAGTTTGATCCTCAATAATCCCCAGTGGAGTCACTATTGAAAGCAACTTCGATCCATGGGGTTTGGGAGTCGCCACCTAGTTATTACGGTCTAGGAACAGAGCATTGACTCTAAACATATAAAAATAACTAATCTACGAATAAAAAGAAGCTATGGTCCGGGGATCACGTTACGGGGTTGGAAGGTGTTAGGCACCAACCTTGCCCGACAAACTTTGGTCTCTACTATTTTCCAAAAAAGATTACATTTCTAAAAGACCTAAACCAATAAATAAAAAAAATAAGAAGCATACCTAGATGATCGCAACGATTTGTTCCCTCAGACCTGGCGAAGAGACTCTTCGTATGAAATTTCTTACTTTGTTTCCGTCATTGGATCTGCTTCTGATCTCCAAGTTGAGGTATCTAGATCTGAGTATTTTCTATCTTTTCTTTTGAAGGATTTCTGGATATTTTTGAAAGATTTATAGGTATTTTTTGAGTAAAAGCTAGGGTTTTGATGATAGGTAGGGAGTTAAGGCTTCAAAATTAGGGTTTTGAGAAGGCTAGGGAGACTTTTTGACCTACTTTTTCTATGATTTATTTTGACCTGCGAGATTGGGTTATGGAGGCTCCTATTTATAGATTTTTTTGGCTGAATTAAGTTTTGACTAGATCTCCTTTTAAATAAGATAAGGTTGTTTAATTAGAGTTTTGACTTATGTCTTATTTGATTGACTAGGTTTCTTTTAAATTAGGTTTTCTTTTAATCTTGCGTACAATGAAAGAATATGTTTTTGATTTTTGGAGAACCCCCCTTAATTATATTTTAATTCTTTAGGCCCCTAGATGGAGGGGTCTTTTAATAAACATTAGGGGACTCCATTTAAATAAGTGGGCAACCATCAACAATTTTGCCTGAGGGCTTGATTGATTAATTTTCTTGGTTCAGATTTTTAAATTAATTTTATTAAGGTTTCACTTTATGTTAATTAATGTTTTATTTATTAATTTCAAAATTTAAAAAAAATTTAATTGAAAAATTATCGTTTTGCCCCTAAAGAGAACTTTTGCGTTTCAAGTCGGTTTTCGATGTTTCGGGATATTTTGAAATTAGTTTTTCGTAAGAAATTCAATGGGATTATGGGTATATGTCATTTACAAATTTTTTGCATAAAATGATTGTGAACCTTATGAGGGGCATTTTCGTAATTTTGTCAAATTTGTTGAAAATTGACGAAATGGTTTATTTGATTTCAATTTGTTATTTTATGTGTTCGAAAGAGTTTTCCTAAGCATAAGGGGACTTTAAGGATGTTTTGATGTTAGGGGTATTTTGATAATTTGATCGTTTTTTAGTGATTTTTATCGTAAAACTTCTTTTTGTCTGAAAAATGATGATTTATATGTTTCTGGGGTTATATTTTCCTAGCGTAGCATGGTTTCTATAGTTTTGTTAGTTTGAGATACATCATCCGAATTTCTAAAACATATCTAGTAACAAAATAGAGCATTGGAATAATCGTCCATCATTGGGAATCGTCGCAATCGAGTTAATCAGGTGAGTGGAAAAATGGGGAGTCTACAGATAGCTGCCTGATTATAAGCCTCAAGTCATTTCAGGAAGGCTAGAGTTCCATAGACGTGAGCTTACGAAGCAAAAGAAGAATAATTAAAGCACTGAAGTTATAAAACAGATAGCAGATCAGAAAAAACAAAAGTTACCTGATGAAGACTGTGGGCAAAGCGATCAATGATAAATCAAACACAATCAATATTTTTTTATAAATAAAGTTAAACAAAAAAAAAAAACACAAAAAAATGAAATCAAACAAAATCATAATTTTATTTATAAAACAACTATTTAAGTTGTTAAAAACTAATATTTTTATCAAAAAATTTAAAGTTATCTAAAACAGTCCATTTTTTTTGTAAATTTCTAGTTGAATAATTAATTTTAAATTGTATCAATATTTGTTTTATCAAATTAAGTTAGAGAACTGCTATTGGCACCCCAAATCTTATTGATTACACCCCAAATACAAAAAGAAAATAATAAGTAAAAGTTGAATGCCAAAAGAAACTATCTCATTATTTTCTAGATTTGATTTTTGTTGTTTTTTTTTAAAGGATTTTATATGAGCCTAATCATAATGTTAAACAATTACTAAAATTGTTTGAACAAGTGTTATAATGTTGAGATTATAATTTGACTCAAACCTTTATAATGTTTAAAGAATGTGTTTTAATCTTTAATTGGGGTGTGATAAATAATTTAAGAAATTGGGGTGGAATAATTAAAACAAAAGGGACCAATAATAGCTCTCTAAAAAATATGGGGTGCTAATAATAATTCTCTAATAATTTAAGAAATTGGAGTGTAATAATTCAAATCTTTCCAAAAATAAAATGATTTTATTATTATTATTTTATCTAATTATCACAAAAGTCAAATTAAATTAATGTTATTTTAATTTTTTTTATGCAATTCAAACAACAAAAATAATTTCGACGAAGTTTTCAATGTTGTGCTCAAATATTAGACAATGATTTGCCTGATAAATTATTTGCCAACTAATATTTTCACTGCAATCAAACACATCCTAAGAGTCCTTTATGTTTTGGGAAGGAACCGGAAGAGTCTTCCTTCCTAAGAAACCTCACCTAAATATCCAATTAACAGGGTATGATTTGAGTTGTCCATATTTCTTAAAACTAGTTAAAGTAACCCATGACCTCAGTTTCCTCTTCAAGACCTCTTGTTTTTTAATTGAAGACATGTTCCCTTAACCTTGGTATTCTCTAAAAGACTTTGTTGAGTAGTCTGTTTTAGGCTAGTGCCTCCATGTTTTGATAAATATTTGAGCTTTAAACTGAGTACAGATCCCTTGGCCTTGGCCTCCTCTTAAAGACTTTGCATTTTCAAGCTGACGGGATGTCCTTGACCTTGGTCTTCTTTGCAAGACGTTTTGTTGAATATTTGAGACATGCATATGCAGCTTTTCATTTAAATATCATTTTATGTATTTATTTGTGAAAAACATAATTTTGATTATTTACTAAGAAATCACCATCTTTTTTTTTTTTTTTTTTTCTGTCCCTCCTTCGCTATATTTTTCTTTTTGGAAGCTATCCCCAACTCTTTTATCGCAGTCGAACCCCTTTGAATATGGATATAGGATCGTTGAAAGGCGAAATAATCTGACCTAGCTGACGCAAACCAGGTCAGCCAGACCCAAACCTAAGCCCTTTTTTTCATTAGAGTTTCCAACCCTAAAAGAACCCATACATCCTCTAGATCTGCTTGAAACCAGTCAGACCAATTCAAACCTAGTTAATATCTTAAAAGTCGCAATTTTCTTATTTATTTGACCTAAAACCACTACCCTAAGCCAATAGGCTTAGCTACCCCAACTTTAAACCCTAGGTATTCTCTTAATTTTGGCCCATCCTTCTTAAGCCCAGAACCCAATCAACCCCCAACCTAAGTGTACATATTTCCTAAGTCTTATACTAAGTTATAACCTTTAAAATAAATATCTATTTTGACTTGCAACATTTATTTGATAAATCTGAAATTAACATTGCACCATTTTCTAATAAATTTAAATTTGTTTTAACCAATTCGATTCTAAGTCATTCCCTGGAAATCCTCAAAAGAAAATCAAGATAATCCCATTGAATTGGAGTTGGATCATAAGCTAGCGGAAGTCCAATCTTTCATTGGTATCCCTTCGTTCAAACACTCAAGGGATTTTCATCGTGAATTGTGATTATTTTTAGTAGGGGTAGCAATGGGTTGTGTCATGTTAAGATAAGGGTATTCTAAAAATTAACCCAATCCATTTAATAATCGTGTCAAAATCTTAAATTTGATACTGACACATTTATTAAATAACCTAACCCAATCCGCAACCCATTCAGTAAAATTCTAATCTTAAGTAGAAAAATAAATTCTATTTCCACCACCAATTTTTTTTTCTAAAGTTCACAGAACTTTGTCCTCAACATCCCCGTGGTATTGGATCATGTTTTTGGGATGTTACAAGGTAATGCAATCACAAAACTTTCCTTACTAACTTGGTAAGAAAGGTGTTTTCCTTTCTAGAACTAATAACTTAACCTTTAACCATTTGAAAAATATCTTAACAAACCCTCTATATTTTATAAAATTGTGATTTGAAAAAATTGTAAGAAATTCTAGTAAGAAAAAATGGGTAACCCTGAAATAATTGTTGATATTTGAGATACTTCCTAAGTTTAATGGTTTAAAATGACAAGTTAACGACACAATGATTAAACGTGTTAAAACAGGTTAAGCAAGTTGATGTCCCTAACCTAGACATGACCGTTTAATAATTGTTTAAACGGGCCGATACTCTTATGACCCAAACCCATTAATTTCATGTCATTTTTTGAGTCATGTTGAGATTGCAACGCCTGATTTTTAGGATTTGGACTTTAATTGCCTCATACTTTTTTATCATATGTGATTGCATGAACTTTGATTTATATTTGAATTAACTCTGATCTGAGATTCATCATTTTAGGTTAGACATCATCATTCGTCAGCTTACCTCAAAGATTTAGGGTGAGCTAAATCAATGGTGTTCCTCCAATCCAGTTCAGAGACCAGTCTACAATTATTGAGATGAGTTCAGATTTGCTTTCACGATCCCTGTCCACATTATTTTGGGTCTTCCTCTCACTCTCATGGGACCTTCAACTTTCGTGAACCCATTATAAAAAATAATGCTGACGTTACCTCGGGCTGGAACTTCATATCGCACTTCCTAACGTGAAAGTGTATGAGAACCATAGATGCTTTTCATTGAGATACGAGTGAAAAAGCATCTACGGTTCCTATCCACTTTCACGCCAAGAAGTGCGATACGAGGTTTCAGCTTGAGGTCACTCCAGCATGACTTCATTATTAATAATGCTGAAGTGACCTCAGGCTGGGACCTCATATCGCACTTCTTGACGTGAAGGTTTATGGGAACTATAGTTGCTTTCATCGAGATACAAGTGAAAAAGCATTTATGATTCCTATCTATTTTCACGTCAAGAAGTGCCATATGGGGTTCCAGCTTGAGGTCACTCCTGCAAGACTCATTAGATAAATATGCTGTGATACAATGGATTATGGCAAATGGGCATACTTAATTTTTTTCAGAACTTGCATCAATAACTTTATCAGCCGAAACATCAAGAGTAAAAAATAAAAAATAAAAATAACCTTGAATTGTTGAGTTGATTTAAGATTTGACCGGGCTGATCTTATATTTGCATGAATTTTTTTGACTTCAGAGACAAAAATCCGCCAATCAATCACATGAAAGCTGCACTTTGTGGATCCTCAACTAATAACTATGGTGATGAACAGAATATCTATTATTATTTTTCTCAATAAATTCTAACAAATATGGAAACTAAATAAAACAATTCCATCATCTGCATCAATTTATCGTATGCTTCCTAACTCAAAGCAAAGATTACTTAGACATGAAGAGAGACATTTCTCAGACAGTTGTAGAGGTGTTAGACATGGCAGACATGATATCAGGCAGGATTACCATAAGTGAATTCTAGACGATATAATAGATCAACATACCATCTACATACATGAATAGAGTGGACAACAGAGCAAGGAAAGAGAAACCATATTGAAGGGGGAAAAAAATGTCTGACAAGTATGTCTGAATAGGCATATTTTTGAGAAAATTATTATCATACGTCCTAATTACAAAGCTTAAACCAAAGGCCTAAAAATAAAAACAAATAAAGAAACATACATTATCTTGTGATTGTCTCTGGTCCAAGGTTATATCCAATTCCCAGACCCAAGTGAACAAACGACGTTCATTTCTGCAAACAACTTCATATGGTTAAAATGCTTGAACTGAACATAATAACAAAGTAAAGAACATAGAAACATAAATAAGAAACATTTGTGTTCATATTTGTTAAGCGAAACAGCTCACTGAATTGCTTCTCGTCCAAAGGAAATAATGGAAACTCAAGTCTAAGTGTTCTGCCCAGCATCGATGTTGGAAAATAAAATCATAGAGGATACTAATTGAAGATGAGATTTCATGATGCAAGGCAGCTACATGTAAAGTACCACACTAAAGTTCCCTCCCTCCCTGGCATTAAGTAAAATTGATTCTCCGATATCATTGTTTCTTGTGTTAACCTCTCACAATTTCAACGAGGACCCATAAGTTTTATTTCATCACAAATTCACAATTAGTGAAATTTTGACATCTTGAGGTAAAATTATCTCTCCACTAATCTGTATTTTTCTTATTTAATAAAATATTGTCAAACAACTTTGGATAACTAGCACATGTACGTACCCTCAAAGCCCCAACGACCAAACAGCCTCACAAGTGGTTTAGGTGGAAGTTGGATTTCCCCTTTTAAGAGCCCCTCACGCAACGTTCGGGGTGATTGTAGATCGAAAACTGGGGCTGTTGCAATAACTCAAAGTGGAGTGGGAAGGACTGATCCCCTCAAAGAGTTTATTTATTATTATTTTTTTTTTAGCAACATGGTATGGTTTGGAGGAAATTATTACTCAGATTTTAGGTTCCTACATGTCCATGCTATCAAATGCTCAACTATATACTTCCAATTCAACCATTGTAGTTCAAATAATAATGAGTCACAAAATCAGAAAGCAATGAAATCTTTATTTTCTAAATGACAACATGATATTCATTGGAATACATTTAAATGATGTGATAATGTTCCTGAGTTTACAGCTCAAAATGGACATTTGAGAGCTCAGGATGGAAAGAGGCACTAATTACCATTTTGAGTAAACGCAAGCTTGACTCACTAAGCAATTGTGTTCCAATGAAGGAAACCGCCATGGCCTCTAGCATTAGTGAACTTATAAACAGCACCAGAAACTAGCCAAACATAAAATTTTCAGAACAGTCAGTACCATTGGAATTCGCCATAAATCGATAACTTGAAATCTTATAAACTAGACTACATACACTAGAAGGTGGCATGTGCAAACGTGCATGTATCAAAAGGGTTCATTTATAATTTAAATATTGATTAAATGGTTTTTTAGATTAGATAGTAAAAAAGGAAATTTTTATAATTTTGAAAACTAAGCAACGTGATTCTAATGGGCTGCAAATTTCTCCGTTTTTGAATAACATGACCCTGATTATATTAAATTTAAATATAAAAGTGGGGGCATTTATGACCACTCGAATTTTGGTGTCAAATCACTTCTACTCTGCATTCTCTCATTACAATAGTAAAGATGAACCCAAAAAACTACAATATCCAAGTTTCAAGAAGAACATACCTTCATAACCCCCAACCACTGGATCCTCTGACAGTAGGAGTGGTGTATCCAAATCAATGAATCTGCACAATATTTGCTACAAAGTTAATCCTATAAGATATGGAACTTATGAAACAATATATTATCTGCAAGAAAGGAAGACAAAAAGATAAGGGCCATTTTTACTTGAAACACCCGAACCCAGCAGCAAGATGACCAGCAAAGCCCATGGCAAGTCTAGTCTCAACCATGCCACCAATCATCAGATTCAAACCTGATTGCCTTGCAACATCAATAATTTCGAGGGCACCCAAAACCCCAACTTTGGCTAGTTTGATATTAATGACATCGGCAAGATTTCCATTGATAATTCTCTGAACATCAAGCAAACCTCGGCAGCTTTCATCCGCAGCCACAGATATCCCATATTTCTCTTTGGCAACATGAGTTACATGACCAAGACCTTCCCAGTCATCTCTATGAACTGGTTGTTCGAAAAGAACAGGTGTCACCCCCATTTCTGTAGAACACAATATGATGAAACAGTCCACTTTCAGAGGAAAATAAATACACATACTGAAAAAGAGTTTTGAGAACTGCTATTGGCACTCCAACTTTTACTTATTACACCCCAATTAAAGATTAAAACATACCATTCAAACATTACAAAGGTTTGGCCCAAATTATCATCCCAACAATTCAAAACATTATAACACTCATTCAAACAATTTCAGTAGTTGTTTACAATTATGATTAGGTTTATATAAAATCTTAAACCCAAAAAGTAGAAATCTAGCAAGAACAAAATGAGAGCTTTTCTATTGTCACCCCAACTTTTATTTATTCTCAACTATTTACTTATTTTCTTATTTTTTAATTGGGAAGTAATAGTAAAAGTTGGGGTGCCAATAGAAGCTCTCAATGTTTTGAGTGAAACTACGGCAAGGGAGCAAGACTAATCTACATTCAGACACTTATTTCAAGCAAGCAAGCAGAGTGCTCACATTTATTCTGGCTTTTGTGATGACACCAGAATGGAACATTGATCCCGAAAAATTCAATGTTTTAGCAATGTTTCTGATTGTCCCATTTGAGAAAGTCTTAGTTTTTCTCTTGATAAAGAAATTCCCTCGAAATAAGATTTAAACCTTGATTTAGATGATATCTGATGGGGGCATCAAAGGTTGAAGAGTAGAGGTTTTTCTTTAGGTTATTATTTTGGACTTATTTTTTATGTTTTTGGACTTATGTTTTATTAGCCCATAGTCTTAGTATAGATGTTTAGGGGTAGTTTAGTATCGTCCTGCATCTCTTTACCATGTAATTTGTCAAGAACTTCAATAGCTTCATTGGCAGTGTATCCCTCATTGGCATCTAAGATAAATGAACAATCTGGGTGTGCAACTCTTATGACTTTAAGAACTTCTATATCTGCATTCAGATTCTTTCCCACCTTAAGCTTCAAGGTGCTGAACCCTTGTTTTTGATACTTCGAAGCCAATTCAGCTGCTTCAGCTGGGGAAACAATAGGAATCTGCACCAAACAAAACTCACCCAGAAAGCACTTTAAGGCCAACTAGTGAAAAAGGCATATTTTCAGTACAAGGTAGTATGTAAGAGAGGCACTACACTGTTATATCAGTTGTTATGGTATTCGACACACCACCAAATAATCTCCATAGGGGTACGCCAATGCTATTTGCAACTGCATCGATTAATGCCATCTCGACTCCCGCTCTAACCTTCAATCACAGATAGAGCTAGATGAGAACTACATAATCATTTTGAACTTATAAAGGTAAGAGACCAAAATATCTACAAATAGAAGACATGAATGTACAGATAATTCTGTTAAGACTCCAAGTATATGTCAATATGAGTGTTTGCTTGAAAACAGATTCATTTGCATTTAGACATGACTACAACAGTCAATGAAGTTCCTTGAGAAAACTCAGTTTAAGTATCCAACAGAAATGAGAACTACACTAAAACCACTAGAATATGCAGAGATGTACTGAATCCGTATCATATTACCTGAATTGTTCAAGGGACTCCTATTTCACCAAGAAGACAACCCATCTAATCTTCCATTTCTCTTCTAATATTTTTAGGTTTTGAGTAGAAACAGTAGATTGATGGGTAAGGGGCTCATTAAACTTCAAAGATATGTAACTAACAAGGGCATGGGCACGTTTTTCTGTTTTCAACATGGATGATGTCAGGCATGAGGTGTATGACATGGTGCTTCTGAGAAGCTCAAAATGCAGATACGTTGTAAACATCTAGTATAGTATAACATTTTAGCTATATTTATCTAAAACTTCTTTTTTTTTTAAATATGGAAAGAAATATATGTATGGTAAAAGATAGCATTTACTAGTATCAAACCATGGTTATGTGCTTAGCAAAAAAAAAAAACCATGTTCATGTATTACCACTTAGTAAATTAGTACGGTGGATAGATTACACCAACCCACTTTTAGATGTCATTTTCATAGAAAACTTTCAAATAAAGGAAATCAAGTTAGGATGTGTGTTCATGCCGACATCTTTGGTGAATAAAATGGATGAAAGAGAAGATTCAAAGAAGAGCCTGGACTAAAAGCAGATGTGGAACCCAACTCTTTTAACTTAATTAAATGGGGATTAAAGACACAAAATGCAAAGGCAGATTATCAAAACCCTCTATCAAGATGAAGATTGAACCCATAGATGATTGATTGAAAAGGAAAAAATTAATGTTGTAAATGCCACAAGTTGTTAAAGGAATGCTCAAAAACATTTTTGTACCGAAGAAAAATGGATGACAAAAAAGACTACAGTTCATGGGATAGAGAGAGTCGAATCACATTAACTCCCTAAAAAGAATTTAGAGAGTCAGGTCAAGGAGGGAATTTAATAAGTCAAAATCAAAACAACTTGTTACCAACACAAAGGAGTCGGTGGCAGCTTCATTCGGACTTTTTTTTGGTTGTTCTTGTTGTTGATCGGTGCCTCATATGGAATTTACTACGAAGTTATAGAAACAATTAAATGATCTAACTTTTTCTTTTTCCTTGACAAAACCCGAAAATAAGACAACTTGGAAATCCAAAACTCAACCCTGCCCCATCATGGGGAAACTCTAGAGGGGATTTTTTTTTTTTTTTCTGATAAGCATTGATGATTTCATCAAAGAAAAAGAAAAGACACGATAATTTCTTTTATACTTGATCAACTATTTAATGTCAGTATAACGTTTTATTCATTTAAATGATCAATTCCCTTAACTGGAACCAGGAATTAATTAGTGCAGAGAATGAGGTACCAAGAGATCTCCAAATAACAAAAAACAACCAATAATGTTGAATTCAAACATCCAAAAGTCCCAAGAAACACAATTTATGAATAAAATAGCTTTAACTAGCATAGCATGGTCTATCTAACACTAAACAAAGCAATAACCCATCTACAACTAAACAAATACACAAATAAAATTTAATAATTTGCAATATATTCATACTTACAGAAGCAAATTCATGCCCTGGAAGAAGCCCGCCAATCTCATTAAGCATCAAACCCAAAGTAATAGGCCGACCACGAATAAGAAACTCACACGCCTCACCCGCTTTAGCAAGTGCCATCACCTGATCCTCAGCTGTAACAAAAGGAAGTACTGGCGCTTCGCCCCACCCAACACACCCATTATTCAATTCCACTCTTATTGCCACATTTTCCACATTTTCGAGCCTCGACGAAGCAATTGTAAATGGAGCAATCAAGGGAACATTCAATGGCCTTCCTTCCGCTCTTTGGACATCGACCGAGAACGTCTCCAATAAACTCTTGAACCCAAAGCTCATCTTCGTCAACGTCGATGGCACCTCTGCTGCAGCTGCAGTTCTTTTACCAGCAACAACGAAGAATTTGTGATTTTGTTGAGATTGTAAAGTAGGGAGAGAGGAGAAGGAGAAAATAGTGGATGAGCAAAGAAGAGTAGACACAATTGGACTCATTTCAGATGGTGTAGGTGTTGGTGGTGATTGGGGTTTTGGCGTTTGAAGGAGTTTGATTGAAAGGGGTAGGTGTAGTTGAGACTGAAAGGAAATGATGGCATCATTGGGTATTTGGGGCTGTGACTTGGGTAGAACCTATTTGATTTATTTTATTTTACTCTATTTATATATTAATGAAAAAAAAAACATCTATCTGTACTTGGCTCTTGCTTTCCACCATGGCTGGGTGTATGTTTCCTTCTTCTGTTTTTTATATATGTTGTCGTTTTGCTCTGTAAGGTTGCTCGCTGGAATCTTCGGCATATGCGGCATTTTTTTTTTTTTTTCTTGGCCTTTCGAGAAGAAAAAGGTTTGTTTTGACACGTTTGAGATTCCCTCCGGAATTTTTTTTTGGAGTGTGCGTGATTGTGAAACACTTTCTCAAAAAAATTACTTTTGTAGAAATTATATTTTCCAACAAAGCCTTATTCCCCATGTCTGACTGTACCTAAAATGATGTGAAAAGACTGTTTTTTATTTATTTCTTAGGGTCTGTTAGTTGGTTCTTTACAAGAATCAGTTTACATATCCCGAACTAAGTTTTCCTTGACCTTGTCGTGGTAAACCTGAGTGAGATTAGTTTGTATGTTGCTTGTTTGACCTTGATCATAAGATGGGTTTAGTTTTCATGTTATTTGTCCAACACCGATGCCCAACTTGGGGAGTTAGAATTTCCTTTTCGGGATTTAGGAAAGCTATAGATAACAGTAAGATGAAGAGTTTGAAGATGACTAAACATAAAGTGAAATACAAGTCTCTTTGGATATAAGTTGAAGGCAAAGATACTTAGGGTATGTTTGATTGCATGGAAAGTCACTTTCCATGGAATTTGAAATCCATGAAAAATTAATAGTGGAAAATAGGTAGGGTTAGAAAATCAAATTTCATTGTTTGATTTCACTTGGATAAAATCATGGAAAAAATATGAGAAAAAAGAAGAAAAAGAGAAGGAGGAAGAAGATGAGAGGAGGGGGAGAGGAAGAAGAAGATGACGAGGAAGAGGAAAAGGGGAGGATGTGGCGACGGTGACGGCGAAGGCGACGGTGGCGGCGACGACGACGACTGTAGCGACGGCGACGACGACGACGATGGTAGTGGCGGCGACAACGGAGGTAAGTGAGGAAGATGGGGAGAAAACGTGGTGGTGGTGGTGGTGGCAGAGGAGGTGAGGGATGGAGAATAAGAAGAAGAAGATAGAGAGAGAGAGAAAGAAGGTGGTCGGAGACGGAGCCGACGGCGACGGTGACGATGACGGCGACGGCGATGAAGATGACGGCGACGGCGAGGTTAGTGTAATAGTGGTGGTGGTGGTGATAATGGTGGTGGTAAGGAAGAATTGAGGATGGAAAATATGGGTGGATTTCATTTTCCCACCCATATAGGTGGGAAAGTGAAATCCATGATTTAGTGGACTTTTTGAATGGGGTGGAAAATAATTTCCATTTCCATGTGCAATCAAACACTTGAAAAATGTCATTTTCCATGGAAATTGATTTTCCACCCTATTTTCCATGTGCAATCAAACATACCCTTAGGTCATTTCTCATTAACCATGCCATAATATCAAAGTCATGGGGTAGTGTCTTTAATTTTAAAAGAAAGGATACCACAAATATTCACAAAAGTCTACATGTTGTTGTTAGGGTTTAAAATGGGTTGGTTCAAATCGGGATAGAGTTTATCCATTTCTAGATGCAAAAGATTTATTTAGATCTGAATCTAAATCTGACTCGAATCCTAGTAATTACTTGATTTAGTCGGTCGAGTCAGATAATTTCAACTATTCAACATTTTTTTATATATTTCTTTTTTAATTGTTATGCTATTCTATTCTATTATTGTCATTCTTTTATTTTATTAGAATTCATGACATATTAAAGTAATATAAAAAATATATTTTTTAAATATTAAAATATAATTTTCTAAGCAATTTATCATTTGGAATGAAGCAGATATATGGATGGATTCATATTCGGACATCAACTCATATTCGACTCTCTTTTTTTATTTGGGTTTACTCCAAGGGTCCAAACCTACAAAATTTGGATCTTGGATAAAATCTAACCTATTTTTTGTTCTAGTTGCTTAACCTCGATCTTTTCTTATAAAATAATACAAAACTAATCTTATTACCTTCATTTTCAATTTGAAATAATAATAAAAAAATCATTGATTTCTCTTCTCAAAATCAGTAATCATTAATCTCTTAGGTAAAAAATTCTATCCCAACCTTGAATCTTAAGATTAATCTATTTTAACCTTTAAATCTAAAAACCAAGATATAAAATTTTAAATAGAAGATGAGGAAATTTTTTGATAGAAAATTCTGGGATTAAGGCAATGTTCAAAATGATAGATCGAAGATAATGTTAAATAGATTAAAATTTATTTAATATAAAGGTTGAAGAACTTGAAAATGACAGTTTTAGGAAGAAAATTAAGGGTATATGATTTTAGGTTGAAAAATGAGGGTATTTAAGTTATTTCTTGTTAGTCTATGAGGAAAGAACATATTCAAAAGGGTATGTCATCAATTTGAAAACAAATGAGTATCTAAAATATTCTTCAATTTGATAGATGAGTGTCTCAATCATCCAAAAAATTGTGTGGGGGAAGGGGAGGCGACAAGGTTAAAGGGGTACTTTTCATTAGTTTGAAAAACCAAAGGTGTCTAAAATATTCATCAAAATGTACAATGTGTCTAAATCATCTCCCAAAAAAATTAGAGAAATTTACCAAGTAGACCTAATTGTTGCATTATTGTTACAAAAACTCCCTTGAAGATCTTACAACTTGAAGGGAGCCTTGCTTTACGGAGAGCCACCAAACCTTATTTTATCAAAGTTTATTACCCAAAAAACCTTGGAGTAGGATCCACGTCATAAAATTCAAATTGATGCGGTTAATTTGTTACTTAGGCTTTGTTCTTTTGAGCTTCAGAAACTAGTTTTTTTCGCTTTTAAATCAAAAAAGTCAGATAAATGATGTTCGTTTGAATTTTTTTGACTCATGCGGATTTCAATTGAAGTCCAAAAGTAGCTTCTAAAAGAAGTCGTCCAAGAAGGACTTTTTCAAATGATTTTTGTAGGAAACCAAAAACGTAAAAAGCTCAAGTGTAGTTACCAAAATACCCTTTATCTTTAATCAAATTTTCAATAAAATTTAACCTTAAAAAATAAAATGAAATTACTAAAATACCCTTCATCTTTAATTAAATTTTCAACTAAACTTAACCTTAAAAAATAAAAGGGAATTATCAAAATACCCTTTATCTTTCAAAATATCTTTCATCTTTACCAAAACACCCTTCATTTTTAATCAAATTTTTAACCAAACTTAACTTTAAAAAATAAAAAAGAGTTAAAAAAAATACCCTTTTATTGAAATACCATTCACCTTTAATTAAATTTTCAACCAAACTTAACCTTAAAAAATAAAAGAGAATTACCAAAATACCCTTCATCTTTAATTCAGTTTCCAACCAAACTTAACCTTAAAAAATAAAAAAGAATTACCAAAATACCCTTCATCTTTACTACCAAGACCAAAAATAATTCATCATTACTATTTTATTACCAAAATACTTTTTATAATTATGTGGACATTGGATTGTGAATTATGCATGTATTTTTTTTTATCATATGCTCATTTTTAAGAAGAGATGTAATCAAAATTTCAATAGAATTATAAAATTTATAATTTTATTTAAACTAAAAATAATTATTTTTATAAATTTTTAATATATATATATATATATATATATATATAGAGAGAGAGAGAGAGAGCAGTTCAACAGCCCTAAAGTCTCACAAGTTCGTTGCCAAGTTTTTCGGTTCGTTGGATCTCAACGCATCCGATGGAGCAGATTGAATTACACGGTTTTAACTTAAAAAATTACGCTTTTACAAGCTGCCCCCTCAAAAATCTTCGTATTCTATTCGGAGGCCCTCTCCCTTAATAGGAACCTCTCTTCTTCGACTCTCTTCTTCCTTCGTTCAAAAACAAAATACATGCAAAGACCTAATGAATCCCTCTCATTACAGATCGAAACCCCCCTCCCATCTCTCCCTCTATCTCTCTTTCTCTCAAGAGAACCCCAATCGAACAAAACCCTATCTCTCGCCATCGTCTGTTCAAACGCAAGTTTTTGAACATTTGTCAGAGAGAACGACCGAACAATTCTTGCCATCGTCGTCTTCACATACTCTCGCTGTCGCACTCTCGCCATTCTCGAGTTTGAACGAAACCCTCTCTCTCGTATTCACACACTATCGACGTCGTCGTCGCATTCTTGTCGTCTCTCTCTCTCTCTCAAGTTATTGTCCCTTAGTTCGAACCATTCTGAGTTGTTGTCTTCAACCCTTTCTCGTCCTCGTCATCGCTGTCAATCTCTCTCAAGTTCAAGCAAACGGGTATTTCTTTCACTCTCGAACCTTAGGAAAATTGATCGCTTTTTTATTTTATGTTTGTATTGTTTTTGTTTGTTTGTTGATTGTTTACTGGAGAGATATCTTAGGAACGATTTTGTTTCTTTTTGTTTGATATATTACGAAAATCGATCGGGTTTTTGTTTTTATTTTCTATACGTCAATCTCTCTCAAGTTACTGGCCCTTTGTTTGTTATTTTTGTTTGTTGATTTTAGAACTTGATCAGGTTTATTTATTTATTTATTCTTTTTTTTTTGTTGATTGTAGAAATTGAAATTCTTATCAACTTGTATTGTAGCAACTAGTTTCACCACCATTAACGTGTTGATATTATATATGCACATTGAAGAAAAATCAATTGGTTTTTTATTTATTTTTGTTTGTTGATTGTAGAACTTGAAAGATAATGTGGATGGGTTTTTTTTTCTAAAACTTAAACGATTTGGAAGAAATTCCATTTTAAAAGGTTAAATAGGATGGGTTTTGAAGATGATGTTTTATCCAAAAAAAAAATTATGAATCTTTTCCAACTAATCTGAACTGAAACCCCACCAAATAAAATTTTGAGAGAGATACAGATCCAAGCACATTGTATTACTCAGTTACTAAACTATACAGTGCTTTTGTATAGTTTGTTTTAACCTGCATTGTAATCAAAATCATTTGGACAAATAAATATGATGTGTACACATACACAAAAGTGCAATTGGATTTGTACTTGAATTGGATTAGTCATCAATTTTGAGTGGTTCAAATGACATGGTTCTAACCATCAGATAAGTGGGGGTTTTAAGCATAAGATTTGATAATTGGTGCCTTGACATATGTGTTTAAGAGGTCCAAGAACCGAATTAAACCAAATCAAACTGAACTGTAGTTGGTTTGATTTGGTTCGGGTCTAAGTATAGTTGATTTGGTTTCGATTCCGAATTTGTACAACAATAAACTTTGATTCGATTCCTCCTATTCCGAATTTGTACAACGATAAACTTTGATTCGATTCCTACCCCCAACCCCGAATCAGACCCAACCGTGTGCACCCCTAGTTTTCACTTAAAACGTTGTCATCCTTGATAGTTTCACCCAACCACCAAAGCAAACAAAGTAAAGTAAAGTAAAACAAACCATCTCGCTCATTATCTCACTCTGTTTCCTTGGATTCATTGTGTTTCTTGGAAATGACCATGAAGTTCTTCGTTGGGGGTAATTGGAAATGTGTAAGTTTTTTTTTTTTTTTTTTAATTATTCATATATCTGTCTTTTATTTACGAATCAATATTTTCTCTTATTTTTGTGGATTTTAATCGATTTTTTTTATGTTCTAGATATCGATGTAATGCAATACTTTGATTGTCGTTTATGTTACTGTAATTGATTTAGAATCTTGATTGCTAATCGTAACGATCTTGATTTATAGATTGCTTTCTTATGCTGATTCATTTTACTGATTTTAATTTACATTAACCGGATCTGATCTCGCAGTGTGTGCTAGAGTCATGGGTTTATGATTAGTCTCCTTTGAATATAATATATATTTTTAGATCTTATTAATTTGTATTGCATAAAAAACTTGTGAATTGTGATAGAAGATGTATTAGGTATTGGCGTTTTATGTTATAATTCATTATAGTTATCAGGTATGTTTTGATAAAATATCATATTTTAAGAAAATTGGATTAAATTAGTTTAAGATTAGGGTATTATATGTAGGTGTTTATTTGATTAGTCATTTATTTGCAATACTCTATTTTTACAGGTATTTAAGATGACAAAGTTTTACGTCGTTTTTGTTGGACGTAAACCTGGGATTTACACAATGTGGGAAGAATGTCACAAGTATACAAATGGATATATGGGTAATTGTTTTAAAGCATTTGGGACATTTGAAGAAGCGAGAGGCATTTATTAATTTACAATCAACTTCACTATGGAAATCCAACACAATTTCCTAAAGAAAGTCAAGGGCAAGAGAAGAAGCCATAAATTCTTGAAAAAAGTCAAGGGCCAACAAAGAAATCGCATAACTGCGAATGTCCATTGTTGTACATAATTTTTATTTTTTCTGTGTTTATGGTTGTGTTAATGATGTATAAATATATCGAATAGAAGTTTGTCTGTTGCTAGTTATATTTAAAATGCTAAGTGGTTAATATTTTTTTTTGATATTGTTAGACTCGTAAACGTTTGAGCGACCACTTACTATATTTTTGTGATATGTTTTTTTATCAGGTGATTTTGATCATTTTAATTGCTCAAGTGAGATGATATTTGGGTAAAAATCAATTTGGGTATTGCAATTTGAAAAATCAATTTGGGTAAAAGTGATATTTTATTTTAGTCAAGTAAAGTATGTCAGTATGAATTGAAATTTTGTGAGGATAATCTTTGAGCCATGGATAATTCGTAGTGTAGTTGGATTGTTTAAAATTTTATCCACATAGGCTCCACAAATAAGTAGGGATCATTTTTATTTACTACTTATTGGGTATGACACACATAACTTAGTGTCATTTCATAGAGACTTTTGTATGGAGTGCCAAAGCCAAGAGCATAGGAGAGTGTGTGTAGTCACAAGGAAAGGGATCATCCCTTCAAGTTGACTGTTTTATCAGCCCTACTAGTACGGATCATCCCTACTAGTTACATTCCATTTTTTAGTCTCCAGTGTAAAATTTTATTTTGAGATGAAAAAAATAAATTTCAATCCATATCTCAGCGTTTACTACGTTGCAATTAAACTTTATTATTTGGTAAAGTTTCAATCCATGGAACACAAGAATTGCTATAAACTTAAATATTGCTACTTAATAAACTTTACAGATCTGCCAAGGAGTACCACATCAAATTCTTCATAATATATTAACTTTAATAAACTCTAAGCTAGTTAATTCAAAAGGAAAAAGGTTATACAGTAGGTACTAATCCCACTTCAAAATCTTACTCCCTCTCTCATCTATGAATCTCCCCTTCTTCCAACAGGTCTCATATATTAACTTTAGCTCTTCGTTTTCTGATCGGAAGGCACCATTTTCTAATGTAATATGCAGAAATTGACCTTAGAGTCGATCAAATTGACGATGGGCTCGATTGACGTTGGGCTCGCTTGGCAGTCAACTCCTTCTTTTGCTGGAGCAACTTGTAGCAAGTGTCAAATACAGATTTTAGCTGAGTAACATTGTTTGAAACCACCATACTGTATTTATCAATACAATTAATTTTTCCACCAAGTCACGAATTAAATCTTCAAGACTTTTTATCTCTTGACCTGATGCTAGTAAACTTTTAGCAAGATCTTCATTTCTTAACTGAAGACAACTCTTTTCTTTCTCCAAATTCTCTTGAGAAGCATTTGCAGATATCTTCTTTTAAGCTTAACTCATGCTACACCTCTTCCAATCGGGAATTAAGCCTCTCCAAACAAAATTTATTTGATGCAACAGATCCTTCTAACTCTTTGATCAAAGCATCTACATCAACAAAATACATAAAAATTTTCATTTGAGTTTAACGAATGAGAAGAACCAATTCTCATAAACTAGTGGAGTATATATATAAAAAAACAAACAAATTGGTCAAACATTCGATACCCAGGTGATCCATCTGGCCACAGTGAGAATAATTTGGTTAGATTATTTTTATGCAATTATAAGCCTCTTGCTCACCTACTGAAAATTCAAAACTCAATTGAATAGGAGAACTTGTACATGTTGAAAATTGGTCATATAAATGAAAAAATCTATATAGTTCTTCTCTGACACCTAAAATATATAATTCTTCCTAGATCACAGTACCACAACTTCTGAATGGAAGAAAAAAAGATGGCAAATTTATTGGTCATTATTTCAGAAGGCAAAAGCTTCCACAAAAAGAACACTTGAAAAGCTCTTACATTTTATCATATTTTCCTCCGCAGACTTTAATTTCATAGACAACTCAGTCATTTGAAGGTGCAAATTGTCAAAAGCTTTTGAATTAGCCAACAATTTGTCTTCGAACAGCTTCTTATCTTGCTCAATTGTTGAGAAAATTTCTGAACAGTCAAGATATTGAATCTGAACATGAATAAAAGTGTGCAAATTAAATAATTTAAGATAAATACTTACCATCCCGAACCTGGCAAGCCAAGTGTTGTAACGTTTCAGTGAGTTGATCACACAATGTCTTAGTTGAAGAGAAATTTGACTCCAATCCTTTTTAGAGCTTTACATCTTCTTTCTACTTCACTTTAAGCTTTACATTTTCATTGATCGCATTCTGTAATTTCTCCTCTAGTGCAAGAATATGTGCCATTGATTTCTTCAGCTTTGAATTTTGCCTTAGTAATCAAAACAATTGATCATCCAATACCTCAAATTAACATTTACAAGTAATTCCTGCATAAGCTAAAATATTGTATCCATTACTGGAAATGTAATTAAATAGAAATTCACTCCAAAGGAAGAACTTCCAGCTTTAAGATTGAAACCTACATCCCAAGAACTTAGGTGATCAACAATCTTAAGATTTTAATGAACATAACCTGAATATGCAGATTTCCATATATCCATATTGAGCCAAGTTCTTTTCATTTACAACAACATGGGAGGAAGTATCCGAGAAAACCTTGAGTAGGCCTACAAAATTAGAAAATCCCAATAAAGCCTTAACAATTAATCACCTAAGACAACTTTAAAATTGATTAATATACATCCATTCACTAAAAAAAAAAAATTTGAAATTTGATGAAACCATCCATTGGCACTGTTGCAGCCCCTTCACTGTTATGGTCACGCAACAATGATATCCTACCCCAAAGATAATGCATCGTAATTACAATCAGTTTCTTGGTCTAAATCTTGTACTTCTTCATTTACTGAAAATAACAAACAAGGAAAATAATCTTACATCATATTTCAATAGATATAAATGCGTATTATCTTATAAACATTAATTTAATTACCTTCGATACATCCAATCTGCTTTCTGCTTGGATTTTCAAGACAAATCCGCTTGTTATGCCCAAGTTTTTGACATAATGCACACTTCTTTTTTTCTTCTATTGGGCCAACTCAACATTGCTTTTCAATCTACCAACATATTGAACCTCTTCTTTTCCCTTCTTATCCTTCTTTTTTACATTTTGTTTATGAGACATTTGGATTCAAAAGTAACAAATCCATTTGGTCATTACTATTTTCCTCATTTCTATTATCAGATGCATCAACTGTAAGTTTTATTTTTCTAATATTTTTTTATGTTTCATTTAAGTCATCCAAGAAGATTTTGTATCCTTCGATTGAAGTTCCTACAATACAAGCCAATCTAGTAGCCTGTTGACATAGGTAGCTAATTCTCATTACATTCGACTGTTCATTCTCATTGCCTATTGTATGTGAACCCATGATTCTGAATTTACGATTGGCTTCTTGTCTCTATCTTTCGAGAATATAGTGAGACGGTATAATATCAATATCATAACGAGCAAAAATCTTTAACAAATATCGACAAAATATTTCAAAAAAATCAAATTTTTTGCATTCACAGGTACCCTCGTAGTTTTCAAATTAAATTTTACCATGAACTCCTCAGGTACATCATATTTTACTTTTCATCACATACAATTTATATCCATTATCGATTTTCTATTTTTCTTCAATTCTAAATTGAATCACTTTGACCTATTCTTCCTTAAATTTCTCAAACACATTCTTGGTGTATGATTTTGTGCCGTGCTTTAGAAGTAACTTACCCTTATTTATATGCTCTAAAATCAAATCTTTTTTTCTCTCTGCATTTACATTCTTTTGCAATGCTTGCTCATGTTTAACAATAAATTCGGTGAGATTTGACCTTGAAGTAACGAATCCATCGAAAAAGGCATTGATACTTTCACTACGACCGGTGGTATTCATACCAGCAAAAAACGTTTGACGATTATAAATTGGTACCCACGACTCCCTTATTTCAAATAATTGTTGAAGCCATTCATTGTGTTCCAATATATTTTCCATGATCACTAACTTCCATTACATTTTAAAGTCCTCAATCGTATATGTCGACCATATACAATTTCTCATTTTACCTTTGAAGTTAATATTTTGATAATATGTAGGAGACAATTTCTTAGCGAACTTCTTCTCGATATGCCAAATACAAAGACGATGACAGGTGCTGGGAAACACTTTGGCAATTGCATTTTGTATTGTCAAATCTTGGTCTATGATTATGGATATTAGATGACATCCTCCCATTGCTTCTAGCCAGGTCTTAAACAACAATATGAAGGTTACCTCTGTCTCATCTTATAAAAGAGCACCCCAAATTGTATTGACTGAAAGTGATGATTTACTCTAGTAAAATGGGGTGAACGACATATTATACTTGTTTATCTGATAAGTTGTGTCAAATGATACCACATCCCCAAAATATTCATATGTTATTCGTGATCGAGAATCAACCCAAAAAAAGTTAACTGCCCTGCATTCGTCATCGTATTGTATCACATAAAAGAATTGTGGACTTTCGGCTTGTTTCTTTTTGAAATAATTCAATACTAATTGTGCATTACCCCCTTCTAACTTCATGTGTCTAACATCTCTCAAATGATTGTAACAATCTCTGTTATTGAAATCGATCGTTTCCCCACCCAAAATTGATGACACTTTCCCAACTAGCATATTTTCTCAATGGAATGCTTCGACTAAATTCTTAACTTCTTTTGACATGATTTGGTTTGACTTCTTCTTCATTCTCCTAGCTGGAGTAATTGCCTTGTGATTATGGTCATCCTTAAAAATCGATACTTTCCATCTAGTGGTCCATCTGTTTAGAATACGCATAGTTGTGTTACAACCATATTTAACAGTGGAACAACTTTTTTTTTTTTCTCGATTTCATTTTTTTCTTCTACATTCATTGGTTGAAATTTACCTTCATGTGAGCAAATGTATGTTATTCCAGTCGACTCATCTGAACCCTGTTGTGACTTAGTAGTGGTTCGAGTTTGAATCCAAAATCCTTGTCGATGTCCATAATCCTCATAATACTTTTGAACTTCTTCACTTAAGTCAAACAACATCCCCACATAAGGTGCTTTTAGATCTTCAATATCTTTGTTAGGATTCTGATAATCAAAATATTCACCACTATCTACTTTGACTATCGACGATCCCACAATGTCATCAATAGGCATTCCTTCATCTTTGTCAACACCAATCTTATCCATGATAGATTGCTACAATTGATAAAAGACCAATAAACTACAAATGATTCAATTTTAACATTTCATTATTTCTTACAATAATCAGTTGTATATGTTACCTACAAATTCTTCCAAATCATCATCAATCATAACATAAACTATCTTTAGAGACACCAAGGATCATAAACAATAACTCCTATTTCGCTACTAAACATTCATTTACTCAATATATTTAACATCCATTATTTTTCTAAGAATCGAGAAAAAATCAAGAAGGATTAACATTATCTTTCAAGTTATGTCAAACAAATGAATACATTTAGATCTAATTATTTTCCTAAGAATAAAAAAAAAATCAAGAGAGTGGAATTCATTTGTTTCTTTACCTATGACTTCTATTTTTGATTTTATTACAATGAAATATTTATGAATAGAAACTATAAAAGTAGCCTCATGGGATTAGATTCTTGCCAGACCATTTCATGATTACATTCTTACCAGAAAAGCTAGTTGAATAATTAAAAAAAAAAATCATTTGTTGTTCACTGTGGAAGTTTATGACAGTATGCTCAGTTTGAGGACATAACTCTGTATTCTTAGTAGAGGAAACAATGACATGGAATGCTTTGTTCCCATAGAAAAATAGATTGCTGAAGGCATTCTTATAGAAAAACATGATTTGTATCCTGTACACAAGAGAAAGAAATGTGCTTGTCAATTCGTAAATATGGCTTAGATTTACATTTAATTTTGTTATTTGTAGAGGAGGAGGAAGAAATTGAAATGCCGTTGGAGAACTACCTTCTAAGGTTTTGTCCTGGGTCAATTATACTTTAGTAAAAATAAAATTCTATAAAAGATGGTAGTTTACTGCGTATTTTGAGAGTTCATTCGTCTAAGTGTGGAAGTATGTTAATTCTTTGGTTTTTACTAAATCTTACAATTTCCATTCCTTTAGAGTTTGGGGAATAAGCATGGTCTTGATAAGTATAAATTCTTATTCAACGAAAAAAAAACCAATTATTTTCCTAACAATCAAGAAAAATTCATGCTATTTGCTACAATTTCATAAAGAATTTATACCCAGTATTATCTTTCAAGTTCAACAACCCAAAAAAACCAATTATTTTCTTAAGAATCGACAGTGAAAGAAATACCTAAGAATCGTTTGAACTCGAGAATGAGAAGAGTGTGACGGCGAGAGTATGTGAAGATGGCGATGGAGAGAATCGGTCGGTCATTCTCTCTGATGAAGGTTCCAAATCTTTTGAACAGACGTGGCGAGATCTACAGTCATTCGAACTGGGTTCTCTTGAGAGAAAGAGAGGGGGGGATTTTAGAGGGCGAGAGAGTTTCAATTCTGAAATGGAGTGAGAGTTTCAGTTGGCGTCGAAGCTCCATTTTGGAGAGAGAGTTTGAAGAAGAAGAGGGTTTTTTACAATCGGTTCTATGTAAGAAAAGGGAAAGAGAGAGTGTGAAGATAGAATGAGAGTTTCAGTTGGCGTCGAAGCTCCAGAGAGAGAGTTCGAAGAAGAAAAGGGTTTTATAGAATCGGTTATATGTAAGAAGTGGGAGAGAGAGTGCGAAGAAGAGAGGTTTGTGTATGAAGAATATGAGGGATTTAATAAAGAATTAATTGATTGATTAGGGATCCGATTGTAAAAACGTGGTTTTTAACTTTAAAATCGTGTTTCTATCTGAACCGTCGGATGCGTTGAGATCCAACGAACTGAAAAACTTGGCAACAAACTTGTTAGACTTTAGGGATGCCGAACCACTCCCATATATATATATATATAATGTAAGGGAGCGGTTCGGCAGCCCTAACATCTACCCAGCATCTAACCAAGTTTTACGGCCATCAGATATCAATGCATCCGACAGCCGGGAGACCCTAACCGATTTTAAAGTTAAAAACTCCTCTAATTAGATAACACCCCCTCTAAAATTTTTTTATTATATTTTAAATCCCTCACAGCCTTCTCTCCTTCTCTTCTTCGAACGTCTCTCTCCCGAAAACCCATAGAACTGAACCCATCGAACTCTTTGTAATGAAAACCCATCTCTACACTTCGACGCAATCGATGTCGATCTTTCTCTCTCTCTATCTCTCAAAAGTTTCATTTCGAACGACCGTAAGATCTCGTCGTCAGATGCGACTCGATTTTTCAAGTTTCAGTTTGAATTTATTTCAGATCTCATCGTCTTCTTCACTCTCTCAACCCTTTCTCGTCGTCGCCGTTAATCTCTCTTTATTTCGATTGAACGGGTATTTATTTAACTTTTTTTTTTAGGAAAATCGATTGGGTTTTTTTTTTATATATTTTTTATTATTGTAGTTGTTGAACTTGAAATTAAATGTGGATAGAATTTTTTTTTTTTTAACTTAAATACTGAAAGAAATTTGGTTTTTTTTTTTGGGTTGTAGTTATTACAGAATCCCTATGTTTGAATAATCATTAGAATCTGAACTCTCTCTTGATTTGTTTTGTTAAATTGATTTGCCTTACTGTTTAAATTTTTGTTATGGGTTTTCTTTGTCTTTTGTTGATGTTTGAGTGATTTGGATGAATAGATTCTTTTTTAGTTTGCCGTTCAGTCTATTTAGATTAATAGAATCTATTGAATTTCTTCTTGAATTATTGTGATTAATGGGTTATCTTTGATTTTTTCTTAGCAAAGTTTGAGATGTTTAGTTTCAGTGGTGCTTATGTAGTCTATTTAGATTAATAGGATCTGTTGGATTTCACCCTGAATTATTGAGATTTTTTCTTAGCAAACTTTGAGCTGTTTATTTTCGACAATGCTTGTGTATTTATGTATCTTGCTAATCTAAGTGGCATTATAAATCATGAGTACCTTTAATTTTCATGGCAACTTGATTGATTTTGATTCATGGGTTATCTCTGTAGCTCGTAGAACCATTTAAGTTTCTTCGTATTTTCAGCATTTTAGCTGGTTTTGTGAAATGTGGATCAATCAATTGGATCTCCATTGTTTCTCTTCATTGTTGCATTAAGGAATCTAGATTTGTTAAGATTGGGAAACGTTCCTTTAACTTGATTTTTCTATAGATTCGGCGAAGTTGAGAATGCACGTGAAAAGGGTTTGAAACTGCATCCACGTACGGAGAGTGGAATCTCCTGAAAAACTACTCATGTAGTTTAAACCAAAAATGATGGACAAGAATGAGTCAGATTGTATCTTAAATTTTGTGCATTTTGTAATTTATAATACATATGAGAATGAACAACAATTCTCCAATCTTTTAAGGGCATCTCTCTAAATCTTACCTCATCAATACATCAAAGAAGACCGTGGAATTATGAAAAAGCACGATCAATATAGGGAGCAGTTCGGCTGCCCTAACATCTACCCAGTATTTTGCCAAGTTTTTACAGTCGTAAGATCGAAACGCATCCGACGATTCAGAGTGAATGCACGGTTTTAAATTTAAACGTACTGTAATTACAATCGGCCCCCTCTAACATCTTTTTATTTTGTTAAGTCCCTCTCTCTTAGGGGTGCACATTGGATTGGGTAAATCCGAGATCCGAACCAATCCGAAGCTTTTGGATTGGATTGGTTCGGATTAAACACACACACGGTTCGGGTACGGATCGAAGAAAAAAAAATCCGATTAATTTGGTTCGGTTCCGGATTAGGATATAATAGAACCGAACCAATCCGAAAACCGAACCAATTATATATAAATAATAAATAAATATATATATATATATAGATATATATATATAATATATATATATATATATTATGGGTCCCGTTCGGCACCCTAAGTTTTACCACACACTTTAACAAACGTGTTTTGTCCTACATGGGTTAAAAGTTTCGGAATGAGCTGATTTTTGGTGAGGATGATCTCTATGGTGAGGAGATCATCCTCACAAAAAATCAGCTCATTCCAAAACTTCTAACCCCATAAAAAATGATTTACAAAAAATGGACGGTCCACGATTTTTCAACTTGTAAACATGGGGCTAAACATTTCGGAATGGGCTGATTTTTGGGTAGGATGATCTTCTAATCATAGAGATCATCCTCACCCAAAATCAGCCCATTCCAAAACATCTAACCCATGTAGGACAAAAAACGTTTGTTAAAGTGTGTGGTAAAACTTAGGGTGCTGAACATTTCCCTATATATATATATATATAATTATTTAAAAAATAAAAATTTCGATTTTTTATTTCTTTCTTCTTCTTCCTTTTAACTTTTTTATTATCCCAAAAGTCCACGTGTAAAAAAGTCCTACTTGTTTTTAAGGTTTGAAGATTGGAGGAGATAGAATGCTTGAGTTGAGGAAGAAGGTATCTATCTTTAATAAGTATGAGAACCGAGAACCGATCCGAACCGATCCGAACCAATCCGAACCAAGATTGGATTGGATTGGTTCGGTTCTATAGGGTAATTGGATTGGTTCGGTTTCAAATTTGTAGAACCGATCATGTTTGGTTCGGTTCCAATTTTGCCAAAATCCGAACCAATCCGAACCATGTGCACCCCTACTCTCTCTTAACAAATCCTCCTCTTCTTCGAACTCTTTTCTTCATTCAGAAACAGAATCGTTGCAGAGACCCTATTCTTCGAAATCATCTCCCTCTCTCTCTCTCTAAATCAGGTTTCAGTTGGAATGAAACCTCCCATCTCTCTCTCTCTCTCTCTCTCTCTCTCTCTCTCAAGTTTTAGGGTGAACGACCCAACGCCATAATCGTCAATCTCTCTCTCAAGTTACATTTCGAGCTACCTTCAGATCTCGTCGTCTTTGGATTTTCTAATTTTGTATGCCTACTCAAGGCTTTCTTGGATACTTCCTCCTTTGTTGTTGTAAATGAGAAGAACTTGGTAATGTGGATGGATCTGAAGGACCCAATTTGACTGAAAAATTGGTCTTTGTTGGTTGGAAATAGTAACTTCTGCTTTCTTTTATGTTCAATGACTTCGGGATTTTTTTTCTTCTTTTGTATAATATCTTCCCTTCAAAACATCTTAATATAGATCGATGGAGATCTGCATATTCAGGTTATGTTCATTAAAATCTTAAGATTGTTGATCACCTAAGTTCTTGGGATGCAGGTTTCATATGTTTCAGTGTTCAATGTGATCAACCAGGATGGAAATAAAGTCAGAGACGAAGGGCTCATCAATTGTATAAAAAGGTCAGCACCTGTACTACTTTTCTAGCACAACTTCAATGGTTTTCTTGGTGCCTTGTTGGATTTCTAATGAAGTTTAATAAACTAACTAGACAGTGTTTGATGCTTGTTTTTTTATAACAATTCTTGTGTTCCATGGATTGAAACTTTACCAAATAATTAAGTTTCATTGCAACGTAGTAAACGCAGAGATATTAATCTAGATTTTCAGTGTTCAATGCTTGTTTAATTTGCATATTCACGTGGTGGTCACTTGCTTTGGAGGTTGTCCTTGTTTGCATTATGTTGGCTGCTTGGTGCCCATGGAAAAAATCATAGTAGGTGTTTTTTTTCATATAGATTTTTATTTATGACAAACATAGAAATGTTGTAGTCATTAGTAAGAGTGTGAAGCTGCCTTATTTCATTGAATGGCATTCACTAGTGATATGAGTAGCATTTGTTTTGAAAGTATTGTTCTTCTTAGCTGGGCTGGCTTTTCATTTTGTTAGCTTTTTTCTTATGTTTTGTTGTTTCCCTGTGTGAGAATCTCTCTCACCTTGTTTAGTGTGATCATATATGCCGGTCTTTCTACCTAATAAAATTTTCTTTTGTTAATGAAGAAATATAAATAATTTTAAAACTAGAAAGACCTTTATGATATTTGTTTAATCTTCTTCTTCTGAACATAAAGAACCTACTATTAATCTGCATATTCAGTGTTCAATGCACTTGTAATATTAAATTGCATATTCAGTCTTCAATGCTTATTTAATCTGCATATTCAGTGTTCAATGCACCTATAATATTAATCTACATATTCAGTATTCAATGATTGTCTTTTGAAAATTTTTTTTTAATAGCAATTCTTGTGTTCCATGGATTGAAACTTCACCAAATAATGAAGTTTCATTGCAACATAGTAAATGCTGAGATATGGACACATAATGCTAGAGCAGCGGCAGTAGTTCATGTCACAGACGAATCCACGGGATGTGCAATTGAAGATTTGAAACAACTTTCCACAATAAAGGAACTCTTATGCAATGTCCTCAAAGGCAACAATGATTGGAGGACGCCAAAAATGATGGTTTCACCTCCGTGAGGCACCCATACAGAGAGAAGGTTGCATCAGATGATGTTTGTGGACAGAGATTATGAAAGGTCGAAAGAGATGGGCTTGGGAGAGTGGAGGATATGAGCTCAAGACCACATGTTGCGTTGTTGGATTGTTTTGAGAAGGATTATAATGTAGTTAAACTCTTAACCTTCAAATTGATTGAACGACCCTATTTGCCGGTTAGACTATGAGGACGGTGATACTTTCAATGCTGGAAAGTTGTGTTTATTTTTCAATTATTACATAGTTTAGGGTGTCCAAATATGATTTTTTTTTATCAATTTTGTTCTGTTCTGTCAGCATTCAATACATGGTTTAGTGAAATTTCTTTCTTGTGCTTTTTTTTTTTGTTGGGTTTTTTCCTTTTTAATGTTTGAAAATATCATTACTTGAAGTGTTTATGTCATACAAGAGTGTTAGATGGAAGGCTTTTGCTCATTGGGTTGCTTCCATTGTACCAAAATGGTACTTTACTGCTACTACCACTGCCACATAGATTACAAATTATTTTTTATTTATTTTTTTCATCTTGAAATAAAAAATTTACATTGGAGAGTCTAAAAAATGGAATGTAACTAGTAGGGATGATCCCTTCTAGTAGGGCTGATAAAACAGTCAACTTGAAGGGATGATCCCTTTCCTTGTTACTACACACACTCGCCATGGATTGATGCCACTCTCCTATGCTCTTGGCTTTAGCACTCCGTACAAAAGTCTCTATGAAATGACACTAAGTTATGTGTGTCATACCCAATAAGTAGTAAATAAAAATGATCTTTACACTACAAAATCATTGGTTTTCAGCGACATTATTTTAATGACGGCCAAAATTCCCGTCACTATAAACACTACAATCTATACATTTTTGAGTCGTTGTGGGTCGATCTAGAGTTTGTGTCACCTTTTCCTTCGCGCGTGTATTTCGTAACCTTCCGTTTTATTTCCAAAACCTTTCTTCCCATTTTTATTTCCAAAGAACTCACAACTTTCTCTCTCTCTCTCTCTCGATCCAAAACCTCACCACTCGAGAAAGCTCAACTTCGCCTCTCTCTCTATCTCTCTCTCGATCGATCCAGAATCTCACAACTCGAGAAAGCTCAACCTCACCTCTCTCTCCAAAACCTCACACCTCCCTCATTCAAATCGACCTCTCTCAATCAATTGATCGATTTGGTTCTTCTAAAACGAATCCAATTGGCTAAGAACTAGGGTTTCTCATCGATCACATCAAGGTAACTCTGTGCGTGTTTGTTGTGGATCTAGGGCCTATTTCAGACAAGAAAGGTCGATTTTATATTCCTACTTGATTCAATCGATCTAGGGTATCAAATCCACAAAACCTAAGATCGAAATTTTCTTCTTCAACAGGTGCTACTACTACGATTTTCTGCTTCGATCATCTCTTGGAATCACCAATCACCTTTAGGTATAGTTCGTTTACGTTAAACTTAAAGATTTGAAGTTCTCTCACACTCTGGTTTGGTCTATTTCGATTCATTTTTGAACTACGATTTGATATTTCAGTTTTGACAAACACTACAACATTTTTGAGCTACAGCGGCGTTTTATAACGGCGGATAATTTTATCCGCCTCTATAGATACACATGTTGCAGCAGATACTTATCTCCGCCGTTGTATTGAATCCCTATAGCAGCGGATTATGTTATCCGCCTCTATATATGTACATGCTGCAACGGATAATTATATCCGCCGCTATAGATCCCTAAGTAAACGCCAATTCAAGTCCTATAGCAGCGGAACCTTATATCCGCCACTACAAAACCAAAATTTCTTTTCCGATTTAGTGACTTCTCCTTATAAATTTTTTTTAATTGAATATAGCAGCGGCTTTGGAAATCCGCCAGTAAAAATTGAATTTTTTAATATAAAAAATTCTATTAATGTGATGCACTTTGTCAATTAATTTTAAATTGAATATAGCGACGGCTCAGGATATTCGCCACTATAAAATGAATTTTTTAAATATTTAGTAAAAAAGAATGTAACAGCGGTATAATTTTGCCGCCATTAAAAAATCAATTTTTATTTTGTTATTTTTTTTAAGTATAAAAATATTTTTAATTGAATATAACAGCGGATTATTATTTCCGCCGCTATATAATAAATTTTTTAAATATTTCATTTTTGTGAGATTTAATATAGGAGCGGATCCATTTTGCCCGCCGTTAAAAATTAATTTCTTTCAGTAATGATGTTTTTTAAATTAATATAGCCGGATTGGTGGATCCGCCACCAAAAAAATAGTGTTTTTAGTAAAAAAATTAGTATAGCAGCGGATATTTGGATCCGCCACTAAAAAATAGTTGTTTTTGTAAAAAAAAATTAAAATAGCAGCGGAGATGTAGATCCGTCACTAAAAAAATAGGTTTATTAGTATAAAAAAAAATAATATAGCAGCGGTTTGCTAGATCCGCCGCTAAAAAATAGTTGTTTTTGTTAAAAAAAATTAATGTAGCAGCGGAGATGTAAATCCGTCACTAAAATAGGTGTATTAGTGAAAAAAAAACAATATAGCAGCGGTTTTTTAGATCCGCCGCTAAAAAATAGTTCTTTTTCACATTATAAAGGCGGATTGTTTGGTCCGCAGCTATACTTTATTCCCCAAACCCCGACCAAATTTGGCGCAAAAGTTTTTAGCGGTAATTTTGGAGGATAAAGGTTCAAAATTTCAGCCATGTTCTCCTTTCTTCTTCTCATTCTCTCCATTTCTTTGAAATCCATAAATCTTGGAGTTTAATCCTTTCGTTCTTCCACTCGAGTCTCGTTGGAGTTTCAGTCGACCCTTCTTCTGTTTAGAGGCTTCATTGGCCCTTGATTTCATCGTTTTTTGTAGCGCCAGCTTCGTGGTCGCTGTCGTGAAGGTTGACGCCGGATTGTTTAGCCACCATATCTGGCCTGTACCGCCAGGAGCGGAGGGAGGGACTTGAACCCTCAACCTCAGTCTTCAATTTCGATTCAGATCTCAGGTATTCTTTTGATGTTGAACTTCTACATGTATGTTACCTTATCTCAATAAGGTCCATGTACAGGATGAACATATTCCATAAATGGGATACTCCATATTATGCTTAATGAAACCTAAAAATGGAAAGATCTTAAATGAGAGTGGTTAACTTATTTGAATTAGAAGTCACAATTTTTAGAAAGATCAGGATTAATTGTGTTCCTTTTTTGTTTTTATTTTTGGAAGATTTGATTTGTCTATTGAAAGGGAAGGATTATAGATTTCATTGGGGAAGAAAAGGCATGTAGTTGGTGGTTTGATTCATGACAAACTCAGTAAACAAATCTTTCACTTTCTTTTCCTTTTTCTTAATTGTGTTTGTTTACAAATGACTGATTGAACTGATATCAATCAGAGAACTAATCAGGGATATTGATTGCATCCCAACTGTTTGAGATATAGTGTAACAGAAATTGAAGAAAAACTTAATGAGAAACAAAAGAAGGCATACTTTGAGATATTCTTTGTGGGCCACCCCAATATGTGAGATTTGAAAACATTTCCATACCTGTTATGTGAGGGCACAAAAAAAAGATACCAAAATTAATGAAAATTATAATGTAAAATAAGGAAACTTCAAGAAGAATTAGTCATTTTGTTTGAGAATTTTCAGAATTAAAATAGATAGAAGACCCAATAGAACTTCTCTTTACTATAATATTGGCTGGTTTTATACATATATATCTTACATGGGTTTGTCATGCAAATCTATTAATTAAAAAAAATTAAAATATATAAATAAATATTCCAATAATTATCCCAATGGCTTGTCGGATGACTTGTCCAATGGCTTGTTGGATGACCTGCCCAATGGCTTGTTGGATGGCCTATCAGATGGCTTACCCAATGTCTTGTCGGATGGCTTGCAGGATGTTTGTTTACTTGGGTGTAAGTAGTAATAGCTGGCTTGCCAATATTACCTATTTTTAGAAATTTTCAAAATAATTAGGACAAACTTTGAATGAAAAACATCATTCTCTTACCTTCCCTCCTCGTATCTCCTGTTGGAGAGTAACCAAATTTGACATTTTTTCCCTTTTTTTCCCTCTACTTTTCTTCTCTTCTCTCCCCACTTAACAATCCAAATAGGAAAAAGAAGATAAAATTGCATATTTTCTCTTCTCTTCTCTCAATCTAAATGGATTGTATAGAAAACCTCACATTTGTTACAGTCTTTATAGTATTTTTTTTAGTAATTTTTGTTTTTGTGTTGAAGGAAGTGATGGATAAGAGTTGGATGAAAAAGTCGAGGTAAACTCATCTAGTTATGATTCATTGTCAATGTTTATAACTCAATGGGATTTGTTTTTAAAAATTCTCCTACATTATTTTCTAATGTAGGGTGAGTAGCGAATATATAAACGGTGTTAATAAATTCCTCGACTTCGCATTTGCCAATACATCAACCGACCTCATCCCATGTGCATGTAAGAAATGTGTCAACTTTAAGCTCTTAAAACGAGATGTTGTCCAGGAGCATCTCATCATTTATGGAATTATGGAGCATTATACATTATGGAAATATCACGGGGAAATTTCATCAGATGTTGATTCATTTGGTTTATATATGGAGGTAAGAGTTTCTCATGTCTAGTTTTTTTCACAATTCTACAGATGAAGGCCCTTAAAGATTTAGGCTTGGATGTGGCAAATGTCTCACACTGAACTCTACCTGAATCGGCATTCTTGGTCTTGACTAGGTTATTTCCCACTCTTTATTATGTATGGTCCATCCATTAGACCAAGTTAGTGAGGTGTGAGAAGTCCCTTGTGTGTTAGTAGCAAGTTCAGGTTCATGTGGAGTATGTAAGGCTGTTTGATTTCGACCCCAAAACAATAGACTGCTTTGTTTGTTTTCTGTAAGAGAGCCACTATCTTTCTATAAATCAAGTTGGCATTTTGATTATTGGATTTGGTCAGGCAAACAGCTTTTGCAACATAGAAATCCAAATCATCCAACAAATTTTAGTTCAAATCAAGGAATAAATAAATAAATTCATCCACAAAGAGAAATCACAATCGATCCCACTCATTTGTTAAGGAAACAAAAAATGCATAAGTTTAGAGACCCATTTTGCCAAACCAAATAAGGTTGTAGTTTAGAGACCCATTGTGACTCTTAGAAAATTTACTTATAAGATGGATACTGCATTAGAGTAGTTAGATATAATCACATAGATCTCGATCATTTCATTTTTTACATTTATTTGGTATAGCAGAGCTATAACCCCAAGGCTTACAACAAGTTAATGGAATTTGTAAGTAGAAATTCATTGAATGATGGAGACAAATTTTGCGCAGATTTGATGCAAGAGTCTTCAAGGCATAAAGGCCTAGGTATGTTGAGATAGAATAAGTAAAAAATTCTTGTATTATGGTCATATGTTCCTGTTTCCTTGTATATTTTAGATGAGATGTTATCAGTTTGGGTCTGGGTTTTTGCCTGCATGTATATATGTTATTATAGACAAACATATAAACTAATGACTAGGAGTAAAAGTATTTTTTAGTGATTTTTTATCAGATTTTTCAGTTTTTGGTGGTCATTTAGTGCTTCTTTAACATACACTTTGAGATTGATAAATTGTGTGGGCTGTGTTATAAAAGGATCATTGGGCACTTTGAGCATTATTTTTATCAACCAGGACAAGTTAACTATTCAAACTTTTTTCTTTGTAGCTTGGATGATTTGGATCATATGGTTGGGTGGATATCTAGTGTAGGGAGATCTCCTATACTTCAGGTTGGCAGATGTAACTTTGTTTGCAATTGTTGTGGTGCTGTAATCCCTCTTTTAATCTTGTTTTATTATATGCTACTGTAGTTTCCAAAGTGCAAAAAAGTGTTTGTAATTATTGTACAATGTTGAAGGAGATTAACATGATAATATTGATTTATTTGTCATGTCTTTATTTTAAACAATTGACAGGTGATATACATGAGGAGGTAGAAAAACATCACCGCGTACTCGGCCGAATGGTATGTAGGTCGAGGTCATTTAATCTCATGTTTTCAAAGTTCATTTTGGAAACAGTTTCGTAGTATGAATCTGAATGCCCATATCAAATCAGAAATGCAATAACATTTAACACCTCAAGAGGTGTGGATACCCTACATCATAAAAAAATGAATTTACAGCTTTGAATTCTTCCCTATAGCTCTTGCAGGCCTCTTGAACCTTGAGGAGATAGTATAATTAGATTTATAAGTAGGGAAAGTCAATGGCTTCATATCCATGTTATAGACCGTGAAGGACTATTAGCAGTAACCTTGTCATGGTTGTATGAACTAGCATTCAAAATTTTTGCTTTTGGTTTTAATTGTAAATTTTTAAGAAATGAAAGATCTTTTATATAGATTTAGAGGGTTATCTGTGTAGGATGTTTAGTGCTCATTTGAGCTAAATTATCTTAGACCTTTTTATTAACCAATTAGAGGGTGAAGGACAGTCCTTGAAGAATAGATTATTCTTTCTAATACTTGGATGCTTTACAGAACAAGCAAACTGAAAAGTAGCCCTAGTAAGTTAGCGGCGTTTGTGGATCAGCTTGTAACTGGTCTAAATGACACTGGTTTGTGTTGTGTTGGATTATTACCGTTAACGAAATAAACACATTAGTTGAAGGATGTAGATGAACAATAGAGATACAAAAGAATGAAATCAAGCATCAACACAAGAATGACATCCTTCACTTGCTCCCAAATTTTTGGAGTAAGCATTTAATGATACTCTGTTCAACTCAAACATATTGATCATCCTTCCCTCTAAAAGTCTCTAGTTAGGCACAAGCCATCATAAATAGCGATAACTTTTTGATCTTGAGCAATAGGATCAAAATCATCCTTCAAAATCTAGTGGTATACTTGCAAAATAAATGTACTCTGATAATCAACTTAGACATCAATATAACAAATTAATGAGGCAAAGTTCATTGAATTGCCTACTACTTATATTGCACTTTTGGAAGATAAGGCTTTGCTTATGATTGTAATTTTGGAAGATAAGTTAATTACGTGTACAATTCCATGATGCAACTGAGGCATTCTATGTAGGAAATCATACTTGGAGCTTTGCTGAAATCAGGTTCTCATTCCATTGATGTTAAACAGAAGGTAAAGCGCTAGTCAACAGATCCCTTCTATTCTCCCTTTTGTTTGTTAATTATACTTGGTTATGTTTTTTATCTTCGACTTAAATATTGGTGCATTGATTGTGGATTTTAGTGTGAACAAAGGGGAGCAAGCTGAAAGGTATTTATATATGTGTGTGTGCGCGCTTGTATGTGTGTGTGTTTGTGCCCGTGTGTGTGTGTGAGTTGGAGTGCATGTGTGTGTGCACGTGCCTGTGCGTGAGTTAGATTCCAGTGACCATTTTGATAAAGCAGAAAAAATAGATCTTTGTTAAAATTCAGGAAAAAAATAATATATTTTTTTAAAATTAAAAAATTGACCTATTGTGGCGGATCTTAAGATCCGCCGCTATATGCTGTATATTTTATTAATTAAAGAATTGACTTATTGCGGCGGATAATAAAATCCGCCACAATATACTGTATATTTTATTAATTAAAAAATTAACCTATTGCCGCGGATCTTACAATCCGCCGCTATATGCTATATATTTTTATTACTTAAAAATTAACCTATTGCAGCGGATATGAGGTACCGCCGCTATATATTGAATATTTTATTAATTTAAAATTTGATCTATTGCAGCGGATCCTAAGGTCCGCTGCTAGATGTTGAATATTCTATTAATTTTAAAAATCGATCTATTGTGGCGGATATAAATATCCGCCGCTAAAAATGGTACATTTAACAGCGCATATTTGTTCCGCCGCTACATTTAGCGACCGAGGATACTACGTCGGATCTGGTTTCCGCTGCTTATCGCCGTAATAGCTTTTAGTGGCGGAAAAATTGCTATTTAGCGGCGGATTTTTCCGCCGCTATAGACCAAAAATGTTGTAGTGAAAGCTTCAAACTATTATAACACAAATGGCACTAGAAAGACAAGAGAGACATGCAGTTGTTCAGGTAATCTTGGCAGTTTGTACTCTATTTCGGTTTTTTGTTTTGATATCCTGTTTTTATTAGGAGGCGCAAAAAATTGGAGAAATAGGGGTGTTTGGGTGTGGGGTAAATTCTGCATTCGCCCCTGCACTGAAATCAAATCAGGATTATATGTGGAAGCTTAGGCATATAAAGATTTGCATTTGAATATGAACAATTAATCCATATATAAACAATGCAAAAATATATGGATTTAAAGCAGGTCCTTGATTCAAGCCCATTGCAAATGTTAAGTTGTTTCACCACCAACTCTTCTCAGGACAATTAACACTTGGGCAGAAATGTTTTTTGATAATGCCAATGTACTCGTTGGGGTTCATTTTTTAAAATTGGTTGAGTTGGTTTATATGGTAAACAATGCTTAGAAACATATGATTGAGAGGGACAACTTCTTCCATCCAATACAATTAGAAACTTCACGGTATCCCAGATATTTTATCCTTGATTTTGAGAACTCTCATAGAAGAATTCATGTCCAAAACAATGATTTTCAGGACGTTTATTCGACCAATGGACCGAACAATCTAGGCCTCACTGCTTGCTCTTATGCTCCAACTCTCGGCTGTAATGGCGGTGTCTGACATGTCGGATGGTATGTAGTATCATTGTTGTCTCTAGTTTGTCATCAATTATCCATTAGAGATTTCAAATATGGTATGTTTTGTGTTATTAGATCATACTTTGTATACTGTCGAGAACACATTTGACACAAAGAAAAACTTGCCAATTTGATTAAGTATATGTCATTGTTATGCCAGACATTTTGCTGAATCGGAGTCTTGACTCCGAAGAGAATCCCATGGGCATTTATCTTAAGATCTAATCAGTGATCCATACTTGGCTTTGATTGATCCAATTCAGTTTTATGTGACTAGGCTTATAGTGTACACTCTTTTGCTTCTCCTTGTGTAGGTGCTGCTCTAAACTCCTTGAAGGATGTATGAGAGAACACTCCACCAAATTGGGTGGGTTCAGATCCTTGTGGTGATGATTGGGTGGGAATCCGTTGCAACGAATCATATGTTATCTACATGTAAGTGCTTGTTATATTTAATCTTCCATTTTAAATGCTTGAAATTCTGATCCAAATCAATTTCATCTCAGACAATTATCGACTATGGGACTGAAAGGGTTATCGCAGAGTTTACACTAATGGTAGAGCACAACCATGTGGGGTACCAAAGGGTTATCGCAGAGTTTACACTAATGGTACACATTTGTACATTTTTTATTAAATATCTACAACTATTCTCATTGAAAGATTCTAATCTAATCCTTCCTTTATATGTTTTCTAGAAAACAATTGCTAGTGTATCAGAAGTGAGAAGGATACGGTCTTCCATTTACGGGTCATCATGCAGAACATATTCTCTTTGGACCTGAAGATGGGTATTTATATTTTATGATGGATGATGGTGGAAGCAAAGGTGATCCTTATAATTTTTCCCAAAATAAGAAATCCTTGCTTGGAAAGATTATGAGGTTGGACATAGATAACTTAGTAAGTTATGGTGTGTTGCGTGTAGAGCTTTTTGTCATCTAGATAGATTAGATAGATATAGTTGTGATTTTTTACTTGGGGATTTATTTAAAACGGGGTTTCACCTCAAGTCTTGTTATAGATTTTCTTATTATTTATTGATTTTTATATTTTAATCAATGAATTTTGACTCAGTATAATGTATTTAGCAGTAGGCAAAACTATTAACTATACAATAGATCAGGACCGAACACGTATCCCCTGCAGATTATTTGCTAACTAAGTAGGAATGAGGAATTTCTCTCATGTTTGCCAATAATAATTAAGAGAAGGAGAAACGAGATACCTCAAATTTTCCATACATTGATGAGATATGGTCTAACACATTGGGGATAACGATGCAGGAATGTAACTGATGGCATGAATATCGAAAATGAATAATCATGGATCCCTACGATAAGAAAAAAAAAAGATTGTGGAAGGAGAAAGAGATGATGGATTGAAAATGAAATTGATTAGATTAGAATAACTTGCCATGGAGGTGGAAGAACTCGAAGATAATATATATTTTGGGATAAAGATGAAAGGTTTTTGGCTAAAGGTTTAAGATGATGAGAGCATATAGTCCATTTTTCATTTGTGTATTAGAAAAAATCATGGTGCAGGGGTGCATGTCATAGGTTTGAAAACGTGGAGGGCTATGCCTAGATCAACTTTTCTATAGTCATTGTATCTACAAATTAAAAGAAAAATGAAATTCTTGAAATTGATAAGTGAATCCTTGTGATCATCTCAGCCATATTTGTAAATTATTGAAAATTAGTTTTGGTATGATTACATAAATTATGTGGTAAAAGATATATTACAACCAATGAATCAATCGATAACAAAAACAATACATATATGATTGACTCCAATCAAGGGACCAAGCTGACCTTCTTCTCCTTGATATTCCATTTTCTCAGATTTTCTATTGATTCAAAGACTTGATCTAATTTATCTTGATGCAACATCTCATTTATCTATTTCTTTAGAATATGTCATTTTTTGCATTCTTACTCTTTGTTTATTCCAAGACTGAATCCACTCTCACTGTTTATAAGCTTATTATTGATTTCTCCTCGCTTTCCTTAAGAGAATACTTATATTTAATTTGAAAGATTACTTGAATAGAGTGAGACACATCTCTTTCATCTACACTATTTGGAGTAGAAAAATTATTTTTTAAATTTAGACTTCAGATTGAAATTATTCCAAATTATTAAAATTAGAGTAGGCCTAGCTTGACTAACCTAGTAGGGAAAGTGTTTTTGTTAAAATTATGTTAGGAATGTGATACCTTCAACCCCAACAACACCTGATCATCATGGTGCCAAGGTCTGATTCTCATGTCTCCAATGTTGTCTATCTCGAGAACCATCCCACTTTCTATCTAATTAGTGATTAAGTTTCAGTTACTCTCTCTGTCTTGCATGGGAATCCCTACATTAACACTGCCACTTGATTAAGTGATCTGAAAATTTATCATCACTTGAAAATAGTATAGTTGTGCATTTGAAACTTTTCTTTTCTTTTCTTCTGATAATAAGTTGGTCTGCAATAAAATTGATACCTTAAAAAATTCTAGCCATGATCTTTATAATAGAGTCCATTACTTCTAACTCTACCTATACAATTATATTTACTTCAATCTTAAAATTCATATAATGCTCTTAAAAACTTTATTTTATGACCAACAGTAAAAGAGTACAAGTGTGTATTTGTATTAAGTAATCCAGTTATAATTTTATGACTATTTCGGTTACATATTCTTAGATATTCATCTAGAGAGGTATTGAAAGAATTCAAAGGCTGTAATTTCTTTGTCAAACACGGTAAATCACTCACATCTCATCTATGGATTTGGGTGCTGCCAAACAACGTAAATCATTTTATGTTTCCTTTTATTTATATCGCCACCTTGTTGTGAAATTGGGTTCTGATCTACATTACACTAAATTTTGTGGGCTAACAATCTGACGACAATGATGATCTAAATGTTCTGTTCATATAAGCATCATGTACTCGATGATCTGCAGTGTAGAAATGTATCTTTGTCTCCGACATGAGAAATGGTTGAATGGAAGTGTAAGACTATGGATGGTTGGTCATAAAACACAAACAATGATTGAACGTATAGTTTACTTTCTTTGTAATAATTATGAGCAAAAAAGTATCCCGACTCTCAAAATCAAATGAAGATGAAGAGAATAGAATTTTTGATAACATTTAGTGGGTGGGGCATTGATGTTTTTACAGCCCTTTTCTTGTTTTTAACATACTAACTTGTGCTAATAGACAAATTCATCATGCCATGTTAGAACAATACAAGCATTTATTGTTCTATTTCCATATTTTTTTCGGAATCTTAAATGTAGGCCCATGCTCATATCATCTTCATGTTCATTTTGTTTGTACACCCAACACCATCACATGTACCGGTTTTTTGTTTTTATAAGGTAAGCTATCTGTTATGAAGCTCTAATGTTTAATTGAATAATGAATTCAAATGCATAAGTGATTCTGATGCAACATCAATTGATTGATGAATAAGAACACTAAATCCTATCTGCATAAAAGAAACAGAAGCCAAATCACCAAACGTTTGAAAACTAACTTTTGTAAGATCACATTGTTATGTAACAATAACACATATATCATAGAAGCAGATTTTTAACTTAAAAAAGACAACTCATCAATCCTAACTGCATAAAAGAAACAGAAGCCAAATCAGTCCTAAATGACTCCCAACAGAAAACCAAACTCATCAATCCTAATTGCTGCTATTCCACAAAGTTTTTACAGGTTTTGACAACCAATGGGAAGGTTACCTCACTACCTACCCATTCATTTTTCGGCCAATTTTCTTAGAAAAAAATACAATTGGATTATTGTGAATTCTAGTAATCAACCCTTTAGGAACACCTAAAAAAAAAAAAAAACCCTTTAGGAACACCTTTTTATTTTTCATGAATACTTTTGAGTAGATCACTTCGTTTCTCCATTTTAGTATACATTTATGAATAAAACAGGATTCAGATTATGGTTTACAGATGGTAAAAAACAGAGGGTTGTATATCAGACTTCAGAATAACTTATTTCTCCATCTTGCAGATTCCAATTGGAATATTTGGGGATAGATGAAGATGTCGAAGCCTTGGAGAGGGCTACAATCTGTTTGAAGAAGCTGATAAAGGTATGAGCTACTTCTAGTTAATTTTTTATCTGCTAATGTTCGCAACAAGGATCATCCATCAATTACATGCCAACATGTGTTGTCTTCTTTATGTGTCAAGTGTCCAATAGAGACTCCTGTGGTGTAGTGTCCAATAGGGACATGGTTTTAAAGAGCTACAGCCCGTAAGATTTATGTTGCAGAAGTGCTGCTTGAGTTCCTACTGGAATTCGAGTAACACTAAGAAGAATGAGATGCTGTCCAGTATGTATTTGCTCTACATACTTCATTTTCCCCTTTAGGATGCCGGCCTAGAAATATCTCATTTTGGACATGCATTACCTTCATAGCAGATGCTTTTCAATTTGTTCTTCATGCTTCATTTTGGCCTTTAAGATGCTAGTGCCAATAGATGATACATTGGAAAAGATTAAACAAAGCATTTTCTATTTTATGCAACAAAGTGGCTGGATAATTTGGTAGATAGTAGATTCCAAGAAGTTGTCATCCCAGAATAGAAAGGGGTTATGATTTCAATGTTAAGATTCAAAGGTGCTTTATGACTCGCCATTTGGCGGTTCACAGTAGAGCAAAGTGGGTTTTACGTTTCTTGGTAAGATTATTTGTAAGAATGGGTATTGCAAAACTTGATTTTCAAGATTATCGTTAGAATAGGAATTCTGAACTGGTCTTTAGTGACTACTTCATAGGAGCCAATAACTTGATTTTCAAGGTTTATACAGAACATTTTGTGTGGAATTAGGCACAAGGTGGATTAGAACAAGTCAATGCATTTTTAATTTTCTCCTTCTCCTTATCCTTCGAGGAGATTAAAGTCCCAGGTTAAGGGGACATTAAAAGTCAGATTCCTAATAACTTGCGAGTGCTTTAGCTGTGAAATTATTGTTAGTTGAACATGGGCATTCCGGTACTTATTAGTGTGGAAGGCCTCCGTATAGAATATTTTATTGAAATTCTTACAATTGAACTTATAGAACTACTTTGAACATATAGAGCTTTATTTGATATTTTCTTTTATGTTGAATTTTGTGAAAGCTCTCAAATCATCATCATCATTCATTGTACCTATCTATGACAACATGGGCCTGTTCGGAAGTGAAGAGTTGGGGATGAAATTTAGCATTCATGATAATTTTTTAAGAAATCTTTCATATCATGAATGCTTTTGTTTTCTCATTTATGACTCATGTGAGAATGCTGAACCTTATATTGATTCAATTTAACAACTTGACAAATTTTTCTCTTTAATGCTGGTCCTTGTATGAGGTGTTAGTAAATCTAACTTGTTTTAGTAGTAAATAAAGCATAACTTGTTGTATATGTTTTTCCACAATTAGTACATAAAACATAATTATCTGGATAAATAATTCATTTTTCTGTTGCACTTTACATTTGCAGATGGAACCTGAACAAAGTTCATTTGGTGAGAGGACAAAGTCGAAGAGAAAAAGAGGCTGTACTCGATGCCTCTCATTACAGAATTTAAAGTCAGGAGAAAGATTTGAAATAGTACGAGATAGCCATGGACAGCCTGTGGGGAAGCATGTGGCTAACCTCCAAAGATACTTGGGTATATTAATTTGATTAATGTATATGAAGTGTGGTTAATGAGCAGCACAATCAACCCGACAATGATCAGTGTCTATAACAACCACCATGATAGATAGTTTTTGTTTTTTGAGTGATAAACATGGATTTATAAACATTGACTCTTAATTCAATCGACTTATTATTTTGTTATACTTGTCTCTTAACTAATTTGATTTGCTAAGTAATTGTGTTTAATTGATCGGTTGTATAAAAATAGGTATTTAATTACAAATAATTTTAAAATAAAAGAAATTAAAAAAAAAAATTATTATTAGCGGTGATCATTACTGCCACTATAGGCATTCAAAATTATATTTATAGCTACAGTAAAAAACTAATTAGCGGTGATCATTACTGCCACTATAGGCATTCAAAATTATATTTATAGCTACAGTAAAAAACTAATTAGCGGCGGTTTTTAGCCACCACCATAAATCTCACTTACGTCTATGGCGACGGTAATACACTATTAGCGGCGGTTTCTGACCGTCACTATAGGACTCACTCATATGTATAGCGACGGTAGTACAATTATTAGCGGCGGTTTTTGACCGCCACTATAGGGCTCCGTATGACCTTTAGCCACACCACCTATAGTGACCATCACTATTAATAATAGCGGCGGTTTTTTGGTATTTGCGACGGTTTTTGACCCCCGCTAAAAACCTAAAATTTTGTAGTGATTAAGACAAGAGTCTGTGATAATCTGAACATGATAGAGATTTAATGTAAACCAGTTTTCAGTGCATACTAGAACCCTCTTGATTTTCAAGAGAACTTGATTCTTAACTCATCATCATTTGTGGGATCGGAGTGACACTTCTGAATTCCAATTCTGCTGTTGTGAAATGCAAATACTTATAAATTTGGTGGCCAAAAAAAAATTAATACAAAAGGAGTAAAATTCATTAGAAACGAAGTAGAGAGAGTGATAGACATGATCACTTGTTTTAACTCTTTTCTGGAAATACAATTTATGGTTCTTGATTCTTGAAAGGGCTATTCAAATGTCTTCTTGATAGTAAGAAATTGCTCAAGCTTAATCACCAAGTGATCAGGAAAAATGATATTAAAACAAATAAGCTTCACCAGTTTGATTAAGGTTTGTGTCTTACATAGGTAATAAATATTTTTACACAGCTACACTCAACCCAAAAGATTTAACAATGATACTGACTCTTTCAGCAAAAGTTCTGGAGGTTATTTTCTTCCCTGGCACGGGAAAAGGGTTTGAAACTGCATCCACGTACGCAGAGTGGAATCTCCTGAAAAACTACTCATGTAGTTTAAACCAAAAATGATGGACAAGAATGAGTCAGATTGTATCTTAAATTTTGTGCATTTTGTAATTTATAATACATATGAGAATGAACAACAATTCTCCAATCTTTTAAGGGCATCTCTCTAAATCTTACCTCATCAATACATCAAAGAAGACCGTGAAATTATGAAAAAGCACAATCAATATTATGTTTTCTACATGAGATGAGATGAAATGGAAAATATCACTTTTGCATACTAATATACTTACGTTTCTCACATTTGCATCCCTGACATCTAGGTCAGATGTGACCAAAATAAATTTCACATTAGTGTTAGTCAAATATCCATACCTGCATTAGAGTATACTGTAATGAGATTAAAGAAAAAAATATAATTACAGGCAAAGCATAAGAGAAAATTCTTGAAATAGAAAGTCTAAGCCCCATTTAACATTGCCATACTAACAAATCAATCCAAAAATAAAAGGAAAAAACCACTCGAATGAACTTACACTTTGTAATTCTCAGTTGGATAAAGAAGACCAAGAAATGTCTCATTCAATGTTGGGCCAGTTTTTGTCGGATTGTTCACTGAATCAGGCCGCTACCTAGGAAAATAAAGGTGCCTCTGTGCATTCTCAAGTTCGCCGAATCTGTAGAAAAATCAAGTTAAAGGAACATTGCCCAATCTTAACAAATCTAGATTCCTTAATGACACAATGATGAGAAACAATAGAGATTCAATTGATTGATCCACATTTCACAAAACCAGCTAAAATGCTGAAAATACGAAGAAACTTAAATGGTTCTACGGGCTACAGAGATAACCCATGAATTAAAATCAATCAAGTCACCATAAGGTACTCATGATTTATAATGCCACTTAGATTAGCAAGATACAGAAATACACAAGAATTGTTGAAAATAAACAGCTCAAAGTTTGCTAAGAAAAAATCTCAATAATTCAGGGTGAAATCCAACAGATCCTATTAATCTAAATAGACTACATAAGCACCACTGAAACTAAACATCTCAAACTTTGCTAAGAAAAAAATCAAAGATAACCCATTAATCTCAATAATTCAAGAAGAAATTCAATAGATTCTATTAATTAAAAAGACTAAACAGAAAACTAAAACAGAACCCATTCATCCAATCACTCAAACATCAAAGAAAGTCAAAGAAAACCCATAACAAAAATTTAAACAGTAAGGCAGATCAATTTAACAAAACCAATCAAGAGAGAGTTCAGATTCTAATGATTATTCAAATAGAGGGTTCTGTAACAACTACAACCAAAAAAAAAAAAAAATCAAATTTCTTTTAGTATTTAAGTTTCAAAAAAAAAAAATATCTATCCACATTAAGTTTCAAGTTCAACAACTACAATAATAATAATAAAAATCCAATCGATTTTCCTAAAAAAAAGAGTTAAATAAATACCCGTTTGATCAAAATAAAGAGAGATTGACAACGACGACGAGAGAGGGTTGAGAGAGTGAAGAAGACGACGAGATCTAAAGTAAGTTTGAACTGAAAGTTGAGAGATCGAGTCGCATCCGACGACAAGATCTTACGGTCGTTCGAAGTGAAACTTTTGAGAGAGAGAGAGAGAGAGATCGACGACGATGGCGTCGAAGTGTAGATATGGGTTTAGTTATTTGGGTTTTCGGGAGGGAGTCATTAAAAAAAGAGAAGGATGTGAGGGATTTAAAATATAATAAAAAGTTTTTAGAGGGGGCGTTAGCTAAGTAGAGGAGTTTTTAACTTTAAAACCGATTAAGGTCTCTCGGCCGTCAGATGCGTTGATATCTGACGGCCGAAAAAACTTGGTAAGATGCTGGGTAGATGTTAGGGCCGTCGAACCACCCCCATAATGTAATTATATATTTATTAAGGTATTCTGCTCATTTTTTGTGCATTTTGGGTACATTATCAACATTAAGGGTATTCTGGTCATTTATCAGAATTCAGTAATAAAAAATTGTTAAATGAACATCAATTTTTGGCTTATGTACTTCTGTAACAAACAAGCTTCTACTCGGTGTGATTTTCTAGGTTCTGGGTTTTTGCTTCTTCTAGAAACCAATTTCTAAAGCTAAAACTCGATTCTATAAAGAACAAACCCTTAGTACTTTGGATTGGTTTCTAACAGTATCAATTTGCAGCATCCAAAAACATGATTTGATGCGACAAGGTTATAAATAAAAATTCTAAGAACTTCATAAAAAATGTTAATTTTCACAAAAAGGTGTTTTCAATTTTAAATTAGCGAGTTTGGTAGCCAGGTTTTTCAAAACCTTCGATGAAGCTCAAATATGTTTTATTTTATTCTTTTAATGTTTTTTTTTCTTTTGAATCTAAGTTTTTTTGATGAAATCTAGAAGTCTGTGGTGTTGGATTGCCAGTTTGATAACCCATGGGCCTAATGACCCTTAGAAAGATTTGAAATCTTACTAAGTTAGTCATTTTAACTTAACTCATAATTTAATATTGCTCATTAAGAAACTTGATAAAGTAAGGGAGTTCTTCTAATAAATTTGTGACAGATAGGTGTGCCCGATAAATATCTCAAATAATTATGGGGATTGGGATTGGGATTGTAAGGGAGAAAATGGGTGCACAAAGTTTAAAGTGTAAAAGGCAAGTATAATGTGAAAAAAGCCCAAAAATTCGACAAACCAAGGGGTTGAATTGGTATCGAATTTATCATTGTCAAAATTTATTTTTCGACGGGTTGAAACTGCCAAACTAATATAAGATGGGAGAAATTCGACAGCTCTAAGCTGTCAAATCTGGGAACATCAAGAATTTCGAAGGTCCTAGACCGTCAAAATTTAATTTCTAAAATTCATGCGCCTTCGCCTGTCAAATTTTTCTGTCGAATTTTCTAGTTTTGATATAGTGAAGGGGCAACAGGGTCGATAGAAAACAAAGGGGTATCTCAAATAATTATTAATACGTAGACCCATGTACAAAAAATCCAAAAAAATAAAAATAAAAATTGGGTGAGGGGGACAACTGGCCCATTCTTGGCTCTGCCCCTAGGCTCAACCAACGGTTCAGATGATAGGTATTTTGATGAAAATTGTATCCCAATGAATCCTACTACCCCATCTCTTTTTAATGAAATGAAAGAAATTTTTGATTACCCTGAGCGCAATAATAATTTAACTAATAATCTAGCTTCGGAGGGAGAATCTTCTGACGAAGAACTTCCCCCTGAAATAATCAAATTACTTGAATAAGAAAATGAACGTCGGGCTCAACTCTAATAAAGGAAGTAGAGGTTATCAACCTCGGAACAAAAGAGAGTCCTCAAGAGATTTGGATTGGGGTCACCTTATCTCTTGATGAACGCAAAAGGATAGTAGACTTGCTCAAAAAGTTCAAAGACGTGTTCGTGTGGTCTTACTAGGATATGCCAAGAGTAAGCACATATATTGTTCAACATCAGATTCCATTATATCCTGATGCTCGGCCAATCAAATAGAAACTTCGACGTATGAAGTCGGAATGGACTCTAAAAATTAAAGAAGAAGTTACGAAGTAGATTAACGCTGGATTTTTTGAAGTAGTAGAATACCCTGAGTGAATTGCTAATATCGTCCCGGTGCCTAAAAAGGATGGAAAAGTCAGAATGTGTGTGGATTTCAAAGACCTAAACAAAGTAAGCCCAAAAGATAATTTTTCTTTACCACACATAGATGTTCTAGTAGATAGTGCGGCAGGGCACATTTTGCTGTCCTTCATGGATGGTTTTTCGGGGTACAATAAGATAAAAATGGATCCTCGAGATATGCAAAAAACGTCGTTCATCACACAGTGGGGAACCTTTTGCTACAAGGTTATGCCTTTTAGTTTGAAGAATGCTGGAGTCACCTATCAAAGAGCAGCCACGACTTTACTACATGACATGATACACAAGGAAGTCGAAGTCTATGTAGATGATATGATAGCAAATCTAAGGAACGATTGGGACACGTTGCTGCGTTAGAAAATTTTCTCACAAGGATTCAAAAGTACCAACTCCGTCTCAACCCGCAGAAATGTGTATTTGGAGTAACTTCTGAAAAATTATTGAGATTTGTGGTTAGTCAAAAAGAGATCGAAGTAGACCCTATGAAGATTAAAACTATCTAAGAGATGCCACCACCTGAGACTGAAAAGCAGATCCGAGGTTTTTTTAGCAGAATCCAGTATGTCAGCAGATTCATCGCTCAACTAACCAATGTCTGTGAACCTATTTTCAAGCTTCTCAAGAAGAATGAACCAACAATTTTGAATGAGCAATGTCAAAAGGCTTTCAACCGAGTCAAGGAGTATCTCTTGAACCCGCCTATTTTGGTTCCACCTACACCGGGGTGAACCATTTCTTCTTTATCTGTCAATCACAGAAGAAGCTATGGGATGCATCCTTGCACAGTATGACAAAGATACTCGCAAAGAAAGGACTATATACTACATCAGCAAAAAGATGTTAGAATATGAATGAAAGTATTTGGCCCTCGAAAAAACTTGCTTAGCATTGGAATGGGCTACTCAGAGACTCCGACACTATATGTTATCTCATTCAATTATCTTGTTATCTCAGATGGATCCTCTCAAGTATCTCTTCGAGAAATCGGCACTGACAGGGAGAACCGCGCGATGGTTATTGTTGTTATGAGAATTTGACATCACGCATGTTACATAGAAATCTATCAAGGGGAGAGCTGTGACAGAATCCTTGGCAGATTATCCAATGGTAGAAGGAATAAGGCTTGTTGATCAGTTCTCAGATGAGAATATCTTGGATGTTGAAGAAGAGCCGCAGAACCAAACATGGCAGCTGTACTTTGATGGAGCCGCCAATCAGAATGGGTATGGAATAGGAATAGTCCTGTTTTCTCCTGAAGGATGCCACATTTCGATCGTCATTAAGCTAGCTTTTTCTAACACCAATAATACAACAGAATATAAAGCGTGTATCACTGGGCTCGAAGCTGTTTTGAACCTGGGCTTTATAGAAATTGAGGTTTTTGGGGATTCAGCCTTGGTCATACATCAGTCATTGGAAAAATGGAACACTAGGGATGAAAAGTTGAAGCCTTATCATGAGTATTTTTTAAACTTATTGAGTAAGTTTAAAGCTATCCTGTTCCAACACTTGTCAAGGGAAGATAACAAATTTGTTGACTCTTTAGCCACTCTATCTTCAATGATCCATTTGTCTCCTGGCATAGAATTGAGGTCGATCACTGTCGTAGTCAAAGACAAACCTGCATATTGCCATTAGATCAACATTGCTACTCGACTACCTGATGGGAAGCCATAGTACACAAATATAAAGAGAGTGTTGGAAAAATAAGAATTCTCGGAAGAACCATCGAGGAAGGAACGACAAACCCTACTAAGATTAGCATCTCAATTCATCTTGTGCGCATGAAGCTTATACAAAAGGTCTTATGATGGGATTCATTTGTCATGTGTCGATGAAGATCAAGCTGAACAGATAATAGTTGAACTACATTCAGGAGACTGTGGTCCTCACATTAGTGGGAAAATGTTAGCTAAAAAAGTTATGAGACAAGGGTATTATTGGCCCACGATGGAAACAGATTGTCATCACATGGTCAAGACCTGTTACAATGCCAAATACATGCAAACCTCATACATGTGCCACCCTCTCAATTAGTTGGTTTGACTTCACTATGGCCATTCTCAGTTTGGGGAATTGACATTATTAGTAAAATATCGCCTAAAGCATCAAACGGGCATGATTACATTTTAGTTGTCATCGATTATTTTACTAAGTGGGTTGAAGTTACCTCTTATGTTGTCTTCACTGCGTCTTGAGTTGCAAAGTTTATCCAAACGAATATCATCAGTCGATACGGGGTACCTTCGGAACTGCTTTCTGATAATGGGTCCCACTTCAAAGTTGAGGTTATTACATTGTGTTCAAAGTTCAAAATCTCACACCACACAAATCATCTCCTTACCGCCCTCAGACTAATGGAGTAGTCGAAGCAGCTAAGAAGAATCTTAAGACTATCATCAGGAAAACGAGTCAATCACATCGAGATTGGTCAGAAAAACTACCATTTGCACTATGGGCATATCGAACTTCAATTCGATCCTCTACTAGAGCTACTCCCTACTCCTTAGTGTATAGCATGGAAGCAGTCTTGCCAGTTGAAATAGAAATTTCGTCTCTCAGGGTCTTGTTGGAAAGTCAGTTGTCAGAAGCAGATTGGGTTCGTCAACGGTATGAAGAATTAAATTTGATCGAAGAAAAATGACTAAGAACTTTCAATCACGTGCAAGCTTATCAAAGAAGAGTCACCCGTGCGTTTGACAAAAAGATCAAGGCCCGTCACTTACAAGTCGGGGATTTAGTACTCAAAGATAATCGGGCACCTATCTTTGATCCTAGAGGGAAGTTCAAACCAAATTGGGGAGGTCCGTTCATCATCAAGGAAATATTACCAGGAAAAGCTGTCAGGCTTCAAGATCATGATGGAATCGAATTACTAGAACCAACCAACCTTGATCAAATCAAACGGTACTACATTTAAGGAAACCATCTTCGGCTGAATCAATTATCCTATTACCCAGTTCAATATATCCATTCTCAACCCCTTTGCAGCCTTTTCAAAAAGAAAAATTATGTCTTTTTATTTGCTAGCCCGATCACCTAACCCAGGGGAGGAAAAAATTCGAATTACGTTTTTGGTCTGATCCCAAAAGTCTGGGGTACGTAGGTAACCTGAGAAGTTACTTCAGGCCTGACCACATCAAAATAAAAAAATATATTTTCCTACATCAAAATAAAAAAATATAAAATAAAAATATTGTCAAATAGGAAAGAAAATTTAACGAAAAAAATGCCACACAAGGGGTATTCGAATTTTTGAGCCTCAAAACTCCTTTATTTTTATACCTAGTCCTAAGCCTACCCATAAAAGTCCTCCTAAGTACCGTGTGAAAATGTCAAGGAACGTAGTAAAACATGATTAGACAGCAATTCCATAAGTTCAGAAAGATAAAAAGAAAGAGAGAAAAAAAAAGTCTACTAAGTTGAAAACCTGAAAAATGGCGACTTAGGCAAAAATTAAGGTAAACTCGCAAGGTTGAAAATCTAAAAGGACGACTTTGGCAACAATCAGAGCAAAGAAAAAAGAAAAAGCTCGCTAGATCGATAACCTGAAAAGGCAATTTAGGCAAAAGTAAGAGCAAACTCGTTAGATTGAAAACCTGGAAAGGCGATCTAGGTAAAAGTTAGAACAACAAAGCAAAACAGAAGAAAAGCTAAGAGCGGTCTGAGCTGAAACATCAGGGGTCCGAATAATCAAGTTCAATATTTAGCTTAAACAAGGCACAGACTCAGAAGTCACAAGTATCTTGTCTACGATCTATTTGAAAATTTTTACTTTCCCAAGTGAATAAAGGGAGAGAAGGGTGAATTCTATGATGAGTCTCAAAAGGATATTTTATTTTCTTGAGCCTGAGTCAAAATCTTCTATAAAATTAATCAAAATTAAAAGTTGGATCTTTATTGCGCTTATGGTAATCAAATATTTAAAACCTTCATACAAGGGACATTTTCTTTCTTCTTTAATATGTAGCTTTTCCCGCCTATACTAGGGATATTTTTTGTTTTAATGATGTGCCATGATTATTGTCAAACTAGGTGCATTTTGTTTTTGAGCAATGTTAATCCTAAAAGATAGTGGGAACCCCAAAACTTAAGGTTATCCTTTTGATAACAGTTTTTCAAAAAGCCTTTAAGGTTCAAAAGAAATAAAAACTCAGGTTTTAAATTCATAAAATTTTTGGATAAAACCTTGAGGTTCAAACAAAATCACTTCGGATCTCACATTTGGTTGTGCCAAGAGATTAACTAATAACTCATTTACCTAGAGTAAGAGATATGACATTCTTTTGTTCCCAAATTCTTTTCCAGATCCATTCATTCTTGGATTCGATCATTCTCTTCCAGATTCATTATCTTCAAGATTTATTCATTATTTCCCAAAATTCAATCATTCTTCTGCCAGTTTTGCTCAGATGCCGCCAAGGGTTAACTTGGATTTTGCTCAGTTACCGCCAAGGGTTATCTTGGATTTTGCTCAGCTACCACCAAGGGTTATCTTGGATTTTGCTCAGTTGCCAACTTGGATTTTGCTCAGTTACCGCCAAGGGTTAACTTGCATTTTGCTCAGTTACCGCCAAAGGTTAACTTGGATTTTGCTCAGATGCCACCGAGTGCTTTCTCAGAATTACGGGCTCAGATATCGCCAAGGATTTTTTCGGAATTATGCTTAATTTTTACTCAGTTTCACATAGTACACACACTCACATTGCATTTTTTTAGTCAAGGAGAATTCTTTAAAATTCAAGGATCTGATACTATCAGTGAGAGCTTCCGCTCAAGGACCTGACTAATTCTGGGAGAGTTATACCCTCAAGGATCCGAACGTCCTGATGAATTGCAAAATCAGACTGCAAAATGAACTGTCACTAGTTTTGGCATTCGGATATCGCACCATCTATCAAAATAGATTTGTAATCTACTTTGCTTCAACCCTCTGCCAAAGAGGGGCATCTATAGACACCCCATTTTCCCATTTACTTGATTAATCAACTCGTCAACCCGATCGCAATGGTTCCCAATGATGGATGTTTATTCCAATGCTTTATTTGTTACTAGATATGTTTTAGAAATCCGGATGAGGTATCTCGAACTGACAAAATTATAGAAATCACGTTACGCTCGAAATATAATCCAAGGTTAGAAATCATCATTTTTCAGATAAAAAGAAGTTTCACGATAAAAATTACTAAAAAATGACCAAATTATCAAAATACCCCTAACCTTAAAACATCCCTAGAGCCTACGTTATGCTTAAGAAAATCCATTCAAACACATAAAACAACAAATCGAAACCAAATAAATCATTTTACCAATTTTCATAGAATTTAACAAAATTACGAAAATGCCCCTCATAAAGTTCACGACCATTTCGCACAAAAAATTTCATAAATGATAGAAAACAATATTTCCATTGAATTTCTTACAAAAATTGATTCTAAAACATCTTGTAACATCAAAAATTGACTTGAAACGCAAAAGTTTTCTTCAAGGGCAAAACGATAATTTTTCAAATTAAAAAATTTTAAAATTTCGAAATTAATAAATAAAACATTAAATAATGTAAAGTGAAATATTAATAAAATTAGTTTAAAATTTTGAACTAACAAAATCGATCAATCAGGCTCTCAGGAAAAATTGTTGATGGTTGCCTAGATATTTATTAAAGGACCCCTCTATCTAGGGGCCCAAAGAATTAAAAATATAATAAAGGGGGGTTCTCCAAAAAAAAATTTAAAGTCAATCAAATAAGACCAAAGTCAATCTTAAAGTCAATCAAGTAAGATTAAAGTAAAAAAAACTTAAAGTCAATCAAGTAAGACTAAAGTCGAAAAATTAAAGTCAATCAAGTAAGACTAAAGTCAAAATCTTAAAGTCAAAATCCTAATCTAAACTAATCAAGTCAATCTCATAAGAATAAAGTCAAAACCCTAATCAAGTCAATCTCATAAGACTAAAGTCAAAACCCTAATTAAAATCCTAATAAGACTAAGTCAATCTCATAAGACTAAAGTCAAAATCCTAATTAAAACCCTAAAGGAAACCTAATTAAATACTAACTCTACCCAAAAAAGTTTATAAATAGGAGCCTCCATACCCTATTTTCGGATCAAATAGAAAATTCTAAGAGAAGTAGGTCAAAAAGCTTTCCTAGCCTCCTATAAACCCTAATTTTGAAGCCCTAACTCCTTACTTAACACCTATACTTCAACTTTAGCTCGAAAAACACCTAGAAGTCCTTCAAAAATATCCAGAAATCCATAAACAAATTCGAAGAATCCAGATCTAAGAAAGAGATACCTTACCTTGGAGATCTGAAGCGAATCCAGCGACAGAACGAAGTGAGGAATACTGTACAAAGAACTGTTCTACCAGATCTGAGAGAACAAGACCGTTGTCTTCGGAACAAATTTCTTATTCTTTTATTACTTAGGTCTTTTAGCAATGTAGTTTATTTGGGAATGAGTAGAGACCGGCGTTTGTCGGGCGGGGTTGGTGCCTAACACCTTCCAACCCCGTAATGTGATCTCTAGACTCAGTATTTTCTGTAGTAGATTAGTTGATTTATCCGTTTAGAGTCCAAGTTCAGTTCCTAGGCCGTAATAACTAGGTGGCGACTCCCAAATCTCAAAGGTCAAAAGCGATCAGCTCACCCCGCTGATTGAGGGCGCTTTCAGAGGCAGGTCCCTGGCTTGAGCAGGTAAATCAATCATTTTGGCTTGGTTCAAATCTATGGAATGCCTAGCATCCATAAGCTCACCAAGGATTTGGCACAAGATAGTAACGGGGTTCCCTTCCTCATCTAGCTGGAAGGGTGGGACTTGTCCATAGTTACCAGACCAGCTAAAAATCACCTTGATAGAAGAACCATTAGAACCTTCATCCTCTTCCTCCTCATATTGAAGTCGAGTAGCCTCAAAGCCTTCAAGATAAGCCTTAGAAGAAATTCTTTTGCCAACCAAGAGTATTGGGCCTACAATTGCCCTAGTAGTTTCTTAGTCTCAACCTCATTTTTCTTGGCCTAAGCTGTCCTAGCCATCTCAATAACAGCCCTAAGGCGGCCTAGTTCAAGCTCTTGATGTTGTAATTCCTCCTGGAGATCCGCCAGTTCTATGTCTCTCCTCTATACTCTCTCCTTGTAGCTGGTTAATTTCAGATGAAGAATACCTTGAAGATCTACCAGCTTTTTATTGGTGGCCTCAAAGTCTAAGTTTGCCTTGGAAAATTGGGCTAAGTTAGCGCCCACCTCCTTTCTAGTCTCTTAGGAAAATTGACTAGAGGAGGCCAGCTCAGCCTAGAGTAGAACGATTTTTTCTTCATACTTTTTAATCAGAGAAGTCGCTTGTTCCTCACATCATGCCATTTTAGGAAGGCCAAGGTTCTATAGGCGTTGGCCTGCCAGAAGAATATAATAGATAAATAAGAAAGACATAAAGATTAAAGAACAGAAAAGGAAAGTAGATAATTACCTAATAAAGGCCATGGAAAAACTGATCAAAGCCTAGGTCCGCATTGTCCCGATTTGCAACATCCCAGTTCTGGGAGAAATGGATTGGGAGAGTAAAAAGGCAACAACGATAAGGTTATTCACCTCAGAACTCTTAGTGTAAAGATGGAAACAGGACCGAAAGTTATTATTCTTGTTTCCATCTTTGAAGAAGGCCCCGCGACCCCTCCAAGAGAATGTAGCTTTTTCTAAAGGAATTTTGAGGTAACTGGGACCCTCTTGCTCATACTACTCTAGAGGGGAAGGACTACTCAAACTTTTCCTAATCAGCCTGCGCCTTTTGCACGATTGAAATTCAAGGACATGGTTGTGTTCCCTGATGATGTTTAAGATCTGCACCACCTGAGCCTGAATCTCCTCAAGAAACTCAATAAGAGTAGCAACTGCAACTACAACAGCAACAGTAGAATTAAAAACAGAAGTAGAGGTAGAAGTTGGGTCATTTTGCTCCTCACGCACAAGTATCAGTTGGGTTGTTTCCCCTACAATTCCCTCAGGGGCCAGATTCTTCTTCTTTTTCTTCTTACCCTGGTTAGAGGGTGGAGTAGCCCTGACGACAAGGGAGAAAGAGAAAGAGAACTTCGAGAGGTCAATGTTCATGACGTCGGAGGACCCTAAGGGAATTTGAGGGAAAAGAATACCAAAAATAGAGTTAAAGAGAGAAGGAAGATCTTTCAAGATTAGCTTGGGCTGATTAGAAGGAGCTCGACATGCAAGTGACCAAGGCAAAATATTAGAGGGCAAATAGATTTGATCTCCTTTCACCACCCCCTTAGTAGCTCTGGTTTGGAGGCCCACTGCTACCAGCCTCCTATTTTTAGATGCTATGTGCTACTTTTTCTAACCTCAACAGACAAAAAAGGGCAGAATAATCTATGGATAAAAAGAAAAGCAAAGTTAGAATCAAATTGAGTTGTAGAAAGAATCGAAGAGTGAGACACAGTCAGGTATCTAGAAACCAGTCTTACCCTGAAAGGTCTAAGGGACTCTAAATCCCTTACGAGGAGTGCTAGGGGCGAACTCCCAATTCCTAGAGACAATCAGGAGATCCTTGTACTATCTTTGTCAGCATTGGGGAGAGAAGGATCTAGTGTAAATGCTGCACTCTTGGAAGACAATAAGTAATACACAAGGCACTGGGGGATAGCTTTCAAATTGGGACTATACCCATCTTCTCCACTATCTCCAACAAACGATAGAATTTGCCAAACATTTGGATTGGATCCCAGTTTATCTTACTCAACACTTCCCTGAGAAAGGAAAATAGAGGAAAACTAAGGCGAGCCTTAATTTGGCCGGCGAAGACCATAATCTCCTCCTGATGGCATTTGTTAAGGTCTTTGGGGTCTTTGTAGACCCGAATAGATACATAGGTAGGAATATAAAGTCCCTTCCGAAGTTAGGTCATGTTAGCAATCATTGAAAAATCAAGTTTGTAGAAAAGAGAAGAAGATTTCCTCATCCTGAAAGAGGTAAAAAAGACGACAAAGCAAAAAGAAGAAGATAGAAAGAGGTTTTCATAAAATACAGAGAGATGAGATCACAAAGAGCAATAGTACAGTAAGAGGGAGAATGAACACTAAGTCTCCTATTTATAAGAGAAAGTAAAGGAGTATGCACGCATGGGAAGATAACCTAGTACAACCTAAACGTCGCAATTTGGGGGGTAGTGCTGATGATAGGGGGCATGTGGACGAACACAAAGGTCGATTCGTCTTAGCCGTCGAAAATGATTTGTAACTACAATGCATTAAATGCTTCGATTCATTATGAGTAGAGGTAATTATAGAAATCAAGGCAGCCAATAAGAAAGATGTTACATGTCTCGAGAAGACGACGAGACTTAATGTCTCCTCGAGAAGGGGTAATTGTAAAGGAAAATAACTGATCAATTATCTAGACCATATACGTGTTCAGGCTGGTTGAGTGGTACTATACACAGATCAGTATACAGGTGCTATCTAATAGCAGGATAGGTCAAAGTAGAGATCTCCATAGTCTTGTTAGATGGGCAGCACAACATCAAATAAGACTTGGCCTGCCAAGCCGGGTAAACCTGGTCAAATAATATCCATAATCCTGGTTTCTCCCTAGTATAATATATCTAATCTAGATGATCCCCATTCTGTTAGAGGATCCAAAGAATCAGGAGATTCCCCGAGATCACTGCCTATGAGAAGGGGAAACCCTTATTCTGGTGAAAGATCTATAAATAGCACGATTAGCATAGAGAAAGGGATCTTTTGGCAGATTGAAAGTCTAACCAGTTGATTAGATTATTCCTCTACTTTTCTAATTTGAGTGTCAAAGAGTTTTTGGTAAGTACCATGCCGACATAAAGAGGGAGATGATAAGACTGACTTCGAACTTGTGAGGCAGAGTTTATCAACACCGTTCATCGGATTCTAGCTACACATGTATAAATGATATATTTCGATTTGGAGAAAATTGTATTGCTGATTGTATTTCAATTTTACTTGATTTTGTAGATAGGATCTATACCAAAATTTTCTTTTCATGTTGAATTTTGTGGTAAATTTGATAATTTGTGAAATTAAATGGTTTGGAAAATTTTTTATTGTTGATTGTATTTCAATTTTACTTGATGCTATAAATAGGATCTATATCAAAATTTTCCTTTCATGTTGAATTTTGTGGTAAATTAGATAATTTGTGAAACCTAAGTTGTTTCATTTATTTTTTCTAAAATATTTCTTTGATTACACAATAGGTACTAGCAAATAGAAGAGGAAAAACCTTCAGTATGTATCAGTTTGTTGTATGCAAGAGAACTCTCAAAAAGTAATTGATTATGAAAACACTTATTTTAAAATGTAAGATTACAAAGTTATTTATTTCAGAACCATATGTTTCATGAAGTAGGTCTATTTACCACTCGAATTTTTAACGGCCTCTTACACTAGTACTCATGGGGGATTTTCCATTCTTAAAAAACATGGCAATAAATGCCTCCCTCCTTTGGTAATTTCACTCTTTTACCATTGGGTTTTCTATTTTCCATGTTAAGTGACTTATGGGTGTGATGGGGTTTTGTTCTTTAAGACATGACCCAATCAATCACAACTCAAGACTTAAATCGCTAAGGATCTTTATGGGTATGAGTGGCGATTCAAGCATATCTGTAGAGGCAAATTGAGGTAACTTGAAGTTGCACCAAGGTATAAAAAACCTCAAAGTTTAGCCATAGAACTCATTTGATGTATGATTCTTATATTATTTCGATATTCGTAAGATCTTTTTGTACCCCGTTGATTAGGATGGAGAATTTCTATTGGGTCTACAAAATGGTAGTTCCCATGGTTTTAAGGAGGTATGACATGATAAACGATAAATCTATTAGGTGACTTGGAGGGATAATGTCTTTGATGATAGAAGGGATTGTTTGATTTTCACATGTAAGCATGCCCCATGATGAATTACTACATGAGAGTAGGGGGCATGATCCCACTTTTAGGCTTGTTTTATGGGAGTCCTTTATATTCTTTTAGAATGTTTGAGTTGGGCTTGAAATACATGTCCATTTTGTTAAATAGATAGATATTAGGTAAACAAAAAGCTCAATAAAATTGTTTGAACACCCACCCATTAAAAATATATTTAACACATTATTAAAATATTTATATAAATTTAACAAATCTCTATTTTATGATCAAATATTTCATCAATATTTGACTAGTTATTTCCTTAGTTTAATTGTATGTGACCATGTATTTTTGGTTTAAAGGTGACATTGCCGGGAAGTGGATATGTTGATAGATAAAAGTTGGATTCAGTTGCCTACAGATACCCCTGAGTATGAAATAGGAGTTAATAAGTTCTTGGATTTTGTATTTTCTTTTTCAAGATTCGATAATGCGATCCAATGTCATTATGTCAAATGTCTCAACGTTCTAGTAAAGATTAGAGAAAATGTGCATGGTGAATTATTATGGTATGGGATAGATAAGAGATATATACATTGGACACGTCATGGTGAGACATTCGAAGATGAACATATAATTGATGAGTCCAAAAAGGGTGATGATATGCAAGAAATGTTATAAGATGCATTTGAAATCCCAAACTCTGATTGTGAAGAGGTTAATGAGTAGAATGATAACGATCTAGATAAGCCAAATGAGAATGCAAACAAGTTTTATGAAATGTTGAAAGTTGCTGAAAATGAATTATATCTAGGTTGTACTAAATTTTCAAAACTATTTTTCATTGTAAAGTTATTACATCTAAAATGTCTTAATGGATGGAGTAATAAATCATTTGATATATTACTCGAATTGTTAAAACATGCATTTTCTATTGGTGGAAATTTGCCAAAAAATTATTACGAATCAAAGAAGATCCTTTGAGAACTTGACTTACATTACAGGAAGATACATTTGTGCCCGAATGACTACATGTTATACTAGAAGAAGCATGATCATGCAAATGAATGCGTAGTATGTGGTGAGTCTAGATGGAGATCAATTGGATGCTAGTCAATTGAGGAACCTTCCCATTAGTCTGCAAAAGACTAGAAAATAGTTGCATAGATTTTGCGTCATTTTCCATTAAAATCGAGGCTTAAGAGTTTGTTTATGTCTTCAAAAACATTCGAGAACATGAGATGGCATTCTGATAGTCGGATAAAAATTGGCGTGTTGAGGCATCCAATTGACTCTATGGCATGGGAAGCTTTATATAAAGAGTATCCATCATTTGGTTTTGAACCTCAGAATGTTAGACTTGGATTAGCAAGTGATGGTTTTACTCTTTGCAGTTATATGAGTACTCCTCACAGCACATGGCCTGTTGTTTTGATTCCGTATAACTTGCCTCCATGGGGTGTGTATGAAATAAAATTCTTTTATATTGTCGTTACTCATTCCAGGTCCTAAGAAAACAAGATGGCAAGAGGGATAAGCAAGTTTTCCTTTAGTGTTTCATCCTGATAAGTTCACATATGCCAGTTCGAATGTAGAAAGGAAACATAAAATATTACTTGGGACATCGTCGATTCTTACCTCTTGATCATAGACTCTAACAAAATAAAAATTCAATTAATGGGAAAAAATAGTTGGAACTTACACAAGAACCATTGAGTGGAGAGGATGTACTTGATCTATTACGAGAATATGAGCAAATTATTTTTGATAAGACAAATAAAGATAGGATTGGGAGGAAGAGAAAAAAGAATGATTGCAAGTTACCAAAAAATTGAAAATAAAAAAAATCTTTTTCAATTTATCGTATGGAAAATATATTTTATTGTGTCACAATTTTGATGTTATACACATCGAAAAAAATGTATGCGATAATTTGATTGGAATACTTTTGAACATTAAGGGTTCAACAAAATATAATTTGAAAAGTCTTCTTGATATGCAGTTAATGGGTATAAGGGAAAAACTTCATCTGATGCCAGAAAGGGGAAAACTCTTATTGTCACCTGCATGTTACATAATGTTGTCACTTGAAAATAATAAGTTTTCTGAATGCTTAAAGGGTGTAAAGATTTCATATAGTTATTCTTCAAATTTCTCAACCTGTGTTCAGGTTAAACAATGCAAGATCTCGGGCTTCAAGAGTCATGATTTTCATGTATTGATACAATAATTTATTCAACTTGCAATACAAGGTCTTTTGCCTAAGAATGTGTGTTCTATTTTAATTGAGTTGTCCATATTTTTCAGTCAATATGTTGTAAGGTACTCAGGATAAGAAAACTAGAGTGTCTCGAACATCAAATTGTTTTAATACTCTATAAAATGGAGATGATCTTTCCGTCGACATTCTTTGATATTATGGTGCATCTACCTATTTATTTAGCTAGTGAGGTTAAGGTGGTCGGTCCAGTGCACTATAGGTGGATTTATCCGATAGAGAAGTATTTGCACATACTAAAGTCATAACCTACCATCCCAAGGAAACTTCAGATGTTTGTCACTATCCTTGGTTGTTTCCAAGATAACACGACTTCAACTTTGGAAGGGTTCACTATTATCCCTTCACTAGACACTATGTACCCTAAGAATTGTACCTTTTGAAGTCAAAACTCACACTTTTATAATTTGGCATATAGCTTATGCTTTCGTAAAGTTTGTTGTGTGATTCTAAGGTACTTTTTGTGATCCTCCTTCGACTTAGAGTAGACTGTGATGTCATCTATGAATACAATGACAAATTTTTTGAGGTGTTTCCAAAATATCTGGTGCATAAGATCCATAAATGCTGTCGATACATTCGTTAAACCGAAAGACATTTCGAACTAGATACTAGAAGTGTCCTAGCCTAGTTTGAAATGCAATCTTCATAGTGCCCACCTCCCAGATTCTCAACTGGTGGTACCCAGATAGCAAATCGATCTTAGAAAAATGCTAGGTACTTGTAGTTAGTTAAATAAGTCTTCGGTGCGAGGAAGGGGATACTTCTTCTTGATGGTCATTTGATTCTATTTTCGGTAGTCGATGCATAATCGAAGCAACCCATCTTTCTTCTTGAGGAACAGAACCGGTGCTCCCAAATATAAGAAACTCGATTGAATAAACTCCAAGCTCGTTGATAAGTGTCTCGAAACACAGAATTATATGCATATTTCTCGGACATTTATCTTGATTTTTGTCCCTATTTCTCCGTATTAAGGTAATAATCATGATAAGCCTCAAAATATCATGTTGCATGTTAATTAGGCTTAATTATACATAAATAAATTCATTTACTAGATAAATCTAATTACTTGTGTTTCTTGTGTAGAAAATCAATATGTTGGAATCAAAATCTCAAGGTAAAAGCATTTGGGCTCACTTTAGAATGTCCTAATCCTTAACTCATGTTCTTATCTTTTGTCTTTTTGTGAAAAGAAAAGTGGATGTTACTTTTGGACTATTTTGCACATATTTTTTTCTATAAATAGAGCTTTAATCTCTAGAAAAAAACTCTCCCTCTTGGTTCTCTCATCCAAGACTCCTTTAATTTAAGGCTCTTAGGTTTTTCTCTTATATTTTTGTATTTTTATCTTCTAATTATTTTCTTTTTGGCTAAATAGTCTTGTAAGAAGTAGAAGAAGAAAAATTTGTAAGTTTCTCCATGAAATGAATAACAGTTTTTTCATCTCATATCTTTTCTCTCTTGCAATCACATTAGACTAAGCTCCCCTCCATTGAAAAATGGAAAAAGCCTAGAGCAAGTTCTTGTGTTGTTTCTAGTTTCATGCCTTTCTTTTATCTAAAATGCTTATGTGTTTACTTTAAGATTTCTTGTACCTTTTATTCTTATTATAGGTACTTTATGCTTAGATTAGATCAAGATAAGGCATGCTTGAACGAGATAATTGGTAGTAGAAAGTTCAAGGAATTCTACTTTTTTTATGTTCTTTCATTTGATTTCATTTGTTAAACTTTTCGATCTAAGAAACTAACACCAAGCCCTTATAATTGAGTTATAAAAATGTTAGAAATTAGGAATTGCACGTCAACATGTTCTAGGTAGATCCACCTCCAACGGTGTTTTAATTTTATAAGTTTACTTGCTTTTACTTTAATTAATTTTCTAGCAATTTTAAATCTTCTTGGTAAGTTCAAAAATACAAAGAAAAATAATTTTAATTTCTTTTGGTTAATTTGAATTTTATCCTCTTAGTTTAACTCTATTCCCCTTTTCTCTTGGGTTTGATCCCCTACTTGCCCCACAAGTAAGGTAAAAGTAAGATTAATATACACTCCGGTGGGAAGAACAACGATATTACCACCAGAATTTTGACGCAGCTGTCGGGAAAAAGTAAAGGTAGTAGTAGTAAGTTTTGATTTAAAATGCATTTCTTTCATTTTTATTTTTTTATTATTTATTTTGCTTTTTTTCTACAAGTTCAAGTGTTCTTAAGAGTTTAAGTGAGAAGAAAGAAGAAAAAAAATTTAAAAAAAGGCATTCCTATTTTTTTTCACCTAAGACAGCAGAACTTAGCTTAACTGTAACTTTCTACTCAGATTTCCAATTAACTATTATAGTGAATCGATTTGGGGTAGAACGAAATTCTCTATAAAATGTGACAAAGTTAGCAAGATTTTGACAAGTCAGAATCTATTTTTGAGTTCATTTACTATCATTTTTACTAACATTTCTGTTTTGTTCCTTGTAGGTGTATATATATTTTTTTCTTTTCTTTCAATTTTCTTTAATCTTTAGTTAGATTTATTTTTCTGTTTTAAAAACTTTTGTATAGGATTTCTTATAATTTTTTTAATCATCCAAGAAAGCTTGGATTGTAATAGACTAAGGAAGGACGATGGGTGGATAATACCGTCATGGCTCCTTAGGTTCGTACACCAAAATTGGAATTGGTGGCCTAAGTCGACTCAAACCGTCTTTACCCCGTCTAGTACGGGAGGTAATCTCGAAACTCCCATGCCTTTCTATGCTAGTGGGTAACTCCTTGCCTTTGTGTGTTATTTTTCCAATTTGCACACACGTGGAATAGTTAATTAAGTTGTAAAGAGCACCCCTCTCCTAGGGTTGGCATGATAAGATAAGGATTGGAAATCATTACCAATTCCTTGCTCTAATTAGGATAATCAACTAACTAGTCATCCAATCAAATTAAATAAAATCAATTAGACTTGACTATAGGGCCCACGAGCTCAATAAGCAAAATTTCGCTTCAAGGTGCCAATTGCGCTTCTTGGTCATCTTTTCTATCTAGTAAGATCTTACCCTTTGAGTGGATAGACTCAATCTATTTTATAAAGGAAGGTGATTTAAGAGTGCCTTTGCTTATGCATTGTGTGCCACCTCCGATCTGAAGATCCGAATGATTCAAAATTGACTTCATAGAACCGAGTTGGAAGGTTGGTTGCACTATTTCTACCCAATTAGGAGTTGTCTAGCTTTAAGCAATCTATATAAGTCCAGTTTTTTCTTTTCGTGATTGTTTGACCGACTGTGCGATTTGCATGCTTGGTAGACATTTAAAGAACAACGATAGTGTTTAGTTGTAAGAATCCAATATCACATGTGAATTCTTCCATCTCTTGTGTGCAAATCAATAGTGTATAGATACAGAACCCTGAGCAAATTTTGCATTATCATGGAGTTTAGTAGAGAATCTTGGATCCTATACGTCCTATGTGATAATTATGATCATCCTCCCAAGCGTTGTCCGAGTCTACCCATGTTTCGTGCTACACAAGCCAATATGCATCATTCACAAAATTCTTATTGGATGTCGACACCTATTTCGTTTGACTAACCATACCACATAGATAATTGGTTTCCCTCAAATAGCATACCATGTCAGAACGAGATCACTCAGGGTAGTCATTTTGGTAACCATAATGATTTTTATATGCACGACACCTCGATGATGAATCCAATCATAATTCCCCAATAATCCTATGATTCTTAACATTTCTCCGAATATATAATTATAGAGCCAGAGTCAACATTCAATGACTCATTTTTATCCTCTCCTCTAACTTCATCATTAGAGTTCTTGATGACTGAGTTATTAAATCAATAACAACAATTCATCCAACAACAACAACTCCATCAACAACAACAGGATATAGGTCAAGCCTTAGCCAGCATAGGAACTCAATTGAGTCACCTAGTGCTATTTTTAGAAGAAGGAAATTTTGATAAATTAAAAAATGAAGATATCTCCATCCCAAAAAATCCACCATTCTTTCAAAATAACCTTAGTGACCAGTTCTACTCTTTTAAAGATTTCGATGATGAAAGCGCCCTCGATCCGCGGGGTGCGCGGATCCGCTTTTGACCCTTGAGGTTTGGGAGTCGCCACCTAGTTATTACGGTCTAGGAACCGATCATGACTCTAAACGGATAAAAACTAATCTAAAACAAAAAAAAAAAACTGAATTCGGGGATCAAGTTACGGGGTTGGAAGGTGTTAGGCACCAACCCCGCCCGGCAAAGCCGGTCTCTCTAAAAATTCCCAAGTAAATTACATTGCTAAAACCTAGATAAGAAAATAAATAAAAATAAAAGGTTACCTTTCCGATGGCAAGGACTTGGTTCCCTCAGATCTGATAAAAAGAACTCCTTGTACCGTGCTCCCTTGCTTCGTTCTGCTTCCGGATTTGACTTCGGATCTCCGAGGTAAGGTATCTCCTTGTTTTTTGAATCTGAACTCTTCAAGTTCGTTGTGGATTTGGGGATGCTTTTAGAAGGCTTTTAGGCATTTTCTAGACTAAAATTGAAGGAGGGATGTTAGCTAAGGAGTTGGGGCTCCAAAACTAGGGTTTATGGGGGGCTAGGGGAGCTTCTAGACCTACTTCTCTTAGGGTTTATAATTTGATACGAAAATAGGGTGTGAGCACCTCTATTTATAGATGTTTTTTAGGGTTGATTTGGATAGAGTTAGTGTTTAATTAGAGATCTTTTAATTAGAGTTGTGTTTTAGTTAAAATTGTTTTAGGTAGAATTGTGTTTTAATTAGAATTATTTTAGGTAGAATTGTTTTTAAGTTAGAACTCTATTAGATAGAGTTATTATTCAATTATAATTCTATTATGACTTTTGGTCTTATTTGATTGACTTTTAATGTTTTGACTTTAGTCTTAATTGATTGACTTTTAATATTTTGACTTCAGTCTTGCTTAATTGACTTTAATTTTGACTTCAATCTCACTTGATTGACTTTAATACCTTGACTTCAGTCTTGCTTGATTAATTTTAATTTTTGGAGAAACCCCCCCCATTATTTCTTTAATTCTTTGGACCCCCAAATGGAAGGGTCCTTAAAGAAATATCCCACGAACCCTCAACAATTTTGCCTGAGAGTCCGATTAATCGATTTTTTAGGTTCAAAATTTTAAATTAATTTCATTAATGTTTAAATTTAATTATTTAATATTTTATTTATTAATTTCGGAATTTTTTATCATGAAAATTGTGAAATTACCGTTTTACCCCGGAGAGGACTTTTCACGTTTTAAGTCGGTTTTTAATGTTCTAGGATGTTTTAGAATCGATTTTTCGTAAGGAATTCAATGGAAATATTATTTTGTGTCATTTATGAAGTTTTTTGTGTGAAATGTTGTGAACTTTATGAGGGGCATTTTCGTAATTTTGTCGAATTCTTTTAAAATTGGTGAAATGATTTATTTGGTTTCGATTTGTTATTTTATGTGTTCGAGAGAGTTTTTCTAAGCGTAATGTAGGCTCTAGGGTTGTTTTGAGGTTATGGGTATTTTGTAATTTGGTCATTTTTTAGTATTTTTATCGTGAAGCTTCTTTTTGGTCTGCAAGATGATGATTTCTATGTTTCTGGGGTTGTGTTTTCCTAGCGTAGCGTGGTTTCTAAGGTTTTGTCAGCTCGAGATACCTCATCTGAATTTCTGAAACATATCTGGTAACAAAATAAAGCAATGGAATACACATCCATCATTGGGAATCATTGCAATCGGATTGACGAGTTTATTAATCAGGCGAGTGCAAAAATGGGGTGTCTACAGATGCCCCTCTTTGGCAGAGGGTTGAAGCAAACTAGATAGCAAATCTATTTTGGTAGATAGTGCGATATCTGAATGCCAAAGCTAGTGACAGTTCATTTTGCAGCCTGATTTAGCAATTCGTCGGGGTGTTCGGATCCTTGAGGGTAAAGCTCTCCCTGAATCAAAAGGTTGTCAGGTCCTTGAGCGCAAACTCTCACTGACGGTGTCAGATCCTTGAATTTTAGAGAATTCTCCTTGGCGGCATCTGAGCAAAATCAAGATAACCCTTGGCGGCATTGAGCAAAATCCAAGATAACCCTGCGGAAAAACTAAGCAAAATCCAAGATAACCTTGGTGCATCTGAGTAAAAATCCAAGATAACCCTTGGCAACAACTGAGCAAAATCCAAGATAACCCTTGGCGGAAACTGAGCAAAATCCAAGATAACCCTTGGCGGCAACTGAGCAAAATCCAAGATAACCCTTGGATGAATCTGAGCAAAATCCAAGATAACCCTTGGCGGAATCTGAGAAAAATCCAAGATAACCCTTGGCGGCAACTGAGCAAAATCCAAGATAACCCTTGGCGGAGACTGAGCAAAATCCAAGATAACCCTTGGCGGCATCTGAGCAAAATCCAAGATAACCCTTGGCGGCAACTGAGCAAAATCCAAGATAACCCTTGGCGGAATCTGAGCAAAATCCAAGATAACCCTTGGCGGCAACTGAGCAAAATCCAAGATAACCCTTGGCGGAACTGAGCAAAATCCAAGATAACCCTTGGCGGCAACTGAGCAAAATCCAAGATACCCTTGGCGGAGACTGAGCAAAATCCAAGATAACCCTTGGCGGCATCTGAGCAAAATCCAAGATAACCCTTGGCGGCAACTGAGCAAAATCCAAGATAACCCTTGGCGGAATCTGAGCAAAATCCAAGATAACCCTTGGCGGCAACTGAGCAAAATCCAAGATAACCCTTGGCGGAGACTGAGCAAAATCCAAGATAACCCTTGGCGGCATCTGAGCAAAATCCAAGATAACCCTTGGCGGCAACTGAGCAAAATCCAAGATAACCCTTGGGGAATCTGAGCAAAATCCAAGATAACCCTTGGCGGCAACTGAGCAAAATCCAAGATAACCCTTGGCGGAATCTGAGCAAAATCCAAGATAACCCTGGCGGCAACTGAGCAAAATCCAAGATAACCCTTGGCGGCAACTGAGCAAAATCCAAGATAACCCTTGGCGGCATCTGAGCAAAATCCAAGATAACCCTTGGCGGCAACTGAGCAAAATCCTAGATAACCCTTGGCGGAAACTGAGCAAAACTGGCAGAGGAATGAATGAATTTTGGAGAAAGAATGAACGAATTTGAAGAAAACTGATTAGAACGAATCGGAGAATGAATAAATCTGGAAGATAATGAATCTGGAAGAGAAATGATTGATTCCAAGAATGATTGAATCTGGAAAAGAATCTGGAGAACGAAAGAATGTTATATCTCCTATGTGAGATCCAAAATGCTTTTGTTTGAACCTCAAGGATTTATCAAAAAGTTTTATGAATTAAAAACCTGAGTTTTTATTTCTTTTGAACCTCAAAAGTTTTTCAAAAAACTGTTATCAAGAGGGTAACCTTAAGTTTGGGGTTCCTATTAATTTTTTAGGATTAACATTGCTCGAAGACAAAATGCCCCTAGTTTGACAATGTACGTGGCATTGAAGATAATTTGAACACATCATGCAAAATTAAAAAAATGCCCCTAGTATAAGGGGGAAAAGTTACATTAAAGAAGAAAGAAAATGCCCCTTGTATGAAGGTTTGAAATAATTGATTACCATAAGCGCAATAAAGACTCAACTTTTTAAATTTGATTAATTTTATTGGAGGTTTTGAGTAGGCTCAAGAGTACAAAATTATTTCTTTTCGAGATTCATCATAGAATTCACCCTTATCTCCCTTGGTTCACTTGGGGGAGTAAACATTTTCAGTTCGATCGTAGACAAGATACTTGTGGCTTCTGAGTCTATGCCTGGTTTAAGCGAAGTATTAAACTTGATTATTCGGACTTCTGATGTTCCAGCTCGGACCCCTCTCAGCTTGGGATTTTCTTCTGTTTTTTTTCTTTATTGCTCTAACTTTTGCCTAGATCGTCTTTCAGGTTTTCAATCTAGCGAGCTTGCTCTAGCTTTTGCCTAGATCGCCTTTTCAGGTTTTCGATCTAGCGAGTTTTTTTTCTTTGCTCTGATTGTTGCCAAAGTTGTCCTTTCAGATTTTCAACCTTGCGAGCTTGCCTTAATTTTTACCTAAGTCGCCCTTTTCGGGTTTTCAACTTAGCAGGCTTCATCATTTTTTTTTATCTTCTTTTTCTCCTCTGCACTTCTGGAGTTGCTGTCTGATCATGCTTTGCTATCTTCCTTGACTTTTTCACACGGTACTTAGGAGGACTTTCATGGGTAGGCTTAGGACTGGGTATAAAAAAGAAAGGGATTTTGAGACTCAAAAACCCAAATGCCCCTTGTGTGGTGTTTCATTTAAACTTTTTTTCTTGAATTTTCTTCCCCATTTTGAATGATATTTCTTTTCTTTTGAATTTTTTTTCTTGATTTTTTTTATTATTTTGTGGGGAAATAGATTTTTTTTTATTGATGTGGTCGGGCCTAAAGTAACTTCTCAGGTTGCCTACGTACCCCAGAATTTTGGGATCAGACCAAAACGTAGTTCGAAACTTCCCTCCCCTAGGTTAGGTGATCGGGCTAAGAAATACAAGGCACAATATAAAAAAGGCTGCAAAAGGCTGAGAAAGGAGATAATGAACTGGGTAGCAAGGAAATTGATTCGGCCAAAGATGGCCTCCTTAAATGTAGTACCGTTTGACTTGGTCAAGGTTGGTTGGTTCTGGTAATTCGATTCCATCATGATCTTGAAGTTTGACAGCTTTTCCTAGTAATATTTCTTTGATGATGAACGGACCTCCCCAATTTGGTTTGAACTTCCCCCTGGGATCAAAATCGGTGCCCTGTTCTCTTTGAGTACTAAATCCCCGACTTGTAAGTGACGGGCCTTGATTTTCTTGTCAAACGCACGGGCGACTCTTCTTTGATAAGCTTGCACGTGATACAACGCTCTCAGTCGTTTTTCCTCGATCAAATTCAACTCTTCATACCGTTGACGAACCCAATCTGCTTCTGACAACTGACTTTCTAACAAAATCCTGAGAGATGGAATCTCCATTTCAACTGGCAAGACTGCTTCCATGCCATACACTAAGGAGTAGGGAGTAGCTCCAGTGAGGATCGAATTGAGGTTCGATATGCCCATAATGCAAATGGCAGTTTTTCTGACCAATCTCGATGTGATTGGCACATTTTCCTGAGGATAGTCTTAATATTCTTATTAGCTGCTTCGACTGCTCCGTTAGTCTGAGGTCGGTAAGGAGATGATTTATGGTGTGAGATTTTAAACTTTGAACACAATTTGATAACCTCAACTTTGAAGTGCGACCCATTATCGGATATCAACTCTGAAGGTACTCCGTATCGACTAATGATGTTCGTTTGAATAAACTTTGCAACTCGAGACGCAGTGAGGACAGCATAAGAGGCAGCTTCAACCCATTTGGTAAAATAATCGATGGCAACCAGGATGTATTCGTGCCTGTTCGATGCCTTAGGTGATATTTTACCAATAATGTCAATTCCCCAAACTGAGAAAGGCCATGGTGAGGTCAGACCCACTAATTGAGATGGTGGCACATGTATCAAGTTCGCATGTATTTGGCACTTATGACAAGTTTTGACCATGTGATGACAATCTGTTTCCATCGTGGGCCAGTAGTATCCTTGTCTCATAATCTTCTTGGCTAACATTTTCCCACTCATGTGAGGGCCACATTCTCCTGAATGTAGTTCAATCATTATCTGTTCAGCTTGATCTTCATCAACACACGACAAGTGAATCCCATCATAAGACCTTTTGTATAAGCTTCCTGCGCACAGGATAAATTGAGACGCTAATCTTAATAGGGTCTGTCGTTCTTTCCTCGATGCTTCTTCCGGGAATTCTTGTTTTTCCAACACTTTCTTTATATCTGTGTACCATGGCTTTCCATCGGGTAGTCGAGTAGCAATGTTGATCTGATGGCAGTACGCGGGTTTATTTTTGAATTCAACCGTGATTGGCCTCAATTCCATGCCAGGGGGCAAATGGATCATTGAAGATAAAGTTGCTAAGGAGTCAGCAAATCTGTTATCTTCCCTTGACAGGTGTTGGAACAGGATAGCTTTAAACTTACTGACTAAGTTTAGCAAATACTCATGATAGGGTTTCAACTTTTCATCTCTAGTCTTCCATTCTTCCAATGACTGATGTATGACCAAGGCCGAATCCCCGAAAACCTCAATTTCTGTAATGCCCAGGTCCAAAGCAGCTTCGAGCCCTGCGATGCACGCCTCATAATCAGCCATGTTATTAGTGTTCGAGAAAGCTAACTTAATAGCGATAGGAATATGACACCCTTCTGGAGATAACAAGACTGCCCCTATTCCATACCCATTTTGATTGGCCGCTCCATCAAAGTATAACTGCCATGTTTGGTTCTGCGGTTCTTCCTTAACATGCAAGATGTTCTCATCTGGGAATTGATCGACGGGCCTTATTCCTTCTACTACAGGGTGATCTGCCAAGTATTCTGTTACAGCTCTCCCCTTGATGGATTTCTGCGTAACATGCGTGATGTCAAACTCTGATAGCAACAGTAACCATCGTGCGGTTCTCCCTGTTAACGCCGGTTTCTCAAAAAGATACTTGAGAGGATCCATCCGAGATAATAGGATAATTGAATGAGACAGCATTTAATGCCGGAGTCTCTGAGTAGCCCATACCAATGCTAAGCAGGTTTTCTCCAAGGATGAATATTTTCGTTCATATTCTAACATTTTCTTACTGATGTAGTAGATGTTCCTTTCTTTGCGAGTATCTTTGTCATACTGTGCAAGCATGCACCCCATAGCTTCTTCTGTGACTGACAGATAGAGAAGAAGTGGCTCACCCGGTGTAGGTGGAACCAAAATAGGTGGGTTTGAAAGATACTCCTTGACTTGGTCGAAAGCCTTTTGACATTGCTCATTCCAAACTGTTGGCTCATTCTTCTTGAGAAGCTTGAAAATAGGTTCGCAAACGTTGGTGAGTTGAGCGATGAACCTGCTAACATACTGGATTCTGCCCAGAAAACCTCGAATCTGTTTTTCAGTCTCGGGAGGCGGCATCTCTTGGATAGCTTTAATCTTTACAGGGTCTACTTCGATTCCTCTCTGACTGACTACAAATCCCAACAGCTTTCCAGAAGTTACTCCAAATACACATTTCTGTGGGTTGAGGCGGAGTTGGTACTTTTGAATCCTTGTGAGAAACTTTTCTAACGCAGTAACATGCTCTAGTCGTTCTTTGGATTTGACTATCATATCATCTACATAGACTTCGACCTCTTTGTGTATCATGTCATGTAGTAAAGTCGTGGCTGCTCTTTGATAGGTAGCTCCAGCGTTCTTCAAACCAAAAGGCATGACCTTGTAACAAAAGGTCCCCCACTGCATGATGAACGACGTCTTTTGCATATCTCGAGGATCCATCTTTATCTGATTGTACCCTGAAAACCCATCCATGAAGGACAACAACGCGTGTCCTGCTGTAATGTCTACTAGAACATCTATGTGTGGTAAAGGGAAACTATCCTTTGGGCTTGCTTGTTTAAGTCTCTAAAATCCACACACATTCTAATTTTTCCATCCTTTTTTGGTACCGGGACGACATTGGCAATCCACTCAGGGTATTCTACCACTTCCAAAAATCCAGCGTTAATCTGCTTTGTAACTTCTTCTTTGATTTTCAAAGCCCATTCCGGCTTCATACGTCGAAGTTTCTGTTTGATTGGTAGAGCATCAGGATATAACGGAATCCGATGTTGGACAATATCTGTGCTTACTCCCGGCATATCCTCGTAAGACCACGCGAACACGTCTTTGAACTTTCTGAGTAAATCTACTATCCCTTTGCGTTCATCGGGAGATAAAGTGACCCCTTGTAGACACCCCATTTTTGCATCCGCCTGATTAATCAACTCGTCAACCCGATCGCAAGGATTCCCAATGATGGATGTGTATTCCATTGCTTTATTTTGTTACCAGATGTGTTTCAGAAAGCCGGATGAGGTATCTCGAACTGACAAAACCTTAGAAACCACGCTACGCTAGGAAAACACAACCCCAGAAACATAGAAATCATCATCTTGCAAATCAAAAAGAAGCTTCACGATAAAAATCACTAAAAATTACCAAATTACCAAATTACCCCTAACATCAAAACAACTCTAGAGCCTACATTACGCTTAGGAAAACTCTCTCGAACACATAAAATAACAAATCGGAACCAAATAAATCATTTCACCAATTTTAACAGAATCTGACAAAATTACGAAAATGCCCCTCATAAAGTTCACAATCATTTCACATAAAAATTTTCATAAATGACACAAACCAACATTCTCATTGAATTCCTTACGAAAAATTGATTCTAAAACATCCTAGAACATTAAAAACCGACTTAAAACGTGAAAAGCCCTCTCCGGGGGTAAAATGGTAATTTCACAATTTTCATAATTAAAAAATTCGAATTAATAAATAAAACATTAAATAATTAAATTTAAACATTAATGAAATTAATTTAAAATTTGAACCTAAAAAATCGATCAATCGGACTCTCAGGCAAAATCGTTGAGGGTTCGTGGGATATTTCTTTAAGGACCCCTCCATTTGGGGGTCCAAAGAATTAAAGAAATAATGGAGGGGGGTTCTCCAAAAATTAAAAGTAAATCAAGCATGACTGAAGTCAAGGTATTAAAGTCAATCAAGTGAGACTGAAGTCAAAATTAAAGTCAATTAAGCAAGACTAAAGTCAAGATATCGCAAGTCAATCAATTAAGACTAAAGTCAAAACATTAAAAGTCAATCAAATAAGACCAAAAGTCATAATAGAATTCTAATTAAATAATAACTCTATCTAATAGAGTTCTAACTTAAAAACAATTCTACCTAAAACAATTTGAATTAAACACCAATTCTACCTAAAACAATTCTAATTAAAATACAATTCTACCTAAAACAAGTCAAAATAAAACACAACTCTAATTAAAAGATCTCTAATTAAACACTAACTCTATCCAAATCAACCCCTAAAAACATCTATAAATAGAGGTGCTCACACCCTATTTTCGTATCAAAATCATAAACCCTAATAGAAGTAGGTCTAGAAGCTCCCCTAGCCCCCCATAAACCCTAGTTTTGGAGCCCCAACTCCTTAGTTAACATCCCTCCTTCAATTTTAGTCTAGAAAACACCCAAAAGCCTTCTAAAAACACCCCCAAATCCGCAACGAAATTGAAGAGTTCATATTCAAAAACAAGGAGATACCTTGCCTCGGAGATCCGAAGTCAAATCCGGAAGTAGAACGAAGTAAGGGAGCACGGTACAAGGAGTTCTTTTTGTCAGATCTGAGGGAACCAAGTCCTTGCCATCGGAAAGGTAAACCTTTTATTTTTGTTTATTTTCTTATCTAGGTTTTAGCAATGTAATTTACTTGGGAATTTAGTAGAGACCGGCTTTGGCCGGGCGGGGTTGGTGCCTAACACTTCCAACCCCGTAACTTGATCCCCGAATTCAGTTTTTTTTTGTTTTAGATTAGTTTTTATCCGTTTAGAGTCATTGATCGGTTCCTAGACCGTAATAACTAGGTGCGCGGATCCGCTTTTGACCCTTGAGGTTTGGGAGTCGCCACCTAGTTATTTCGGTCTAGGAACCGATCAATGACTCTAAACGGATAAAAGCTAATCTAAAACCAAAAAAAACTGAATTCGGGGATCAAGTTACGGGGTTGGAAGGTGTTAGGCACCAACCCCGCCCGGCCAAAGCCGGTCTCTACTAAATTCCCAAGTAAATTACATTGCTAAAACCTAGATAAAAAAAATAAATAAAAATAAAAGGTTTACCTTTCCGATGGCAAGGACTTGGTTCCCTCAGATCTGACAAAAAGAGCTCCTTGTACCGTGCTCCCTTGCTTCGTTCTGTTTCCGGATTTGACTTCGGATCTCCGAGGCAAGGTATCTCCTTGTTTTTGAATCTGAACTCTTCAAGTTTGTTGCGGATTTGGGGGTGTTTTTAGAAGGCTTTTGGGTGTTTTCTAGACTAAAATTGAAGGAGGGATGTTAGGTAAGGAGTTGGGGCTCCAAAACTAGGGTTTATGGGGGGCTAGGGGAGCTTCTAGACCTACTTATCTTAGGGTTTATTATTTGATACGAAAATAGGGTGTGAGCACCTCTATTTATAAATGTTTTTAGGGGTTGATTTGGATAGAGTTAGTGTTTAATTAGAGATCTTTTAATTAGAGTTGTGTTTTAGTTAGACATATTTTAGATAGAATTGTGTTTTAATTAAAATTGTTTTAGGTAGAATTGTGTTTTAATTAAAATTGTTTTAGGTAGAATTGTTTTTAAGTTAGAACTCTATTAGATAGAGTTGTTATTTAATTAGATCTCTATTATGACTTTTAGTCTTATTTGATTGACTTTTAATGTTTTGACTTTGGTCTTAATTGATTGACTTTAATATCTTGACTTCAGTCTTGCTTAATTGACTTTAATTTTGACTTCAGTCTACTTGATTGACTTTAATACCTTGACCTTAGTCTTGCTTGATTTACTTTGATTTTTGGAGAAGACCCCTCCATTATTTCTTTAATTCTTTGGACCCCCAAATGGAGGGGTCCTTAAAGAAATATCCCACGAACCCTCAACAATTTTGCCTGAGAGTCCGATTAATCGATTTTTAGGTTCAAAATTTTTAATTAATTTCATTAATGTTTCACTTTAATTATTTAATGTTTTATTTATTAATTTCGGATTTTTTATCATGAAAATTGTGAAATTACCGTTTTGCCCCCAGAGAGGACTTTTCACGTTTTAGGTCAGTTTTTATGTTCTAGGATGTTTTAGAATCATTTTTTCATAAGGAATTCAATGAGAATGTTGGTTTGTGTCATTTATGAAAATTTTTATGTGAAATGGTCGTGAACTTTATGAGGGGCATTTTCGTAATTTTGTCGAATTCTATGAAAATTGACGAAATGATTTATTTGGTTTCGATTTGTTGTTTTATGTGTTTGAATGAGTTTTCCTAAGCGTAACGTAGGCTCTAGGATTGTTTTGAGGTTAGGGGTATTTTGGTAATTTGATAGTTTTTAGTGATTTTTATCGTGAAGCTTCTTTTTGGTTTGCAAGATGATGATTTCTATGTTTCTGGGGTCGTATTTACCTAGCGTAGCGTGATTTTTAAGGTTTTGTTAGTTTGAGATACCTCATCCGGATTTCTGAAACACATCTGGTAACAAAATAAAGCAATGGAATACACATCCATCATTGGGAATCATTGCGATCGGGTTGACGAGTTGATTAATCAGGCGAGTGCAAAAATGGGGTGTCTACAGATGCCCCTCTTTGGCAGAGGGTTGAAGCAAACTAGATAGTAAATCTATTTTGGTAGATAGTGCGATATCCGAATGCCAAAGCTAGTGACAGTTCATTTTGCAGCCTGATTTAGCAATTCGTCAGGGTGTTCGGATCCTTGAGCGTAAAACTCTTCCCGAACTAAAAGGTTGTCAGGTCCTCGAGCTTGAACTCTCACTGACGATGTCAGATCCTCGAATTTTAGAAGATTCTCCCTGACTGATGCAAAAGTGCACGTGTGTGCAATGGTGTGATGCTGTGTGAAACGAAGTAAAAATGTGCCAAGTCCTAGAGATCTTCTCTCACTGACAATAATGATTCAAAATTGAGATGCACTTATGCAACGAAAACAATCATAGCAAGGTTTAACAAGGTAATTGGAGTTATAACATTGTAGGAACTTCGTTAAATCCTATTTGAAATTCTTTTTAGAGTTCGAAAAAGTTTGAGTCTCATTTATCGGACTGGAGCCTATTGTAGCCAAGCTTCTCAGGCTAAGGAACTTAAACAATCCTATTAATTCAAATATGATTTCAAACAAAGCTGGAGTCTCGTTTCTCGGACTCTGGCTAAGGTTTGCAGGAACTTAAACAATCCTATTAAAATTGAAGTCTCGTTTCTCGGACTCGAACTAAGGTTAATAGGCACTTCAAAAAGCCTATGATTCAAACGTTGGAGTCTCTTTCTCTTCTCGGACTCGAACTTAGGTTTATAGGCACTTCAAAAAGCCTATATATTATTCAAAAAGTTGGAGTCTCGTTTCTCGGACTCGAACTTAGGTTTGTAGGCACTTCAAAAAGCCTATTCATTCTATGATTCAAAAATTGGAGTCTCGTTTCTCTCGGACTCGAACTTAGGTTTGTAGGCACTTCAAAAAGCCTATCATTCTATGATTCAAAAGTTGGAGTCTCGTTTCTCGGACTCGAACTTAGGTTTGTAGGCATTTCAAAAGTCTACTCATTTTATGATTCAACAAGTTGGAGTCTCGTTTCTCGGACTCGAACTTAGGTTTGTAGGCACTTCAAAAAGCCTATTCATTCTATGATTCAAAAGTTGGAGTCTCGTTTCTCTCGGACTCGAACTTAGGTTTGTAGGCACTTCAAAAAGCCTATTCATTTTATGATTCAAAAGTTGGAGTCTCGTTTCTCGGACTCGAACTTAGGTTTGTAGGCACTTCAAAAAGCCTATTCATTCTATGATTCAACAAGTTGGAGTCTCGTTTCTCGACTCGAACTTAGGTTTGTAGGCACTTCAAAAAGCCTATTCATTCTATGATTCAAAAGTTGGAGTCTCGTTTCTCGGACTCGAACTTAGGTTGTAGGCACTTCAAAAAGCCTATTCATTCTATGATTCAACAAGTTGGAGTCTCGTTTCTCGGACTCGAACTTAGGTTTGTAGGCACTTCAAAAAGCCTATTCATTCTATGATTCACAAGTTGGAGTCTCGTTTCTCGGACTCGAACTTAGGTTTATAGGCACTTCAACAAGCCCATTCATTCTATGATTCAAAAAAGTTGGAGTCTCGTTTCTCGGACTCGAACTTACTAAGCCACGTTTCTCGGGCTTAGATTTATAGGAACTTAAACAATCCTATTAATTGATTATATGATTCAAAATCGAGCTCAAAGTTTGAAAGATCAAGCCTTTATTGGCTTATCATGCATCTGGATTCGTAATTATCATCATTGGGTTTCGCCGGACTTTTAAGCTTTTGTATGATTTTCTTTTTATCATGTGATTAAGAACAAAAATTTTGGAATTAAATGACCTTCAAAAATGCCCCTAGTTTCAAGGTTGGCTTTAATTGGGACTTGACTACGAGACTGATGGAATGGATTACGCTTGAAAAATATGGACTCTGATGTATGATAGATAGAAGAACTGACATTCTCTTAAATTTAAGACTCTTAAGATTATCATATGTGCAATAAAGAATTGATCATTTTCTTTCGAATTTCTTTTGAAAAATGCTTGAGCTGGACTTAAAAAATCTTGATAAATATTAGAATAAAAGATCTTCCTTTCAAAGTGGTTGATGATTCTACATCTTCCATTAGCGAACACTTGAACAAGTAAACATACTTTTGAAGATCCTACAATGTTCAAGATGACTTCTGATTTTTTTCGACTTCAATATTGTCTTTGTCGGATGTGAGCTCTTGGCTAAAAGACAAATATCGTGGCTTGAATGGTTCTGCAGTTTCTGCACAAGCTTCCTTCTGAATTTTTCTACTTGACGGGACCTTTCCTCCCATTTGATGATGCCCTAATTTTTGCCTAGATCGCCTCTTAGGTTTTCAATCTAGCGGGCTTTGCTCTTTCTTTTTCTGATGATACCTTGATTTTTGCCTAGGTCGCCTTTTCAGGTTTTCAACCTAGCAGGCTTTCTTTTTTATGGTTATGCCCTAAATTTTGCCTAAGCCGCCTTTTCAGTTTTCGACTTAGCGGGCTTCTCTTTTTTTTTCTTGATGATCTTGTGTAACCAAATCGACGATTTCTTAGTTTCCTGCACCTTAACCGAGTCAATTAGCCTTCAGGAGGACTTAATAGGTGGGCTTAGGATATGGTTTAGAAAGAAAAGGTATAAGGCTCAACTTCCCAAAATGCCCCTAGTTTGATATTCTCTCTTTTCTATCAATTATTTTGATTTTTTTTTCTAAATGCCCCTAGTTTGGCATTCTTTTCTTTTTATCAATTCTTCTGATTCTTTTTCTAATGCCCTTAGTTTGACATTCTTTTCTTTTGAACATTTCAATAGTAGATTTCTCTTTTGGATGACACTTCCTTAAGAGAATACATTTTTCTTTTAATGACCGGGCCTGAAGTAACTTCTCAGGTTGCCTACGTACCCAAATATTTCTTTTTTTCCTTTTGGGATCAGGTCAAAACGTAGTTCATACTAAGATTCCCTCCAAAGGTGGTTGGTGGTGTGGTTTAGAAAGAAACAGGCTATTTGATTTTTTTTAGAGGCTGCAGAGGGGCTAAAGAAGATTATCTTTTTCTTGGTAAGAAGGAAAATGGTTCGACCAATAAAGGCCTCCTTTTGTGAATGCTGCTTAACTCGATCAAAGTTTTAGGAATTCGATATCTGGATTACTCTGTCAACTAAGATTTCCTTTTGGAGAATGAATATTCTTCAGTCTTCTTCTGAGAAAGAGTAATCTTCAGTCTTCTTCTACGGAGTTGAGTGAGACTGAGTTCTTTGTATTTGACATTGACTCGTTCAACTATTTTCAAACTTCAAAAGAAATCTCATATTTCTTTGTGAATGAAACTTTCTTTACTTGAGTGAAAAACATGGTAGATCCACTTGTAAGTCTTAGCATCTTTGTTGATGCTTTTAGCTATATCATTTTTGACCAGATAATCTTTGACTTTGAAATCACTCTTGACTTGATCTATATTTTTGTGTAATTCATCCATATATCCTTATGAGATCATGCAAGAACGTTGTTGAATTTCTCAAGTAAGTTTACTATGCTCTCATGTTCTCCTGAGGATAATATATCACCAATTTGCACTTCTTGAGTGTACTCTTTAATTCCAATATTTATCAAATTTGATTAGTGAGCTTTAAGTCATTTCTCATGTTAGATTTTATGTTCATCATTATTGCACACATGATAATCAAAAGCTTCTTTATTAGAATAAAAAGAACACAAACTGACAAACCTTACTAAAACCCAAAAATAAAGATGGCTAACTGAATTCAAAGACTGACGCAATTGAAGCTAAAAAAAAACTAAGAAAACTTAAAAGATGACATCATTATGAATAGAGGGACACAAATCTAGAGTCTATGCCACTTCGGTTATCTTCGATGGATGACTTGAACTTGCCTGCTTTTATACTATCTCTTCATATTTTGATTCAAGCCTCTGTCATATACGCGACAATCCGTTGCTTCAATAATTTCCCTGTTCTTCAGTTCTGTCGCTGCCTTAGGGTAGTTGTGCTCATTCTGGCATGGAGCGAATGCACTGTTAAGACCCATTTGGTGAATGAAGGAAACTGGATCAATTGATTCGGGTTTGGATATGGATATTAGGTTCAGAGTAGGAGGGGGTTGATTTTGAAAAGTAGGCAAAGGGTTAGTCTTAACATTGGGAGTAGTAGGAGTGGGTATGGTGACTTTTCCTTGCTCAATAAGGTCTTGGATAGCATGTCTGAGAGTAATACACCTGTCAAGAACATGACCAGGCATCTGATGGAATTCACAGAATTGCCCATTATCCATGTTTGGAGGAAGAGGATTAGGCAAATGCTTAGGTTGTAAAGGCGTCAACAATCCCCCTTTTCATCAATTTTTGATAAGCAACACTAAGGGACATTCCAAGATTGGCAAACTGTCTCCTAGGCTTAGTTTGTGAAGGTTGAGTAGCTTGAGGAGATAGTGCGAAGGAGGTGTTGGCCACTTGTAAGGAATTGACATTAGGCTTGAAATGTTTGGGTTTTGACTCAGACGAGTTACCAAAAGTCCCGAAGAGTAGACATCCTCAACTTGATTTCCAGCCTCAAGGAGGGATTGAAAAGTGGGAAGGTACTGAGGCATCAAGTACTTGGCATAATTTGGAGTGAGATTCCTAAGGATAATCTTAACTTGTTCCTTCTCTTGAGGTCGGTCCCACAGTTGAGCGGCTTTAGCTCTCCATCGAGCAATGAACTCAGTGAAAGTTTCCCCAGGTTTTTGTTTAGTAGTTTCTAAATCTCTTCTTGTGAGTTCAATATCCGTGTTGAATGAATATCGACCAATAAACTCTTTCATCAATTCATGCCATGTTCTTACCCGAGATGAGTCCAATGACATTAACCAGCGTAGTGCAGGACCTGTCAGGGTTCTTTGAAAAAGTTGAGCCATCTGTTCTTCACTTAGACCCTGAGATTGCATTATGCCGACATATACTTTTAAGTGAGTCCTAGGGCATCCAATACCGTCAAACTTCTCCATATCTGGCATTGTGAACTTTTCTGGTAGACGGACCGTGGGAAACAAGGTCATTGACCCTAATCCAAGAGTAAGATCATCAGGGTCTTTGATGTTCTTCAAAGCAGTTTCAACTTGAGTTATTCGATGAGCTAGGACAGGGGTCAACGTGTAACTGATCATCTTCTTGGTTTTTCAACGAGGTCAAACACATCCTGAGGTTCTATAGCTTTATCTTTTCCCTTTTCAATTTTCAGGGATTCGATTTGTGGTTTGGACAGAGGCAATAATCTGGGCTTGAAAAGATTCTAAATCTGACGGAGCGCAGCTTCATCCATGGTACTCGTTTCTTCTTGTGGCAAAGACTGACTACTTGGCAATGGTACTCTAGAAAGCGACGACTCTTCACGGACCCAAAATGGTACAGATGGAGGTTTAGAACGTTTAGGACCAATTATCACCTGATTGGAAGTAAACCAAGGTTAACCATTGACTCTAAAGGTTAGACTCTTAACCACATGATTAAAGTTTTGACATAAAATAGTCCCAGTCTGACGGAAAATCGAATCCAAATGCACCATAAGTCTATAGTGACCAAGAAAGTGAGAAAGGTTAGATGCGGGTCTACCCCCTGATTGGGATTGAACCTTTGATCAGATAAATTAATTTGATCTTAAGATAGAATCTTTCTAGATAAAGCGGTCTGGATCTTTAAAGTGAGTGAAATTAGTCCAACTGATTTGGTATTGATCAGTTTGATCAATTTGTCCATTGGGTCAACTGGTTTAAGTGGTTTCAAATTAATCAGTACATTTCACCGATTGGGTAGGACCGATATTGCGGGTTTTGTTTGATTATTCTTGATCGGTCCGCCCACCTACCTGTTGGTTGGATTGAATAAAGCAACCCAGGAACACCCATAGTCAATTCGGGTCGTGACCTATAGGAAGGCTTCTAGACTCTAGGTTTTACTACGTGCAATGCATTTTTATCTAGCCACCCTTGCCCAAGCACACCTATATACCTCTCGATACGTGGTGACTTGGTTTGATATACCGTATAGTGATAATCTAAAACTTCTCAACTCACTTCTCTGAAGCCAAAAACAGCCAGTTCGATCTCCAGTTGAGAGGTGGCGCACAATGCTGAGCAAGGGCCCACTTAAATACCTCTCGTCTAGAATAGACGTAGTCTATCCCCCTCGTACAGTAGGGTACAGCGGGGCAAGATCTTGCTTAGGCATCGGTTTTGACCAAGAAGTACAATTGATATACTTAGACTATCTTTTATACCTACGGGTACGAGTCAAGAGTTGTAGCTTTCATAAATGGTTTTGGCATCCCACGAGGGGACCGACCACGTACTAGTACTACGTTGGCAATCGGGACATGTGACTGTGTGGCTTACAATAGGTCAAAAGGCTCAGGTCGCTCCAGCCTGGGTGCATCAACATACTCTCAGAATCACCTGATCAGATGGTATTGATGCCCCCAGTTTGATATACCCTAAGGTACGTGACTGGAGTTGTGGATTTCATGAATGACGTCGCATCTCCGAAGAGACCGGGGCCACGCACTAGTGCCACGTTGGCTAAATGGGACGTGTATGAGTAAAACAGTAAACGTGCATGTGGTGTGTGCAAAACAGGGTGGGGTGTGCCCGGGACCTTTTTCAAACAAATGGGCCCATGGATCCAATCAAACCAATCAAACATTAAACAAATCATATGAATATTCAATTAAGATCACATTATTCCCATCACATAAGCACATTAACATTACGATCAACATCAATCATGTATTTCAAACAAGATCATGGTAAATTAATCAATAAATATGGCATATGATAATGATCAAACAAACATTGCAATAGGCATATTTTTTATAATTTTTAAGGTCCAATCAATGATCACTTTTGGGTGATCCAAATAAATCGAGATTCCAATAGGTGTTACATTGATGATAGAATGACAATGGTTGAGATGAGTTCACTCTCAAGAACATTAATTGTGCCACATTAGATAAATTCAGATTTTCTGTAAATTTGGAAAATACAATCTGAACTTGCATCGATGATATCTAAGGCTCCCGATAACGAAATCGAGTGAACTCAAGTTCTAAATTAATCTACTCGATGAGATCTACATTTTATTAAGAGGTGCCTAGACTTAATTCTCACCGGAATGTTCTGTAAAAATTTTTTACGTTGCTGTCCCAACTTTCATTCAGAAATATTCCAGATTTACAGATTGAACTTGCATCGATGATATCTAAGGCTTCGATAACGAAATTGAGTGAACTCAGATTTTAAATTAATCTACTCGACGAGATCTACATTTTATTAATAGGTCCCAGACTTAATTCTTACTAGAATATTCTATAAAAAAGTTTTAACGTTGCTGTCCCAACTTTCATTCAGAACTAATTCCAGATTTACAATTGAACTTGCATCGATGATATTAAGGCTTCCGATAACGAAATTGAGTGAACTCAGATTCTAAATTAATCTACTCGACGAGATCTACTTTTTATTAAGAGGTCCCAGACTTAGTTCTCACTAGAATATTCTGTAAAAAGGTTTTAACGTTGCTGTCCCAACTTTCATTCAGAAATAATTTCAGATTTACAGATTGAACTTGCATCGATGATATCTAAGGCTTCGATAACGAAATTGAGTGAACTCAGATTCTAAATTAATCTATTCGATGAGATCTACGTTTACTAAAAGGTTCCCAGACTTAATTCTCACTAAAATGTTCTGTAAAAAAGTTTGAACATTGCTGTCCCAACTTTCATTCAGAAATAATTCCAGATTTACAGATTGAATTTGCATCGATGATATCTAAAGCTTCGATAACGAAATTGAGTGAACTCAAATTCTAAATTAATCTACTCGACGAGATCTATGTTTTATTAAGAGGCTTCCAGACTTAATTCTCACTAGAATATTCTCTAAAAGCGTTTTAATATTTCTGTCCAACCTTCATCATTCCATCAATTTGAATCTTTCATTATTTAGGGGTCATCAAAAAGTGATCCTTAATTGAAAAAAAAAAAAAAAAATGCAATGCCCAAAATTATCTACAATCAAGATAAAAAAATAAATAAATAAATAAACAGAAAAAATAAATAAATCCAACTAAATAATAAAAAAGAACTAGGTCATCTTGGCAATGCTCTCATACTTGGGGTTTTTCAAGTTTGATCCTCAATAGTCCCCAGTGGAGTCGCCACTGAAAGCGCCCTCGATCCGCGGGGTGCGCGGATCAGCTTTTGACCCTTGAGGTTTGGGAGTCGCCACCTAGTTATTTCGGTCTAAGAACCGATCAATGACTCTAAACGGATAAAAGCTAATCTAAAACAAAAAAAAACTGAATTCGGGGATCAAGTTACGGGGTTGGAAGGTGTTAGGCACCAACCCTGCCCGGCCAAAGCTGGTCTCTACTAAATTCCCAAGTAAATTACATTGCTAAAAACCTAGATAAAAAAAATAAATAAAAAAAAAGGTTTACCTTTCGATGGCAAAGGACTTGGTTCCCTCAGATCTGACAAAAAGAGCTTGTACCGTACTCCCTTGCTTCGTTCTGTTTCCGGATTTGACTTCGGATCTCCGAGGCAAGATATCTCCTTGTTTTTGAATCTGAACTCTTCAAGTTTGTTGCGGATTTGAGGGTGTTTTTAGAAGGCTTTTGGGTTTTTCTAGACTAAAATTGAAGGAGGGATGTTAGGTAAGGAGTTGGGGCTCCAAAACTAGGGTTTATGGGGGGCTAGGGGAGCTTCTAGACCTACTTATCTTAGGGTTTATTATTTGATACGAAAATAGGGTGTGAGCACCTCTATTTATAAATGTTTTTAGGGGTTGATTTGGATAGAGTTAGTGTTTAATTAGAGATCTTTTAATTAGAGTTGTGTTTTAGTTAGAACATTTTTAGATAGAATTGTGTTTTAATTAAAATTATTTTAGGTAGAATTGTGTTTTAATTAAAATTGTTTTAGGTAGAATGTTTTAAGTTAGAACTCTATTAGATAGAGTTGTATTTTAATTAGATCTCTATTATGACTTTTAGTCTTATTTGATTGACTTTTAATGTTTGACTTTGGTCTTAATTGATTGACTTTCAATATCTTGACTTCAGTCTTGCTTAATTGACTTTAATTTTGACTTCAGTCTTACTTGATCGACTTTAATACCTTGACTTAGTCTTGCTTGATTTACTTTGATTTTTGGAGAAGACCCCTCCATTATTTCTTTAATTTTGGACCCCCAAATGAGGGGTCCTTAAAGAAATATCCCACGAACCCTCAACAATTTTGCCTGAGAGTCCGATTAATCGATTTTTAGGTTCAAAATTTTAAATAATTTCATTAATATTCACTTTAATTATTTAATGTTTTATTTATTAATTCAGAATTTTTTATCATGAAAATTGTGAAATTACCGTTTTGGCCCAGGAGGACTTTTCCTTTTTAGGTAGTTTAGGTCAGTTTTTAATGTTCTAGGATGTTTTAGAATCATTTTTTCGTAAGGAATTCAATGAGAATGTTGGTTTGTTTCATTTATGAAAATTTTATGTGAAATGGTCGTGAACTTTATGAGGGGCATTTTCGTAATTTTGTCGAATTCTATGAAAATTGATGAAATGATTTATTTGGTTTCGATTTGTTGTTTTATGTGTTTGATGAGTTTTCCTAAGCGTAACGTAGGCTCTAGGATTGTTTTGAGGTTAGGGGTTTGGTAATTTGAAGTTTTAGTGATTTTATCGTGAAGCTTCTTTTTGGTTTGCAAGATGATGATTTCTATGTTTCTGGGGTCGTATTTCCTAGCGTAGCGTGATTTTTTAAGGTTTTGTTAGTTGAGATACCTCATCCGGATTTCTGAAACACATCTGGTAACAAAAAAGCAATGGAATACACATCCATCATTGGGAATCATTGCGATCGGGTTGACGAGTTGATTAATCAGGCGAGTGCAAAAATGGGGGTGTCTACAGATGCCCCTCTTTGGCAGAGGGTTGAAGCAAACTAGATAGTAAATCTATTTGGTAGATAGTGCGATATCCGAATGCCAAAGCTAGTGACAGTTCATTTTGCAGCCTGATTTAGCAATCGTCAGGGTGTTCGGATCCTTGAGCGTAAAACTCTTCCCGAATTAAAAGGTTGTCAGGTCCTCGAGCTTGAACTCTCACTGACGATGTCAGATCCTCGAATTTTAGAAGATTCTCCCTGACTGATGCAAAGTGCACGTGTGTGCAATGGTGTGATGCTTGTGTGAAACGAAGTAAAAATGTGCCAGTCCTAGAGATCTTCTCTCACTGACAATAATGATTCAAAATTGAGATGCACTTATGCAACGAAAACAATCATAGCAAGGTTTAACAAAGGTAATTGGAGTTATAACATGTAGGAACTTCGTTAAATCCTATTTGAAATTCTTTTTAGAGTTCGAAAAAGTTTGAGTCTCATTTATCGGACTGGAGCCTATTGTAGCCAAGCTTCTCAGGCTAAGGAACTTAAATAATCCTATTAATTCAATATGATTTCAAACAAAGCTGGAGTCTCGTTTCTCGGACTCTGGTAAGGTTTGCAGGAACTTAAACAATCCTATTAAAATTGAAGTCTCGTTTCTTCGGACTCGAACTAAGGTTAATAGGCACTCAAAAAGCCTATGATTCAAAACGTTGGAGTCTCATTTCTCGGACTCGAACTTAGGTTATAGGCACTTCAAAAAGCCTATATATTATTCAAAAAGTTGGAGTCTCGTTTCTCGGACTCGAACTTAGGTTTGTAGGCACTTCAAAAAGCCTATTCATTCTATGATTCAAAAATTGGAGTCTCGTTTCTCGGACTCGAACTTAGGTTTGTAGGCTTCAAAAAGCCTATTCATTCTATGATTCAAAAAGTTGGAGTCTCGTTTCTAGGACTCGAACTTAGGTTTGTAGGCACTTCAAAAAGTCTACTCATTTTATGATTCAACAAGTTGGAGTCTCGTTTCTCAGACTCGAACTTAGGTTTGTAGGCACTTCAAAAAGCCTATTCATTCTATGATTCAACAAGTTGGAGTCTCTTCTCGGACTCGAACTTAGGTTTGTAGGCACTTCAAAAGCCTACTCATTTTATGATTCAACAAGTTGGAGTCTCGTTTCTCGGACTCGAACTTAGGTTTGTAGGCACTTCAAAAAGCCTATTCATTCTATGATTCAACAAGTTGGAGTCTCGTTTCTCGGACTCGAACTTAGGTTTGTAGGCACTTCAAAAGCCTATTCATTCTATGATTCAACAAGTTGGAGTCTCGTTTCTCGGACTCGAACTTAGGTTGTAGGCACTTCAAAAAGCCTATTCATTCTATGATTCAACAAGTGGAGTCTCGTTTCTCGGACTCGAACTTAGGTTTTAGGCACTTCAAAAAGTCTAATTCATTCTATGATTCAACAAGTTGGAGTTAGGCACCAACCCCGCCCGGCCAAAGCCGGTCTCTACTAAATTCCCAAGTAAATTACATTGCTAAAACCTAGATAAAAAATAAATCAAAAAAAAAAATACCTTCCGATGCAAGGACTTTGTTCCCTCAGATCTGACAAAAAGAGCTCCTTGTACCGTGCTCCCTTGCTTCGTTCTGTTTCCGGATTTGTCTTTGGATCTCCGAGGCAAGGTATCTCTTTATTTTTGAATCTGAACTCTTCAAACTTCATTGCGGATTTGGGGGTGTTTTTAGAAGGCTTTTGGGTGTTTTCTAGACTAAAATGAAGGGGGGATGTTAGCTAAGGAGTTGGGGCTAAAACTAGGGTTTATGGGGGGCTAAGGGAGCTTCTAGACCTACTTCTCCTAGGGTTTATGATTTGATACGAAAATAGGGTGTGAGCACCTCTATTTATAGATGTTTTTAGGGGTTGATTTGGATAGAGTTAGTGTTTAATTAGAGATCTTTTAATTAGAGTTGTGTTTTAGTTTGACTTGTTTAGGTAGAATTGTATTTTAATTAGAATTGTTTTAGGTCGAATTGTGTTTTAATTCAAATTGTTTAGGTAGAATGTTTTAAGTTAGAACTCTATTAGATAGAGTTATTAATCAATTATAATCTATTATGACTTTTGGTCTTATTTGATTGACTTTTAATGTTTGACTTTAGTCTTAATTGATTGACTTTCAATATCTTGACTTCAGTCTTGCTTAATTGACTTTAATTTTGACTTCAGTCTCACATAATTGACTTTAATACCTTGACTTCAGTCTTTCTTGATTGACTTTAATTTTTGGAGAAGACCCCTCCATTATTTCTTTAATTCTTTGGACCCCCAAATGGAGGGGTCCTTAAAGAAATATCCCACGAACCCTCAACGATTTTGCCTGAGAGTCCGATTGATCGATTTTTTAGGTTCAAAATTTTAAATTAATTCATTAATGTTTAAATTTAATTATTAATGTTTTATTTATTAATTTCGATTTTTTTAATTATGAAAATTGTGAAATTACCATTTTACCCCTGGAGAGGGCTTTTCACGTTTTAAGTCGGTTTTTAATGTTCTAGGATGTTTTAGAATCGATTTTTCGTAAGGAATTCAATGAGAATGTTGGTTTGTGTCATTTATGAAAATTTTTATGTGAAATGATTGTGAACTTTATGAGGGGCATTTTCGTATTTTGTCAGATTCTGTTAAAATTGGTGAAATGATTTATTTGGTTCCGATTTGTTATTTTATGTGTTCGAGAGAGTTTTCCTAAGCGTAATGTAGGCTCTAGAGTTGTTTTGATGTTAGGGGTTTTGTGGTAATTTGGTAATTTTTAGTGATTTTTATCGTGAAGCTTCTTTTTGATTTGCAAGATGATGATTTCTATGTTTCTGGGGTTGTGTTTTCCTAGCGTAGCGTGGTTTCTAAGGTTTGTCAGTTCGAGATACCTCATCCGGATTTCTGAAACACATCTGGTAACAAAATAAAGCAATGGAATACACATCCATCATTGGGAATCCTTGCGATCGGGTTGACGAGTTGATTAATCAGGCGGATGCAAAAATGGGGTGTCTACAGATGCCCTCTTTGGCAGAGGGTTGAAGCAAACTAGATAGCAAATCTATCTTGTAGATAGTGCGATATCTGAATGCCAAAGCTAGTGACAGTTCATTTTGCAGCCTGATTTAGCAATTCGTCAGGGTGTTTGGATCCTTGAGGGTAAAGCTCTCCCCGAATCAAAAGGTTGTCAGGTCCTTGAGCGCAAATTCTCACTGACGGTGTCAAATCCTTGAATTTTAGAGAATTCTCCCTGACTAAAAAGTGCAAATGTGCAAGTGTGTGCACTGTGTGAAACTGAGTAAAACCTGAGCATAAATTGAGCATAGTCTGAGTATAAACTGAGCATAATTTGAATATATCTAAGCATAAACTGAGCATAGTTCCGAAAAACCCTCGGTGGTAATGAGCATAGTTCCGAAAAACCCTCGGCTATATCTGAGCATAATTCCGAGAAAACCCTCGGCGGTATCTGAGCATAGTTCCGAGAAAACCCTCGGCGTATCTAAGCATAATTCCGAGAAAACCCTCGGCGGTATCTGAGCATAATTCCGAGAAAACCCTCGGCGGTATCTGAGCATAGTTCCGAGAAAACCCTCGGCGGTATCTGAGCATAATTCCGAGAAAACCCTCGGCGGTATCTGAGCATAGTTCCGAGAAAACCCTCGGCGGTATCTGAGCATAGTTCCGAGAAAACCCTCGGCGGTATCTGAGCCATAATTCCGAGAAAACCCTCGGCGGTATCTGAGCATAGTTCCGAGAAAACCCTCGGCGGTATTTGAGCATAATTCCGAGAAAACCCTCGGCGGTATCTGAGCATAGTTCCGAGAAAATCCTCGGCGGTAACTGAGCATAATTCCGAGAAAACCCTCGGCGGTAACTGAGCATAGTTTTGAGAAAACCCTCGGCGGTATCTGAGCATAGTTCCGAGAAAACCCTCGGCGGCATCTGAGCATAGTTCCGAGAAAACCCTCGGCGGTATCTGAGCATAGTTCCGAGAAAACCCTCGGCGGTATCTGAGCATAATTCCGAGAAAAACCCTCGGCGGTATCTGAGCATAGTTCCAGGATAACCCTTGGCGGTATCTGAGCATAGTTCCGAGAAAACCCTCGGCGGTATCTGAGCATAGTTCCAAGATAACCCTCGGCGGTATTTGAGCATAGTTCCGAGAAAACCCTCGGTGGTATCTGAGCATAGTTCCGAGAAAACCCTCGGCGGTATCTGAGCATAATTCCGAGAAACCCTCGGCGGTATCTGCAAGCATAGTTCCGAGAAAAACCCTCGGCGGTATCTGAGCATAATTTCGAGAAAACCCTCGGCGGTATCTGAGCATAGTTCCGAGATAACCCTCGGCGGTATCTGAGCATAATTCGAGAAAACCTCGGCGGTATCTGAGCATAATTCCGAGAAAACCCTCGGCGGTACCTGAGCATTATTCCGAGAAAACCCTCGGCGGTATCTGAGCATAGTTCCGAGAAAACCCTCGGCGGTATCTGAGCATAATCCAAGATAACCCTTGGCGGCAACTGAGCAAAATCCAAGATAACCCTTGGCGGAGACTGAGCAAAATCCAAGATAACCCTTGGCGGCAACTGAGCAAAATCCAAGATAACCCTTGGCGGAGACTGAGCAAAATCCAAGATAACCCTTGGCGGCAACTGAGCAAAATCCAAGATAACCCTTGGCGGCAACTGAGCAAAATCCAAGATAACCCTTGGCGAAAACTGAGCAAAATCCAAGATAACCCTTGGCGGAGACTGAACAAAATCCAAGATAACCCTTGGCGGAGATTGAGCAAAACTGGCAAAGGAATGAATGAATTTTGGAGAAAACTGATTAGAACGAATCGGAGAACGAATAAATCTGGAAGATCTGGAAGAGAAATGATTGATTCCAAGAATGATTGAATTTGGAAAAGAATCTGAAGAACGAAAGAATGTTATATCTCCTATGTGAGATCCAATATGCTTTTGTTTGAACCTCAAGGATTTATCAAAAAGTTTTATGAATTTAAAACCTGAGTTTTTATTTCTTTTGAACCTCAAAAGTTTTTCGAAAGAACTGTTATCAAGAGGGTAACCTTAACTTTGGGGTTCCTATTTTTTTTGGATTAACATTGCTCGAAGACAAAATGCCCCTAGTTTGACAATGAACATGACCTTGAAAATAATTGAACACATCGTGCAAAAAAATGCCCCTAGTATAGGGGGGAAAAGTTACATTAAAAAAGAAAGAAAATGCCCCTTGTATGAAGGTTTGAAATAATTGATTACCACAAGCGCAATAAAGACTCAACTTTTAATTTTGATTAATTTTATTGAATTCTGAGTCAGGCTCAAGAGTACAAAATTATTTCCTTTCGAGACTCATCGTAGAATTCACCCTTATCTCCCTTGGTTCATTGGGGAGTAAACATTTTCAGATCGATCGTAGACAAGATACTTGTGGCTTCTGAGTCTATGCCTGGTTTAAGCTAAGTATTGAACTTGATTATTCGGACTTCTGATGTTTCAACTTGGACTGCTCTCAGCTTAAGATTTTCTTCTATTTTTTCTTTATTGCTCTAATTTTTGCCTAGATCGTCTTTTCAGGTTTTCAATCTAGCGAGCTTGCTCTAACTTTTGCCTAGATCGCCTTTTCAGGTTTTCGGTCTAGCGAGCTCTTTTTTTTTTCTTTGCTCTAATTGTTGCCAAAGTTGTCCTTTCAGATTTTCAACCTTGCGAGCTTGCCTTAATTTTTGCCTAAGTCGCCCTTTTCGGGTTTTCAACTTAGCAGGCTTCATCATTTTTTGTCTTTTTCTTCTCTTCTGAACTTCTGGAGTCGCTGTCTAATCATGCTTTGTTATCTTCCTTGACTTCTCGCACGGTACTTAGGAGGACTTTCATGGGTAAGCTTAGGACTGGGTATAAAAAGAAAAGGATTTTGAGGCTCAAAAACCCAAATACCCCTTGTGTGGCATTTCCTTTTAAATTATTTCTTTTTCTTTAAATTCTCTTTCCCACTTTGAATTTCTTTTTCTTTTGAATTTTCTTTGATTTTTTGATTTTTTGTGTGGGGAAATAGATTTTTTTTAAAAGGAAATAAAGACCACAAGCGCAATAAAGACTCAACTTTTAATTTTGATTAATTTTATTAAAGGTTTTGAGTCAGGCTCAAGAGTATAATATTATTTCCTTTCGAGACTCATCATAGAATTCACCCTTATCTCCCTTGGTTCACTTGGGGGAGTAAACATTTTCAGATCGATCGTAGACAAGATACTTGTGGCTTCTGAGTCTATGCCTGGTTAAGCTAAGTATTGAACTTGATTATTCGGACTTCTGATGTTTCAACTTGGACTGCTCTCAGCTTAAGATTTTCTTCTATTTTTTCTTTATTGCTCTAATTTTTGCCTAGATCGCCTTTTCAGGTTTTCAATCTAGCGAGCTTGCTCTAACTTTTGCCTAGATCGCCTTTTCAGGTTTTCGGTCTAGCGAGCTCTTTTTTTTTTTTTTTTTTTTTTTTTTGCTCTGATTGTTGTCAAAGTTGTCCTTTCAGATTTTCAACCTTGCGAGCTTGCCTTAATTTTTACCTAAGTCGCTCTTTTCGGATTTTCAACTTAGCAGGCTTTATCATTTTTTATCTTTTTCTTTTCCTCTGACCTTCTAGAATCACTGTTTGATCATGTTCTACTACCTTCCTTGACTTTTTCACACGGTACTTAGGAGGACTTTTATGGGTAAGCTTAGGACTGGGTATAAAAAGAAAGGAATTTTGAGGCTCAAAAACCCAAATGCCTCTTGTGTGACATTTCCCTTTAAATTATTTTCTTTCTTTCTTGAATTTTCTTCCCCATTTTGAATTTTTTTTTTTTTTTTTTTTTAAATTTTTTCTTGATTTTTTGATTTTTTGTGTGGGGAAATATATATTTTTTTATTGATGTGGTCGGGCCTGAAGTAACTTCTCAGGTTGCCTACGTACCCCAGAATTTTGGAATCAGACCAAAACGTAGTTCGAATCTTCCCTCCCCTAGGTTAGGTGATCGGGCTGAGAAAGAAAAAAAAGCATCATTCATTTTTTTTGAAAAAGCTACAAAGGGTTGAGAAAGGATATGTTGAACAGGGTAACTGGGTAATATGAGGATTGATTCGGTCAAAGATGGCCTCCTTAAATGTAGTTACCGCTTGATCTGGTCAAGGGTGGTTGGTTCTGGTAGTTCACCTCCATCATGATCTTGAAGTCTGACGACTTTTCCAGACAGTATTTCCTTAATGAATGAATTTCTCCAATTTAGACTTTCTCCTATAGTCGATAAGGAGTGTTCAATTTTCTTTGAAGTCTGATAGTTAAATCTTTGACTTGTAAATGATGAGCTTAACCTTCTTGTCAAATGCACAGGTGACTTTTTAGATAAGCTTGCACGTGGTACAGGGCTTTAACTCGTTTTCTTCGATCAAGTTTAATTCTTCATACTGCTGACGAACCCAATCTGTTTCTAACAAATGATTTTCTAACAAGACCCTGAGAGACGAAATTTTCATTTCAACTGGTAAGATTGCTTCCATGCCATACACTAAGGAGTAGAGAATAGCTCCAGTGGAAGACTGTATTGAAGTATGATGCGCCCCTAGTATGAATGGTAACTTCTCTAACTAATCCTGGTGTGATTGACGCATTGTCTTGATGATTGTTTTGAGATTTTTTTTACTAGCTGCTTCAACCTTTCCATTAATCTGAGGACGGTAGAGAGATAATGTGTGATGCCGGATCTTCAACTTTGATCACAGAGTAATGATTTATGCTTTGAGGTACGACCCATTATCAGAAATCAATTCAAAAGGTATCCCCATATCGATTGATAATATGTGATTTGCAACTCAAGAAGTAGTGAGGATAGCACTGGTACATTTTATAACATCTTCTTTGATTCCATTGATATAGACGAGTATCTAGTCCATGTTGAACAACACTCAAGCTTGTACCTAACATACCCTCATATGATCACACGAACAAGTCTTTTGAAATTTCTGAGAAAATTCATTATCCCTTGTGTTCCTCTAGAGATAAGATGGTTTCTATTTGAATCTCTTTAGGAATTTATTTTTGTTCCGAGGTCAATGACCTTTGCTTTCTTGAGCCCGACTCTTATCTTCTTGTCTTTGAATCTAGATTATTAGTTAATTCGTTAATGCGCTCGAGATATTCAAAAATTTCATTTATCCAATCAAATTCAGAAGGGGCGACAGACACCTCTATAGACTCGACAAACTATCTTGACTCAATAGGAAAGAATAAACTCAATTTAAGGAAGATATGACCTTGCTGGAAAAAAGGACTCGAGCTAACCCAAATGACTCACGAATACTCAAGACTACCCAAAACGGGCTTGATGAGAACTGAGACATTACTTACAACCGGTACTATGATTTTCAAAGAACAATTGGATGATGTTGAGAAATTTTGAGGTCATTTCTGACTGTTGACTTGATATTGACGTTTACTCTAATTGATCGGATTTACAACCCTACCTAGACGATGGACGATTGAGCTTAGATACAATGATAACCCTTAAACCTCTTTGAAGGTGAATTTAACCAATTTCAGTGTTACCCCCTTTATAACATTTTAAATGAACCTTGAGATTTTATTGAATTTTGTGCACAAATCCATTAAAAAGTCCATCCATTTAATGATTATTCAGAAGAAAAATAATTTTACTGCACTCTTGAAAAATATTGACATAATGTTTTCATTGAATAACACTTCAACATATAATAATTTTTCATGCAAATATATATCTTTTGTAAATCATTTTTCCTTCATTTTCTTTTCTTTTGGAAAACATTTTCTTCTGGAAAATATTTTTTTCTTTGAAAAATAGTTTTTATTTGGAAAACATTTTCTCTTAAAAAATCTTGTTCTTATGGAAACATTTTCTAGAAAACATTTTTTCTAGAGAATAACACTTTTTTCTGGAAAACACTTCTTTTGAAAAAAAATCTTTTTTTTTTTTTTTTTTTTTTTTTTTGAAAAATATTTTCTTTTTTTTCTTTGAAAATTCGATTTCCATTTTTATTTAACTGGCCCGGTCCACCATGACTGTTGAATCGAGATGGACTGGGTCATTATTGTAAGAGGATGGATTCTTTACTGGGTCGGTGCACCCATTTTAATTTTCAAAAATAAAATTTCTTTGATCCTTGAGGACAATCATGCATTTTGATCTCATCATTCACATCACTCACATACATTCATCCAACAACAGACATTCATTCAATAAACAACCCGGGAACACCCATGATAAGTTCGAGTCGTGACCTATGGGGAAGGTTTCTAGACTCTAGGCTTACTACGTGCAATGCATTTTTATCTGGCCACCCTTGCCCAAGCACACCTATATACCTTTCGATACGTGGTGACTTGGTTTGATATACCGTATAGGTGATATCTAAAACCTCAATTCACTTCTCTGAAGCCAAAAACAGCCAGTTTGATCTCCAGTTGAGAGGTGGCGCACAATGCTGAACAAGGGCCCACTTAAATACCTCTCGTCTAGAATAGACGTAGTCTATCCCCCTCGTACAGTAGGGTACAGCGGGGCAAGATCTTACTTAGGCATCGGTTTTGACCAAGAAGTGCAATTGATATACTTAGATTACCTTTTATACCTACGGGTACGAGTCAAGAGTTGTAGCTTTCATAATGGTTTGGCATCCCACGAGGGGACCGACCACGTACTAGTACTACGTTGGCAATCGGGACATGTGACTGTGTGGCTTACAATAGGACAAAGGCTCAGGTCACCCCAGCATGGGTGCATCAATATGTCTCTCAGAATCACCTGATCAGACGGTATTGATGCCCCAGTTCGATATACCCTAAGGTACGTGACTGGAGTTGTGGGTTTCATGAATGACGTCGCATCTCCGAAGAGACCGGGCCACGCACTAGTGCCACGTTGGCTAAATGGGACGTGTAAGTGAGTAAAGCGGTAAACGTGCATGTAGTGTGTGCAAAGTAAGGTGGGGTGTGCCCGGGGCCTTTTCCAAACAAATGGGCCCATGGCCCAATCAAACCAATCATTATAACATGAATTATATGGATCTAAGCATCATTCCAATCACATAAACATCTAATCATGATCAACATTGTGACCAACATCAAACATGCATTCCAATGATATTATGGCATATTAAATAGGCAATCATCATGAATTAATAATATGGTCCGCTTCACGATTTAAACATGCACATATATGATATGTGGCAATCAATTAGACCCGATCATCGCAATGATTTGATAAATTTTATAGTCCAATCAAGGGTGTTTTGGGGCGACCCGAAATAATTCGAAATTTCTAAGGGTATTGAATTGAAGGTATAATGATGATTGATGAGATAATGAGGATGGTTTTGTTCATTTATTTCTTAATTTTTTTTTCTAAAATAAATTGAGCCCAATCAAGGAAATTCCAAAAACAACACAAAGAAAACTTGCATATATGTTGCTATGGGTAACATTTAGAAAATGACTTTGTTGTTTCTTTTTTTGAACTCCTTTTTTTATGAAAAGAAAATCTCCAATCTTTTTTTTTTTATTATTTTGATTTTTTTTCTTTTTTAGAAACAAATTAATTTCCTTTTTTTTTTTCTTTTTTTTTTTTTAAAAAATTTTGTTTAAAAACAGCAGGATAATGTCGAGCTCAACGTCGAGCTCAACGTCGAGATCATCGTCGAGATCAACCCTTAACAGCAGCATAATCGTCGAGATCAGCAGCTTAGTTATCGTCGAGATAAATCGTCGAGATCATCAGGTTAAACCGTCGAGATCATCCTATAACAGCAGGCCAGCGTCGAGCTCAACGGCAGCTTAACGTCGAGATCGACAGTAGACCAGCGTCGAGATCAACCCTTAACAGTAGATTACCGTCGAGATCAGCAGAAGCCTAACGTCGAGATCAACTCATAACAGCAGACCAGCGTCGAGGTCAACCTATACAGCGTCGAGGTCAACCTATAACAGCGTCGAGATCGGTCTGTAATATGGGATTTTTCGACGAATTTGTTCGCCATTTCAGTGCTGTGATGAGAGGAATCTCTCTACGACCTTCTCTAATGATGGTTGGAGACTTTTACTTGAAAGAAGAAGAGTGAGAAACCGTGATTCAACCAATCTTCAAAAAGATCTCCACATTCGATCGAGATCAGAGGTATCTTTCTTACAAGAACAGCTTATCATGAACCGCCATTAAAGTCGTGACATGGGACGATTTCGAGCGAAAAAGATGCGAAGTAATTCAGGTAACAGCACCCCATACCAGTCCATTAATCCATCGTTGATCAATCAATAATCAGAACGAATGCAAGACTCAAACGGTTGATCCTTACATCGGCCGAGATTAATGAGCCAAGAGGTGGGGTGCGCGGACCCGCTTTTAGGTAGAATTGTTTTTTAGTTAGAACTCTATTAGATAGAGTTATTATTTAATTAGATCTCTATTATGACTTTTGGTCTTATTTGATTGACTTTTAATATTTTGACTTTAGTCTTAATTGATTGACTTTTAATATCTTGACTTCAGTCTTGCTTAATTGACTTTAATTTTGACTTCAGTCTCACTTGATTGAATTTAATACCTTGACTTTAGTCTTGCTTGATTTACTTTAAATTTTTGGAGAACCCCCTTCCATTATTTCTTTAATTCTTTGGACCCCCAAATGGAGGGGTCCTTAAAGAAATATCCCACGAACCCTCACAATTTTGCCTGAGAGTCCGATAATCGATTTTTTAGGTTCAAAATTTTAAATTAATTTCATTATGGTTTAAATTTAATTATTTAATGTTTTATTTATTAATTTCGGAATTTTTATCATGAAAATTGTGAAATTACCGTTTTACCCCTGAAGAGGACTTTTCACGTTTTTCAAGTCGGTTTTTTAATGTTCTAGGATGTTTTAGAATCGGTTTTTCGTAAGGAATTCAATGGAAATATTAGTTTTTGTTATTTATGAAAATTTTTGTGTGAAATGGTTGTGAACTATATGAGGGGCATTTTCGTAATTTTGTCAAATTCTTGTTAAAATTGGTGAAATGATATTTGGTTCCGATTTGTTATTTTATGGGTTCGAAAGAGTTTTCCTAAGCGTAACGTAGGCTCTAGGGTCGTTTTGAGGTTAGGGGTATTTTGGTAATTTGGTAATTTTTAGTGATTTTTATCGTGAAATTTCTTTTTGGTCTGCAAGATGATGATTTCTATGTTTCTGGGGTCGTATTTTCCTAGCGTAGCGTGGTTTCTAATGTTTTGTCAATTTGAGATACCTCATCCGGATTTCTGAAACAGATCTGGTAATAAAGTAAAGCAATGGAATACACATCCATCATTGGGAATCCTTGCGATCGGGTTGACGAGTTGATTAATCAGGCGAGTGCAAAAATGGGGTGTCTACAGATGCCCCTCTTTGGTAGAGGGTTGAAGCAAACTAGATAGCAAATCTATTTTGGTAGATAGTGCGATATCTGAATGCCAAAGCTAGTGACAGTTCATTTTGCAGCCTGATTTAGCAATTCGTCGAGGTGTTCGGATCCTTGAGGGTAAAGCTCTCCCCGAATTAAAAGGTTGTCAGGTCCTTGAGCGCAAACTCTCACTGACAGTGTCAGATCCTCGAATTTTAGAGAATTCTCCCTGACTAAAAAGTGCAAATGTGCAAGTGTGTGCATTGTGTGAAACTGAGTAAAATCTGAGCATAAACTAAGCATAACTGAGCATAAATTGAGCATAAAAAATTGAATGTCTTACTTTACCTACCCTGGGTGAAAGAGTAATAAACAATTTTTTTTTGGAAAGTTTTACTCTACCTACTCGGGGTGAAAGAGTAATGAACTATTTTTTCTAGGAGTCCTACTCTACCTACTCGGGGTGAAAGAGTAATGAATTCTTTTTCGGGAGTTCTACTCTACCTACTCAGGGTGAAAGAGTAATGAACTATTTTTTCTGGGAGTCCTACTCTACATACTCGGGGTGAAAGAGTAATGGACTTATTTTCTGGGAGTTTTACTCTACATACTCGGGGTGAAAGAGTAATGAACTATTTTCGGGAGTTCTACTCTACCTACTCAGGGTGAAAGAGTAATGAACTATTTTTTTCTGGGAGTCCTACTCTACATACTCGGGGTGAAAGAGTATGGACTTATTTTCTGGAGTTTTACTCTACCTACTCGGGGTGAAAGAGTAATGAACTATTTTCGGGAGTTCTACTCTACATACTCGGGGTGAAAGAGTAATGGACTTATTTTCTGGGAGTTTTACTCTACCTACTCGGGGTGAAAGAGTAATGAACTATTTTCGGGAGTTCTACTCTACCTACTCGGGGTGAAAGAGTAATGAACTATTTTCGGGAGTTCTACTCTACCTACTCGGGGTGAAAGAGTAATGGACTAATTTCCTGGAGTTCTACTCTACATACTCGGGATGAAAGAGTAATGAACTATCTAAGTATAATCTGAGAAAACCCTCGGCGATATCTGACTAAGCATAATCCGAGAAAGCCCTCGGTGGCAACTGGTTTATCATAATCTGAGCAAACCCTCGATGACATCTGGCTGAGCATAGTTCGAGCAAACCCTCGGCGGTAACTGAGCATAGTTCCGAGAAAACCCTCGGCGGTATCTGAGCAAAATCCAAGATAACCCTTGACGGCAACTGAGCAAAATCCAAGATAACCCTTGGCGGAGACTGAGGAAAATCCAAGATAACCCTTGGCGGCAACTGAGCAAAATCCAAGATAACCCTTGGCGGCAACTGAGCAAAATCCAAGTTAACCCTTGGCAGCAACTGAGCAAAATCCAAGATAACCCTTGGCGGCAACTGAGCAAAATCCAAGATAACCCTTGGCGGCATCTGAGCAAAATCCAAGATAACCCTTGGCGGAGACTGAGCAAAATCCAAGATAACCCTTGGCGGAAACTGAGCAAAATCCAAGATAGCCCTTGGCGGAGACTGAGCAAAATCCAAGATAACCCTTGGCGGCAACTGAGCAACTCCAAGATAACCCTTGGCGGAGACTGAACAAAATCCAAGATAACCCTTGGCGGAGACTGAGCAAAACTGGCAAAGGAATGAATGATTTGGGAGAAAACTGATTAGAACGAATCGGAGAACGAATAAATCTGGAAGATAATGAATCTGGAAGAGAAATGATTGATTCCAAGAATGATTGAATCTGGAAAAGAATCTGGAGAACGAAAGAATGTTATATCTCCTATGTGAGATCCAATATGCTTTTGTTTGAACCTCAAGGATTTATCAAAAAGTTTTATGAATTTAAAACCTGAGTTTTTATTTCTTTGAACCTCAAAAGTTTTTCGAAAGAACTGTTATCAAGAGGGTAACCTTACTTTGGGGTTCCTATTATTTTTTTAGGATTAACATTGCTCGAAGACAAAATGCCCCTAGTTTGACAATGACCATGGCCTTGAAAATAATTGAACACATCATAAAAAATGCCCCTAGTATAAGGGGGAAAAGTTACATTAACAAAAGAAAGAAAATGCCCCTTGTATGAAGGTTTGAAATAATTGATTACCACAAGCGCAATAAAGACTAACTTTTAATTTTGATTAATTTTATTGAAGGTTTTGAGTCAGGCTCAAGAGTACAAAATCATTTCCTTTCGAGACTCATCATAGAATTCACCCTTATCTCCCTTGGTTCACTTGGGGTAGTAAACATTTTCAGATCGATCGTAGACAAGATACTTGGGGCTTCTGAGTCTATGCCTGGTTTAAGCTAAGTATTGAACTTGATTATTCGGACTTCTGATGTTTCAGCTTGGACTGCTCTCAGCTTAGGATTTTCTTCTGTTTTTCTTTATTGCTCTAATTTTTGCCTAGATCCCCTTTTCAGGTTTTCAATCTAGCGAGCTTGCTCTAACTTTTGCCTAGATCGCCTTTTCAGGTTTTCGATCTAGCGAGCTTTTTTTCTTGGCTCTGATTGTTGCCAAAGTTGTCCTTTCAGATTTTCAACCTTGCGAGCTTGCCTTAACTTTTGCCTAAGTCGCCCTTTTTGGGTTTTCAACTTAGCAGGCTTCATCATTTTTTATCTTTTTCTTTTCTTCTGCACTTCTGGAGTTGCTGTCTGATCATGCTTTGCCACCCTCCTTGACTTTTCACACGGTACTTAGGAGGACTTTCATAGGTAGGCTTAGGACTGGGTATAAAAAGAAAGGGATTTTGAGGCTCAAAAACTCAAATGCCTCTTGTGTGGCATTTCCTTTTAAATTATTTTCCTTTTTTCTTGAATTTTCTTCCCCATTTTGAATTTCTTTTTCTTTTGAGTTTTTTTTCATTTCTTATTATGTGGGGAAATAGATTTTTTTTATTGATGTGGTCGGGCCTGAAGTAACTTCTCAGGTTGCCTACGTACCCCAGAATTTTGGGATCAGACCAAAACGTAGTTCGAATTTCCCTCCCCTAGGTTAGGTGATCGGGCTAAGAAAGAAAAAGGCATAATTTTTTTTGAAAAGGCTGCAAAGAGGTTGAGAAAAATATGTTGAACAGGGTAACTGGGTAATATGATGATTGATTCGGCCAAAGATGGCCTCCTTAAATGTAGTACCGTTTGATTTGGTCAAAGTTGGTTGGTTCTGGTAATTCAATTCCATCATGATCTTGAAATCTGACGACTTTTCTAGACAGTATTTCCTTAATGAATGAATTTCTCCAATTGGGTTCAGACTTTCTCCTATAGTCGAGAAGAAGTGTTCAATTTTCTTTGAAGTCTGATAGTTAAATCCTTGACTTGTAAATTATGAGCTTTGACCTTTTTGCACGGGTAACTCCTCTTAGATAAGCTTGCACATGGTACAGGGCTTTAACTCGTTTTCTTCGATCAAGTTTAATTATTCATACTGCTGACGAACCCAATCTGTTTCTAACAAATGATTTTCTAACAAGACCCTGAGAGACGAAATTTCCATTTCAACTGGCAAGACTGCTTCCATGCTATATACTAAGGAGTAGGGAGTAGTATCAGTAGAGGATCGAATTGAAGTTCGATATGTCCATAGCGTGAATGATAATTTTTCTGACCAATCTCGATGTGATTGACACATTTTTCTGATGATAGCTTCTAGACCTACTTATCTTAGGGTTTATAATTTGATCCTCAATAGTCCCCAGTGGAGTCGCCACTGAAAGCGCCCTCGATCCGCGGGGTGTGCAGATCCGCTTTTGACCCTTGAGGTTTGGGAGTCGCCACCTAGTTATTGTGGTCTAGGAACCAAACTGACTCTAACATGGATAAAAGAAACAATTCTACCTAAAACAATTTGAATTAAAACACAATTCTACCTAAAACAATTCTAATTAAAACACAATTTTAACTAAAACACAACTCTAATTAAAAGATCTCTAATTAAACACTAACTCTATCCAAATCAACCCCTAAAAACATCTATAAATAGAGGTGCTCACACCCTATTTTCGTATCAAATAATAAACCCTAAGAGAAGTAGGTCTAGAAGCTCCCCTAGCCCCCCATAAACCCTAGTTTTGGAGCCCCAACTCCTTAGCTAACATCCCTCCTTCAATTTTAGTCTAGAAAACACCCAAAAGCCTTCTAAAAACACCCCCGAATCCTCAACGAACTTGAAGAGTTCAGATTCAAAAACAAGGAGATACCTTGCCTCGGAGATCCGAAGTCAAATCCGGAAACAGAACGAAGCAAGGGAGCACGGTACAAGGAGTTCTTTTTGTCAGATCTGAGGGAACCAAGTCCTTGCCATCGGAAAGGTGAATTTTTATTTTTATTTATTTTTATCTAGGTTTTAGCAATGTAATTTACTTGGGAAGTTAGTAGAGACCGGCTTTGGCCGGGCGAGGTTGGTGCCTAACACCTTCCAACCCCGTAACTTGATCCCCGAATTCAGATTTTTTTATGGTAGATTAGTTCTTTTATCCATGTTAGAGTCAGTTTGGTTCCTAGACCACAATAACTAGGTGGCGACTCCCAAACCTCAAGGGTCAAAAGCGGATCTGCACACCCCGCGGATCGAGGGCGCTTTCAGTGGCGACTCCGCTGGGGACTATTGAGGATCAAATTATAAACCCTAAGATAAGTAGGTCTAGAAGCTCCCCTAGCCCCCCATAAACCCTAGTTTTGGAGCCCCAACTCCTTACCTAACATCCCCCCTTCAATTTTAGTCTAGAAAACGCCTAAAAGCCCTCCAAAAACACCCCTAAATCCGCAACAAACTTGAAGAGTTCAGATCCAAAAGCAAGGAGATACCTCGATCTAGGAGATCCGAAGTCAAATCCGAAAACAGAACGAAGCAAGGGAACACGGTACAAGGAGCCCTTTTTGTCAGATCTGAGGGAGTAAAGTCCTTGCATCGGAAAGGTATTTTTTTTATTTTCTATTTTTATCTAGGTTTTAGCAATGTAATTTACTTGGGAATTTAGTAGAGACCGGCTTTGGCCGGGCGGGATTGGTGCCTAACACCTTCCAATCCCGTAACATGATCCCCGAATTCAGTTTTCTTGGTTTTAGATTAGTTTTTATCCGTTTAGAGTCATTGAACGGTTCCTAGAACGTAATAACTAGGTGGCGACTCCCAAACCTCAAGGGTCAAAAGCGGATCCGCGCACCCCACTAGAGCGGTCCGAGCTGAAACATCAGAAGTCCGAATAATCAAGTTCAATACTTAGCTTAAACCAGGCATAGACTCAGAAGCCACAAGTATCTTGTCTACGATCGATCTGAAAATGTTTACTACCCCAAGTGAACCAAGGGAGATAAGGGTGAATTCTATGATGAAACTCGAAAGGAAATAATTTTGTACTCTTGAGCCTGACTCAAAACCTTCAATAAAATTAATCAAAATTAAAAGTTGAGTCTTTATTGCGCTTGTGGTAATCAATTATTTCAAACCTTCATACAAGGGGCATTTTTTTATGTGTTCAATTATTTTCAAGGCCATGGTCATTGTCAAACTAGGGGCATTTTGTCTTCGAGCAATGTTAATCCTAAAAAATAATAGGAACCCCAAAGTAAGGTTACCCTCTTGATAACAGTTCTTTCAAAAAACTCTTGAAGTTCGAAAGAAATAAAAATTCAGGTTTTAAAACTTTTTGATAAATCCTTGAGGTTCAAACAAAAGCATTTCGGATCTCACATAGGAGATATAACATTCTTTCAGTCTCCAGATTCTTTTCCAGATTCAATCATTCTTGGAATCAATCATTTCTCTTCCAGATTCATTATCTTCCAGATTTATTCGTTCTCCGGTTTGTTCTAATCAGTTTTCTCCTCCAAATTCATTCATTCCTCTACCAATTTTGCTCAGTCTCCGCCAAGGGTTAACTTGGATTTTGCTCAGTTGCCGCCAGGGTTATCTTGGATTTTGCTCAGTCTCCGCCAAGGGTTCTTGGATTTTGCTCAGTTGCCGCCAAGGGTTATCTTGGATTTTGCTCAGTCTCCGCCAAGGGTTATCTTGGATTTTGCTCAGTGTCCGCCAAGGGTTATCTTGGATTTTGCTCAGTTGCCGCCAAGGGTTATCTTGGATTTTGCTCAGTTGCCGCCAAGGGTTATCTTGGATTTTGCTCAGATTCCGCCAGGGTTATCTTGGATTTTGCTCAGTTGCCGCCAAGGGCTATCTTGGATTTTGCTTAGTCTCCGCCAAGGGTTATCTTGGATTTTGCTCAGTCTCCGCCAAGGGTTATCTTGGATTTTGCTCAGTCTCCGCCAAGGGTTATCTTGGATTTTGCTCAGTCCTCCTGCCCGCAAAGGGTTATCTTGGATTTTGCTCAGTTGCCGCCAAGGGTTATCTTGGATTTTGCTCAGTCTCCGCCAAGGGTTATCTTGGATTTTGCTCAGTTGCCGCCAAGGGTTATCTTGGATTTTGCTCAGTTGCCGCCAAGGGTTATCCTGGATTTTGCTCAGATTCCGCCAAGGGTTATCTGGATTTTGCTCAGTTGCCGCCAAGGGTTATCTTGGATTTTGCTTAGTCTCCGCCAAGGGTTATCTTGGATTTTGCTCAGTCTCCGCCAAGGGTTATCTTGGATTTTGCTCAGCTCCGCCAAGGGTTATCTTGGATTTTGCTCAGTCTCCGCCAAGGGTTACTTGGATTTTGCTCAGTTGCCGCCAAGGGTTATCTTGGATTTTGCTCAGTCTCCGCCAAGGGTTATCTTGGATTTTGCTCAGTTGTCGCCAAGGGTTATCTTGGATTTTGCTCAGTTGCCGCCAAGGGTTATCTTGGATTTTGCTCAGTCTCCGCCAAGGGTTATCTTGGATTTTGCTCAGTCTCCGCCAAGGGTTATCTTGGATTTTGCTCAGTTACCGCCGAGGGTTTTCTCGGAAATATGCTCAGATACCGCTGAGGGTTTTCTCGAAATTATGCTCAGATACCGCCGAGGGTTTTCTCGGAACTATGCAGATACCGCCGAGGGTTTTCTCGGAATTATGCTCAGATACCGCCGAGGGTTTTCTCGGAACTATGCTCAGTTACCGCCGAGGGTTTTCTCGGAATTATGCTCAGTTACCGCCGAGGGTTTTCTCGGAAATATGCTCAGATACCGCCGAGGGTTTTCTCGGAAATATGCTCAGATACCGCCGAGGGTTTTCTCGGAATTATGCTCAGATACCGCCGAGGGTTTTCTGGAACTATGCTCAGATACCGCCGAGGGTTTTCTCGGAATTATGCTCAGGTACCGCCGAGGGTTTTCTCGGAATTATGCTCAGATACCGCCGAGGGTTTTCTCGGAACTATGCTCAGATACCGTCGAGGGTTTTCTCGGAATTATGCTCAGATACCGCCGAGGGTTTTCTCGGAATTATGCTCAGATACCGCAGAGGGTTTTCTCGGAATTATGCTTAGATACCGCCGAGGTTTTCTCGAAATTATGCTCAGGTACCGCCGAGGGTTTTCTCGGAATTATGCTCAGATACTGCCGAGGGTTTTCTCGAACTATGCTCGAGATACCGCCGAGGGTTTTCTCGGAATTATGCTCAGATACCGCCGAGGGTTTTTTCGGAACTATGCTCAGTTGCCACCGAGGGTTTTTTCGGAACTATGCTCAGTTTATGCTTAGATTATATTCAAATTATGCTCAGTTTATACTCAGACTATGCTAAATTTATGCTCAGGTTTTACTCAATTTCACACAGTGCACACACTTGCACATTTGCACTTTTTAGTCAGGGAGAATTCTCTAAAATTCAAGGATCTGACACCGTCAGTGAGAGTTTGCGCTCAAGGACCTGACAACCTTTTAATTCGGGGAGAGCTTTACCCTCAAGATCCGAACCCCTGACAAATTGCTAAATCAGGCTGCAAAATGAACTGTCACTAGCTTTGGCATTCAGATATCGCACTATCTACCAAAATAGATTTGCTATCTAGTTTGCTTCAAACCTCTGCCAAAGAGGGGCATCTGTAGACACCCCATTTTTGCATCCGCCTGATTAATCAACTCGTCAACCCGATCGCAAGGATTCCCAATGATGGATGTGTATTCCATTGCTTTATTTTGTTACCAGATGTGTTTCAGAAATCCGGATGAGGTATCTCGAACTGACAAAACCTTAGAAACCACGCTACGCTAGGAAAACACACCCCCAGAAACATAGAAATCATCATCTTGCAACCAAAAAGAAGCTTCACGATAAAAATCACTAAAAATTACCAAATTACCAAAATACCCCTAACATCAAAACAACTCTAGAGCCTACATTACGCTTAGGAAAACTCTCTCGAACACATAAAATAACAAATCGGAACCAAATAAATCATTTCACCAATTTTAACAGAATCTGACAAAATTACGAAAATGCCCCTCATAAAGTTCACAATCATTTCACATAAAAATTTTCATAAATGACAAAACCAACATTCTCATTGAATTCCTTACGAAAAATCGATTCTAAAACATCCTAGAACATTAAAAACCGACTTCAAACGTGAAAAGCCCTCTCCGGGGGTAAAATGGTAATTTCACAATTTTCATAATTAAAAAATTCGAAATTAATAAATAAAATATTAAATAATTAAATTTAAACATTAATGAAATTAATTTAAAATTTTGAACCTAAAAAATCGATCAATCGGACTCTTAGGCAAAATCGTTGAGGGTTCGTGGGATATTTCTTTAAGGACCCCTCCATTTGGGGGTCCAAAGAATTAAAGAAATAATGGAGGGGGGTTCTCCAAAAATTAAAAGTAAATCAAGCAAGACTGAAGTCAAGGTATTAAAGTCAATCAAGTGAGACTGAAGTCAAAATTAAAGTCAATTAAGCAAGACTAAGTCAAGATATTAAAAGTCAATCAATTAAGACTAAAGTCAAAACATTAAAAGTCAATCAAATAAGACCAAAAGTCATAATAGAATTCTAATTAAATAATAACTCTATCTAATAGAGTTCTAACTTAAAAACAATTCTACCTAAAACAATTGAATTATTAAAACACAATTCTACCTAAAACAATTCTAATTAAAATACAATTCTACCTAAAACAAGTCAAACTAAAACACAACTCTAATTAAAAGATCTCTAATTAAACACTAACTCTATCCAAATCAACCCCTAAAAACATCTATAAATAGAGGTGCTCACACCCTATTTTCGTATCAAATTATAAACCCTAAGAGAAGTAGGTCTAGAAGCTCCCCTAGCCTCCCATAAACCCGGTTTTGGAGCCCCAACTCCTTAACTAACATCCCCCCTTCAATTTTAGTCTAGAAAACAACCAAAAGCCTTCTAAAAACACCCCCAAATCCAAACGAATTGAAGAGTTCATATTCAAAAACAGGAGATACCTTGCCTCGGAGATCCGAAGTCAAATCCGAAAGCAGAACGAAGCAAGGGAGCACGGTACAAGGAGTTCTTTTTGTTAGATCTGAGGGAACCAAGTCCTTGCCATCGGAAAGGTAAACCTTTTATTTTTTATTTTCTATTTTTATCTAGGTTTTAGCAATGTAATCTACTTGGGATTTAGTAGAGACCGGCTTTGGCCGGGCGGGGTTGGTGCCTAACACCTTCCAACCCCGTAACTTGATCCCCGAATTCAGTTTTTTTTTTTTTTGGTTTTAGATTAGTTTTATCCGTTTAGAGTCATTGATCGGTTCCTAGACCGTAATAACTAGGTGGCGACTCCCAAACCTCAAGGGTCAAAAGCGGATCCGCGCACCTCGCGGATCGAGGGCGCTTTCAGTGGCGACTCCGCTGGGGACTATTGAGGATCAAACTTGAAAAACCCCAAGTATGGGAGCATTGCCAAGATGACCTAGTTTTTTTATTATTTAGTTGGATTTATTTTATTATTTTTTCTGTTTATTTTTTATTTTTTATTTTTTGATTGTAGATGATGATTTTGGGTATTGCATTTTTTTTTTTCAATTAGGATCACTTTTTTATGACCCATAAATAATGAAAGATTCAAATTGATGGAATGATGAAGGTTGGACAGAATATTAAAACGTTTTTAGAGAATATTCTAGTGAGAATTAAGTCTGAGAGCCTCTTAATAAAACATAGATCTCGTCGAGTAGATTAATTTAGAATCTGAGTTCACTTAATTTCGTTATCAGAAGCCTTAGATATCATCGATGCAAGTTCAATCTGTAAATCTGGAATTATTTCTGAATGAAAGTTGGGACAGCAACGTTAAAATTTTTTTACAAAACATTCTAGTGAGAATTAAGTCTGGGACCTCTTAATAAAACGTAGATCTCATCGAGTAGATTAATTTAGAACTTGAGTTCACTCAATTTCCTTATCAGAAGCCTTAGATATCATCGATGCAAGTTCAATCTGTAAATCTGGAATTATTTCTGAATGAAAGTTAGGACAGCAATGTTAAAACTTTTTACAGAACATTCTAGTGAGAATTAAATCTGGGAACCTATTAATAAAACGTAAATCTCATCGAGTAGATTAATTTAGAACTTGAGTTCACTCAATTTCGTTATCGGAAGCCTTAGATATCATCAATGCAAGTTCAATCTGTAAATCTGGAATTTTTTCTGAATGAAAGTTGGGACAGCAACATTAAAACGTTTTTACAGAACATTCTGGTAAGAACTAAGTCTGAACATCTATTAATAAAATGTAGATCTCATCGAGTAGATTAATTTAGAACTTGAGTTCACTCGATTTCGTTATCGAGAGCCTTAGATATCATCGATGCAAGTTCAGATTGTATTTTCCTAATTCACAGAAAATCTGAATTTATCTAATGTTGGCACAATTAATGTTCTTGAGAGTGAGCTCATCTCAACCATTGTCATTCTATCATCAATGTAACACCTATTGGAATCTCGATTTATTTTGGATCACCTAAAAGTGATCATTGATTGGACCTTAAAAATTATAAAAATTGTGCCTATTGCGATGATTAGATCTAATTAATTATTATAGGCCCTTATTTATTAATTGATTTGCTAATTGATGAATGCTAGAGATGTGCACGTTTAAAGCTTGAATTAAACCATATGAGTATGTTCCTGATCGATGTTTGCTTGCACTTGTATGATTTAATATCCTCTCTTGATTGGCTTGATTGGACCCATGGGCCCATTTGTTTGAAAAAGCCCCGGGCACACCCCACCTGTTTTGCACACACCACATGCACGTTTACTACTTTACTCACTTACACGTCCCATTTAGCCAACGTGGCACTAGTGCGTGGCCCGGTCTCTTCGGAGATGCGACGTCATTCATGAAACCCACAACTCCAGTCACGTACCTTAGGGTATATCAAACTGGGGGCATTAATACCGTCTGATCAGGTGATTCTGAGAGATATATTGATGCACCCAGGCTGGAGCGACCTGAGCCTTTGACCTATTGTAAGCCACACAGTCTCATGTCCCGATTGCTAACGTAGTACTAGTACGTGATCGGTCCCCTCGTAGGATGCCAAACCATTTATGAAAGCTACAACTCTTGACTCGTACCCGTAGGTATAAAAGGTAATCTAAGTATATCAATTGCACTTCTTGGTCAAAACCGGTGCCTAAGCAAGATCTTGCCCCGCTGTACCCTACTGTACGAGGGGGATAGACTACGTCTATTCTAGACGAGAGGTATTTAAGTGGGCCCTTGCTCAGCATTGTGCGCCACCTCTCAACTGGAGATCGAACTGGCTGTTTTTGGCTTCAGAGAAGTGAATTGAGGTTTTAGATTATCACCTATACGGTATATCAAACCAAGTCACCACGTATCGAAAGGTATATAGGTGTGCTTGGGCAAGGGTGGCCAGATAAAAAATGCATTGCATGTAGTAAGCTTAGAGTCTAGAAACCTTCCCAATAGGTCACGACTCGAACTTATTGTGGGTGTTCCCGGGTTGTTTATTGAATGGAGTCCGTTGATTGATGAATGTATGTAACTGATGTGAATGATGAGATCCGAGTGCATAATTGATCTCAAGGATAAAAATGTTGCTTTTGAAAAGTAAAATGGGTGCACCGATCCAATAAAAAAATCTGTTCTTTTACAATAATGACCCAGTCCATCCCGATCCAACAATCATGACGGACCAGGCCATTTAAATCAAAATGGAAATCAAATTTTCAAAGAAGAAAAAGAAAGTATTTTCTAGGAAAAAATGTTTTCCAAAAGAAGTGTTTTCCAGAAAAAGTGTTATTCTCTAGAAAAAATATTTTCTAAAAAATGTTTTCCATAAGAACAAGATTTTCCAAGAGAAAATGTTTTCCAAATAAAAACTATTTTTCAGAGAAAAAATGTTTTCCAGAAGAAAATATTTTCTAAAAGAAAAGAAAATGAAGGAAAAATGATTTACAAAAGATATATATTGCATGAAAAATTATTGAAATATGTTTGAAGTTGTTATTCAATGAAAACATTTATTGTCAATATTTTTAAAGAGTGCAGTAAAATTATTTTTCTTCTGAATAATCATTAAATGGATGACTTTTTAATGGATTGGTGCACAAAATTCAATAAAATCTCAGGGTTCATTTAAAATGTTATCAAGGGGGTGACACTGAAATTGGTTAAATTCACCTTCAAAGAGGTTTAAGGGTTATCATTGTATCTAAGCTCAATCGTCCATCGTCTATTTAGGGTTGTAAATCCGGTCAGTTAGAGTAAACGTCAATATCAAGTCAACAGTCAGAAATGACCTCAAATTTTCTCAACATCATCCAGTTGTTCTTTGAAGATCATAGTGCTTCAATCCTACCGGTTGTAAGCAATATCTCATTCCTCAGCCCTAATCAAACTTTTATAGGTACTTGTCTTGAGTTTTCATGAGTCATTTGGGTTAGCTCGAGTCCTTTTTTCCAGCAAGGTCATATCTTCCTTAAATTGAGTTTATTCTTTCCTATTGAGTCAAGATAGTTTGTCGAGTCTATAGAGGTGTCTGTCGCCCCTTCTGAATTTGATTGGATAAATGAAATTTTTGAATACCTCGAGTGCATTAACGAATTAACTACTAATCTGGCTTCAATGATAGATTTTTCTCCTGAACAAGAAGATAAGAGTCGGGCTTAAGAAAGCAAGGGTCATTGACCTCGGAACAGAATTAAATTCCTAAAGAGATTCAAATAGAAACCATCTTATCTCTAGAGGAACACAAGGGGATAATGAATTTTTTCAGAAATTTCAAAAGACTTGTTCGTGTGATCATATGAGGGTATGTTAGGTACAAGCTTGAGTGTTGTTCAACATGGACTAGATACTCGTCTATATCAATGGAATCAAAGAAGATGTTATAAAATGTATCAGTACTATCCTCACTACATCTTAAGTTACAAATAACATATTATCAATCGATATGGGGATACCTTTTGAATCGATATCTGATAATGGGTCGTACTTCAAAGCATAAATCACTACTCTATGTTGAAGATCCGGAATCACAAATCATCCCCCTACCGTCCTCAAATCAATGGAACGGTTGAAGTAGTTAATAAGAGTCTCAAGACTATCATCAGGAAAATGTGTCAATCACATCGAGATTGGTCAGAAAAATTATCATTCACGCTATGGACATATCGAACTTCAATTCGATCCTCTAGTGGAGCTACTCCCTACTCTTTAGTGTATGGCATGGAAGCAGTCTTGTTAGTTGAAATGGAAATTTCATCTCTCAGGGTTTTGTTAGAAAGTCAGTTGTCAGAAGCAGATTGGGTTCGCCAACGGTATGAAGAGTTGAATTTGATCGAAGAAAAACAACTGAGAGCATTGTACCACATGCAAGCTTATCAAAGAAGAGTCGCTCGTGCGTTTGACAAGAAAATCAAGGCCCGTCACTTACAAGTCGGGGATTTAGTATTCAAAGAGAACATGGCACCTATTTTTGATCCCAGGGAAAAGTTCAAACCAAAATTGGGGAGGTCCGTTCATTGTCAAAGAAATATTACCAGGAAAAGCTGTCAGACTTCAAGATCATGATGGAACCGAACTACCAGAGTCAACCAACCTTGACCGGATCAAATGGTACTACATTTAAGGAGGCCATCTTTGGCCGAGTCAATTTCCCTGCTACCTAGTTCATTATATCCTTTCTCAACCCTTTTGCAGCCTTTTCAAAAAGGAAAAAATTATGCTTTTTTTTCTTTCTCAGCCCGATCACCTAACCTAGGGGAGGGAATTTCGAACTACGTCTTGGTCTGATCCCAAAATTCTGGGGTACGTAGGCAACCTGAGAAGTTACTTCAGGCCCGACCACAAAAAAAAAAAAAAATCTATTTCCCCATACAAAAAAATCAAAAAAATCAAAAAAAAAATTCAAAAGAGAAAGAAATATCATCCAAAATGGGGAAGAAAATTCAAAAGGAATAATTTAAAAGGAAATGCCATACAAGGGGCATTTGGGTTTTGAGCCTCAAAATTCCTTTCTTTTTATACCCAGTCCCAAGCCTACCTATAAAAGTCCTCCTAAGTACCGTACGAAAAGTCAAGGAAGATAGCAAAGCATGATCAGGCAGCAACTCAGAAGTTCAGAGACAAAAAAAAATATAAAAAGATAAAAAATGATGAAGCCTGCTAAGTTGAAAACCCGAAAAGGGCGACTTAGGCAAAAATTAAGGCAAGCTCGCAAGGTTGAAAATCTGAAAGGACAACTTTGGCAACAATCAGAGCCAAGAAGAAAAAAAGCTCGCTAGATCGAAAACCTGAAAAGGCGATCTAGGCAAAAGCTAGAGCAAGCTCGCTAGATTGAAAACCTGAAAAGGCGATCTAGGCAAAAGTTAGAGCAACAAAGAAAAACAGAAGAAAATCCCAAGATAGAGCGGTCCGAGCTGAAACATCAGAAGTCCGAATAATCAAGTTCAATACTTAGCTTAAACCAGGCATAGACTCAGAAGCCACAAGTATCTTGTCTACGATCGATCTGAAAATGTTTACTACCCCAAGTGAACCAAGGGAGATAAGGGTGAATTCTATGATGAAACTCGAAAGGAAATAATTTTGTACTCTTGAGCCTGACTCAAAACCTTCAATAAAATTAATCAAAATTAAAAGTTGAGTCTTTATTGCGCTTGTGGTAATCAATTATTTCAAACCTTCATACAAGGGGCATTTTCTTTCTTTTTTAATGTAACTTTCCCCCCTTATACTAGGGGCATTTTTTTATGTGTTCAATTATTTTCAAGGCCATGGTCATTGTCAAACTAGGGGCATTTTGTCTTCGAGCAATGTTAATCCTAAAAAATAATAGGAACCCCAAAGTAAGGTTACCCTCTTGATAACAGTTCTTTCAAAAAACTCTTGAAGTTCGAAAGAAATAAAAATTCAGGTTTTAAAACTTTTTGATAAATCCTTGAGGTTCAAACAAAAGCATTTCGGATCTCACATAGGAGATATAACATTCTTTCAGTCTCCAGATTCTTTTCCAGATTCAATCATTCTTGGAATCAATCATTTCTCTTCCAGATTCATTATCTTCCAGATTTATTCGTTCTCCGGTTTGTTCTAATCAGTTTTCTCCAAAATTCATTCATTCCTCTACCAATTTTGCTCAGTCTCCGCCAAGGGTTAACTTGGATTTTGCTCAGTTGCCGCCAAGGGTTATCTTGGATTTTGCTCAGATTCCGCCAAGGGTTATCTTGGATTTTGCTATGTTGCCGCCAAGGGTTATCTTGGATTTTGCTCAGTCTCCGCCAAGGGTTATCTTGGATTTTGCTCAGTGTCCGCCAAGGGTTATCTTGGATTTTGCTCAGTTGACGCCAAGGGTTATCTTGGATTTTGCTCAGTTGCCGCCAAGGGTTATCTTGGATTTTGCTCAGATTCCGCCAAGGGTTATCTTGGATTTTGCTCAGTTGCCGCCAAGGGTTATCTTGGATTTTGCTTAGTCTCCGCCAAGGGTTATCTTGGATTTTGCTCAGTCTCCGCCAAGGGTTATCTTGGATTTTGCTCAGTTGCCGCCAAGGGTTATCTTGGATTTTGCTCAGTTGCCGCCAAGGGTTATCTTGGATTTTGCTCAGTCTCCGCCAAGGGTTATCTTGGATTTTGCTCAGTTGCCGCCAAGGGTTATCTTGGATTTTGCTCAGTCTCCGCCAAGGGTTATCTTGGATTTTGCTCAGTTGCCGCCAAGGGTTATCTTGGATTTTGCTCAGTTGCCGTCAAGGGTTTTCTCGAAATTATGCTCAGATACCGCCGAGGGTTTTCTCGGAATTATGCTTAGTTACCGCCGAGGGTTTTCTCGGATTATGCTCAGTTACCGCCGAGGTTTTCTCGGAACTATGCTCAGATACCGCCGAGGGTTTTCTCGGAATTATGCTCAGATACCGCCGAGGGTTTTCTCGGAATTATGCTCAGATACCGCCGAGGGTTTTCTCGGAAATATGCTCAGATACCGCCGTGGGTTTTCTCAGAAATATGCTCAGATACCGCCGAGGGTTTTTCTCGGAATTATGCTCAGATACCGCCGAGGGTTTTCTCGGAACTATGCTCAGATACCGCCGAGGGTTTTCTCGGAACTATGCTCAGATACCGCCGAGGGTTTTCTCGGAATTATGCTCAGATACCGCCGAGGGTTTTCTCGGAATTATGCTCAGATACCGCCGAGGGTTTTCTCGGAATTATGCTCAGATACCGCAGAGGGTTTTCTCGGAATTATGCTCAGATACCGCCGAGGGTTTTCTCGAAATTATGCTCAGGTACCGCCGAGGGTTTTCTCGGAATTATGCTCAGATACTGCCGAGGGTTTTCTCGGAACTATGCTCAGATACCGCCGAGGGTTTTCTCGGAATTATGCTCAGATACCGCCGAGGGTTTTTTCGGAACTATGCTCAGTTGCCACCGAGGGTTTTTTCGGAACTATGCTCAGTTTATGCTTAGATTATATTCAAATTATGCTCAGTTTATACTCAGACTATGCTAAATTTATGCTCAGGTTTTACTCAATTTCACACAGTGCACACACTTGCACATTTGCACTTTTTAGTCAGGGAGAATTCTCTAAAATTCAAGGATCTGACACCGTCAGTGAGAGTTTGCGCTCAAGGACCTGACAACCTTTTAATTCGGGGAGAGCTTTACCCTCAAGGATCCGAACACCTTGACAAATTGCTAAATCAGGCTGCAAAATGAACTGTCACTAGCTTTGGCATTCAGATATCGCACTATCTACCAAAATAGATTTGCTATCTAGTTTGCTTCAACCCTCTGCCAAAGAGGGGCATCTGTAGACACCCCATTTTTGCATCCGCCTGATTAATCAACTCGTCAACCCGATCGCAAGGATTCCCAATGATGGATGTGTATTCCATTGCTTTATTTTGTTACCAGATGTGTTTCAGAAATCCGGATGAGGTATCTCGAACTGACAAAACCTTAGAAACCACGCTACGCTAGGAAAACACAACCCCAGAAACATAGAAATCATCATCTTGCAAATCAAAAAGAAGCTTCACGATAAAAATCACTAAAAATTACCAAATTACCAAAATACCCCTAACATCAAAACAACTCTAGAGCCTACATTACGCTTAGGAAAACTCTCTCGAACACATAAAATAACAAATCGGAACCAAATAAATCATTTCACCAATTTTAACAAAATCTGACAAAATTACGAAAATGCCCCTCATAAAGTTCACAATCATTTCACATAAAAATTTTCATAAATGACACAAACCAACATTCTCATTGAATTCCTTACGAAAAATCGATTCTAAAACATCCTAAAACATTAAAAACCGACTTAAAACGTGAAAAGCCCTCTCCGGGGGTAAAATGGTAATTTCACAATTTTCATAATTAAAAAATTCGAAATTAATAAATAAAACATTAAATAATTAAATTTAAACATTAATGAAATTAATTTAAAATTTTGAACCTAAAAAATCGATCAATCGGACTCTCAGGCAAAATCGTTGAGGGTTCGTGGGATATTTCTTTAAGGACCCCTCCATTTGGGGGTCCAAAGAATTAAAGAAATAATGGAGGGGGGTTCTCCAAAAATTAAAAGTAAATCAAGCAAGACTGAAGTCAAGGTATTAAAGTCAATCAAGTGAGACTGAAGTCAAAATTAAAGTCAATTAAGCAAGACAAAAGTCAAGATATCGCAAGTCAATCAATTAAGACTAAAGTCAAAACATTAAAAGTCAATCAAATAAGACCAAAAGTCATAATGGAATTCTAATTAAATAATAACTCTATCTAATAGAGTTCTAACTTAAAACAATTCTACCTAAAACAATTTGAATTAAAACACAATTCTACCTAAAACAATTCTAATTAAAATACAATTCTACCTAAAACAAGTCAAACTAAAACACAACTCTAATTAAAAGATCTCTAATTAAACACTAACTCTATCCAAATCAACCCCTAAAAACATCTATAAATAGAGGTGCTCACACCCTATTTTCGTATCAAAATCATAAATCCTAATAGAAGTAGGTCTAGAAGCTCCCCTAGCCCCCCATAAACCCTAGTTTTGGAGCCCCAACTCCTTAGTTAACATCCCTCCTTCAATTTTAGTCTAGAAAACACCCAAAAGCCTTCTAAAAACACCCCCAAATCCGCAACGAAATTGAAGAGTTCATATTCAAAAACAAGGAGATACCTTGCCTCGGAGATCCGAAGTCAAATCCGGAAGCAGAACGAAGTAAGGGAGCACGGTACAAGGAGTTCTTTTTGTCAGATCTGAGGGAACCAAGTCCTTGCCATCGGAAAGGTAAACCTTTTATTTTTATTTATTTTCTTATCTAGGTTTTAGCAATGTAATTTACTTGGGAATTTAGTAGAGACCGGCTTTGGCCGGGCGGGGTTGGTGCCTAACACCTTCCAACCCCGTAACTTGATCCCCGAATTCAGTTTTTTTTGGTTTTAGATTAGTTTTTATCCGTTTAGAGTCATTGATCGGTTCCTAGACTGTAATAACTAGGTGGCGACTCCCAAACCTCAAGGGTCAAAAGCGGATCCGCGCACCCCGCGGATCGAGGGCGCTTTCACCCCTATACGAATTTCTTGAGGACTTTCTTTTGTTCAGAGGTTGATAACCTCTACTTCCTCTATTAGAGGTTGAGCCTGACGTTCCTCTTCTTGTTTAAGTAATTTGATTATTTCAGGGGGAGGTTCTTCGTCAGAAGACTCTCCCTCCGAAGCCAGATTATTAGTTGAATTATTATTGCGCTCGGGGTAATCAAAAATTTCTTTCATTTCACTGAAAAGAGATGGGTTAACAGGACTCATTGCAGACTGGACAGACTCACTCGACTCAGCAGGAAAAATAGACTCCCTAGAAATAACAGACTCAGCAGAAACAACTAACTTACTCGACTCAACAGAAATAAATGACTCAACTGGCATGTCAGACTGAACAGGACTAATGGGATCGACAGACCCAGCCTTGACATGCAACACAGGACTGACTACATGATAATTTGATAGAGACCCAACAGCGGGTTTGATTACAGACTGAGGATTTGGGATTCCTTTCCCAATCGATAACACTAAGATACTATGATCTAGCTGATCGATGTTGAGGGAGTCCAGATCGAGTTGCCAGTCTTCAACCTTCTTCTCCTTAACTTCTATGCTTGCTTCCTCTTCGGGCCGTTCCATGCCAAAGAAAATTTCAAACCCCGGCAGACGAGTACCTGTGATGTGATCAATAAATGGCTCTGGGAACCCACAGTAGCGGAAGTCTTCTCCTTCTTTCACAAAGTAACTATTGAGGGTCTTTTGATAGGGCTTCATTTTAATGAGATCTGTGGTACGCCTTTGCCTTTTAGCAATGGCCTTATCCCGTTTTGTCTTCCAATATTGGGCCCAATCTTCCTTAGTAGGCTTATATCCTAGTCCGAATGTGCCGATGGCCTCTTTAATTAATGGTGCCTCTTTAATACCTTGCTGTTTGCGACCTAAGCCCATACCAGGGAAGAATCTCATTTTCTTGAATATATTGGCCATGCAACAATTATAGGTATTTTCCATTGGAAAATACTCCTTCATGGCTTGATCCCATTGGACTGAGCATACCTTTTCAAACTCGAACCCACTGAGCTCTACTTCCTGTTGTTCTGGTTGAATCTCAAGCAACAGCTTATCCTTAGCCTCAGTATTATTTATGATCCCTACAATTTCAGCATCTCCATGAAGAGTAATTATCAGCCCATCCTTGATAAATTTGACCTTCTGGTGTAGCGTAGAAGGGATGACTTTAATCTGGTGTAACCATGGTCTCCCTAACAGTAGATTGAAAGAGGACTGGATATCAATAACTTGAAATTCCACAGGAAATTCAGCTATGCCCGTGGACAGCCGAATGTGCAAAATTCCCAATACATCTCTCTTGGTGTTATCGTAAGCTCTAACACCTTGATTAGTAGGTTTGAGATCTTCAGCCTTAAATCCGAGACAAGTAGCCGTTTTCAGCGGGCAAACATTTAGTGCACTCCCGTTATCAATCAAAACTAAAGGTACCCTCATTCCGTTACAGTCAACTGTAATGTGCAGTGGCTTAGTATGGCTTGCCCCTTCTTTTGGGAGATCTGAGTCCGAGAAGGATAGAATATTCTCCACGTAAGTTGCCCCCACTATACTGGCTAGCTGATCTGGAGAAGTATCAAGGGAGACTTGGGCTGTGTTTAGTACTTTGAGAACATCCTCCCTATGAGCAGTGGAAGCCATGAGTAAACCCCATACTGAGATATTAGCCCCTGATTTTTTCAACTGTTTGATCACGGAGTTATCCTCTTCGATGCTTTCCTTAGTGGGATCTTCTCCTTCTTTTCTTGCCAGGGCTGCAGGATTTTCGACACAGAGTTCTTGTGGCTTAAAAACTCTTCCACCTCGAGTCATATGTCTAACTTCATCACAGAAAAGGAGAAGGGCTCATCTTCTTCAGTCAACACGTATGGATCTTCGTCTGTTAAAGATACAGGGTTTTTCAGATTCATCTGGGCCAATAGGTAACTAGTGAACGCGGGACTATCGTAACGAGGCGGGGATAAACAATAGGTATCATCCGAGGTTAAATCAAACGGTTCATAGTTTGTAGTAAAAACCTCATCAGTGAAGGCTATCCCGGCAAGGGGGTAACTGGGTGGTTTAACTCGGATTGGATGGATGAGAGAAACAGGGTCGAATGGTAATGGGGTGTGAGAAACCATGTTCAGGGTTGGTGGAGGTTGATAAGCAGGTAGTGGATTAGTGGTGACATTTGGTGCGCTAGGATCGTGATCTTTTTGTTATCAATAAGGTTTTGAATTGCATGGCGCAGGGTGATACATCGATCCGTGTGATGGCCAGGATTTTGATGAAATTCACAGAATAAGTTGGGGTTGTGTCCGGCTGGCAAGGGATTTGGTAAAGGTCGGGGTTGAATCGGGGTAAGCAAACCTTTCTTCAACAGTTTGTGCAAAGCTACGGTAAGGGTCATCCCTAATTGGTAAATTGACGCGGAGTTCGAGGTTGACTCGGGTGAACCTGGTTATTATTCCGGGCTGGGGGTTGAGTCTGGGGTAACTGAGGTATTGGCGATGTAAGTATGGTTGATGTTGGGTTTGGGAACATATGGTTTCTTAGGCTTGTTATCTGAGGGGTTAGAAAGGATCCCAGAGGCAAACGCATCCTCAAGTTGGCTCCCGGCTTGCAACAAGGATTCAAATGTAGGGAGGTATTGGGCCACTAGGTGTTGAGCATATCCTTGGGAGAGGTTCTTTAGGATAATTGCTACTTGTTCCTTCTCCGAAGGTCTATCCCACATTTGAGAAGCCTTGGCCCTCCAGCGACCAATGAAATCAGTGAATGTCTCCCCATTTTTCTATTTTAGTTGCTTCCAAATCCCTTCTTGAAGTCTCAATCTCGGTACTGTACTTATACTGATGCCAGAAGGCCTTTGACATGTTTTCCCATGTACCCACAGTAACTGGATCTTGAGACATTAACCATCGTAGTGCTGATCCCGATAGAGTTCTTTGGAACAACAATGTCATTGTTCGTCGTCGCTGAGCCCCATAGTGCGCATGTTGGTAACGTACACCTTAAGATGTGTTTTTGCACACCCTGTCCCACTGAACTTGTCCATTTCAGGCATCACAAACTTTTCTGGCAAATGGATCCTAGGGATGCGATTCAAAGCTTCAATGCCTGCTGCGATTTCATCAATACCCTTTATACTCTTCATTGCTGACTCCAATTGAGACATTCTATTAGATAACGCCGAATTTTCATCAACATACTCTTCGTCTCCGTCGAGCTCGAAACTTCACGTGGACGTTTCTCTTCAACTTTTTTCCCTTTTGGATCATCTAAAGGAATTCCCGTCGATTCCGAGGTCTGTTCCAACATTTCCACTTTACCTTTTATATTGCTGATATCATTGGCAAAGGCTGCCAAGATCTTACGGATCTCTGTGAGCTCAGATTCTGAAGCCATCTCTGCTTGTTGACTTGGTACTGTGGTTCTTTCTAACCGACTGGACTTACGACTCCAACTAGGAGGTGGACGCTTGAGTTTGGGCGCAATGATAATCCTATATGACCCCATCAAAGGTAGATTCAGTCAATTTCAGTATTACCCCTTGATAACATTTTTAAGAATCATTTTATTGAGGTTTGTGCACCAATCCATTAATTAATCCATTCACACAATGAGTATTTGAAAAGGAGATATTTATTCAAAAAAGAAAGATAGTTTTATTGAAAATGATTGACAATATGTTCTTATTAAAACATCTTTCAACAAATTTGATTTGAACTATTTTTACATGGACGCTTGGTTTTGTCTTGATGGTCATCAGGATTGCTGTCAGGCTTGACCCTCTTGGTTCTAACAACTGGCTCTCTGAATTCTGCTGGTCCGTCTGGATACCCTAAGGTGCGCTTGTTCCATGCTTTCTCAATGAGGTGTACTAACTTTTCAGTCAAAGGCTCGGGGGAAAAGAAAGCTTTGGGTTGAGATAAGGATAACTCTATGGGTACATCATACTGTTCTGGGATGATCAATTAGGATGGTAAAAAGATGTTTCTTCTAAACCGATCAGACGGACATAGTAGGATCCTTTGGTTCCTAGAATGGGGGGATCAGTCATCCACCAAGGACATCTTAAACCGATATGACGAGCTAAGCGAGAGTCTAACCATTTACTCCAGGCTTTGACTGAGTTGTGACGCACTAACAGGTTTCTCTTGGAGAAGTGTTCTGGCCCATATTCGAGGTTTGAGGGAACATCTACAATCTTAAGACGATCACAAAGCCACATATAGAGTAAGTGGGGACTTCCTTTGAAGCTTTCCCGCTCACCATTTTTTATGGCATCTAGACCTGAGAAGGTTTCAGCTAAGATGAGGGGTACTGGGTTGGCTTTCCTCGAGAGTTGAGAGGCTATATCTATGAAGGACTCAGGGATAGTTTGGCCATCACTATTAGAGGTCAGTATGTATTGGGCTAGGATTCCTAAGCATAATCGATAGTCTCTAGTGGCTCGCCAGGCTTCGGGTTTTACATTGATAGGATGACTGCGGGAGCGGTACGGGCCCAGTAAAGGTACTAAATTCCAGTCTCCCGTTATGGATTAGGGCCTTGGCTTCTTCTTTGGAAATATTCAATCTGTGGCGAGGGCACCAGAATATCCGGTCTTCAATGAGGGCCGGACTAGAGGTCCTGAAGTGGATATCCCCATAATACCACAAAAATCCTCGTGAGTAGGGCACAAATGTATACGCCCAATGTGGAATATGTGAAGGTAGGGGTTCCATCGTTTAGCCATAGCATGTAAGAGGTTCCAGTCTATCTCAAACTCATGAAAGTAAAGAGCACCCCTCAACATGAATCTCTCAAAATTGATCTTCTCTACAGGGTGCATCCCTATGACGGTTGTTTTGACTAACTGATCGATTGGGTTATCGCCGGCGGCTAACATCTTGGTTTGACACAAAAGAGGATTTTAGTACTCTTCCAATGGTCCATGTAAAAGATTAATTTATTTTCTTTTGGAAAATTTCATTCTTATGGAAAATATTTTCTGGAAAATATATTTTCTGGAAAATGTTTCTTCTAAAGAACACTTCTTTTGGAAAATAATCTTTTTTGAAAAATATTTTCTTTCTCTTCTTTGAAAATTCGATTTCCATTTTGATTTAACTGGCCCGGTCCATCATGATTGTTGGATCTGGATGGAATGGGTCATTATTGTAAACGAATGGATTCTTTACTGGGTCGGTGCACCTGTTTTAATTTTCAAAAATAAATTTCTTTGATCCTTGAGGACAATCATACACTTTGATCTCATCATTCACATCACTCACATACATTCTTCCAACAACAGGCATTCATTCAATAAACAACCCGGGAACACCCACGATAAGTTCGAGTCGTGACCTATGGGGAAGGTTTCTAGACTCTAGGCTTACTACGTGCAATGCATTTTTATCTGGCCACCCTTGCCCAAGCACACCTATATACCTTTCGATACGTGGTGACTTGGTTTGATATACCGTATAGGTGATAATCTAAAACCTCAATTCACTTCTCTGAAGCCAAAAACAGCCAGTTTGATCTCCAGTTGAGAGGTGGCGCACAATGCTGAGCAAGGGCCCACTTAAATACCTCTCGTCTAGAATAGACGTAGTCTATCCCCCTCGTACAGTAGGGTACAGCGGGGCAAGATCTTGCTTAGGCACCGGTTTTGACCAAGAAGTGCAATTGATATACTTAGATTACCTTTTATACCTACGGGTACGAGTCAAGAGTTGTAGCTTTCATAAATGGTTTGGCATCCCACGAGGGGACCGACCACGTACTAGTACTACGTTGGCAATCGGGACATGTGACTGTGTGGCTTACAATAGGACAAAGGCTCAGGTCGCCCCAGCCTGGGTGCATCAATATGTCTCTCAGAATCACCTGATCAGACGGTATTGATGCCCCAGTTCGATATACCCTAAGGTACGTGACTGGAGTTGTGGGTTTCATGAATGACGTCGCATCTCCGAAGAGACCGGGTCACGCACTAGTGCCACGTTGGCTAAATGGGACGTGTAAGTGAGTAAAGCGGTAAACGTGCATGTGGTGTGTGCAAAGTAAGGTGGGGTGTGCCCGGGGCCTTTTCCAAACAAATGGGCCCACGGCCCAATCAAACCAATTATAACATGAATTATATGGACATAAGCACCATTCCAATCATATAAACATTTAATCATGATCAACATTATGACCAACATCAAACATGCATTCCCAATGACATTATAGCACATTAAATAGGCAATCATCATGAATCTAATATGGTCCGGTTCACGATTTAAACATGCACATATACGGCATGTGGCAATCAATTAGACCCGATCATCGCCATGATTTGATAAATTTTATAGTCCAATCAAGATTATTTTGGGGCGACCAAATAATTCAAAATTTCTAAGAATTTCGAATTAAGGGTATAATAATGATCAATGAAATAAAGAGGATGGTTTTGTTCATCATTTTTTCATATTTTATTTTTTTTTTTAAAAATAAGTTGAGCCCAATCAAGGAAATTCAATAACAAACAACTTGAGCATATGTCGCCATTAGCAACATTTAAAAAAATTTGATTCCATTATTTTTTGAACTTCCCTTTTTTTTTTAAAACTTTCTACTCTTTATTTTTTTTTGATTTTCCTTTTTGTGAAACAAATTAATTTCCCCCTTTTTTTAGAAAATAAATTGATCTTAAAAAACCAAGATAATTTTGGGAAACCGAATAAATGCCGCTGCCGATAATCGAGCTCATCCAGCACATGTCGAGATCAACCATGCTGTTTTAAAACAGCAGGATAACGTCGAGCTTTAACGTCGAGATCAGCAGCTTAACGTCGAGATCAACGTCAGCTTAACGTCGAGATCAGCAGGTTAATCGTCGAGATCAGAAGGTTAGTCGTCGAGATCAGAAGGTTAATCATCGAGATCAGCCTATAACAGCAGCTAATCGTCGAGATCAGCCTATAACAGCAGGCTAATCGTCGAGATCAGCCTATAACGGTATACCAGCGTCGAGATCAGCCTTAGGTGCTGTTTTAAAACAACAGGGCCACTGTTACCAACTCGATGTTGGGCCACTAATCGTTCTTGGTTACTCAGAACCGAGAGCAACAACCGAAACGAAACCAGCAAATTCGACAAAGTTATTTCAGAGAAAACAAGGGAGCATATGACATCAACCTTGTAAAAACTTCTGGGTGACTCTTCTGTCATACTGGTGCGTTAGAGAGAAGAAAAAAAACAGTTTTTTTTTTTTATAGTAAATTCTCTCCAACGGGCTGTCTTAAATTGAGATGAAAAAATTCTCTCGGAAAATGTCTCTCTGAGTCTTTAATTCGAAGGATAGAGAAACTAACAACAGAATCGAAAATTGATCTCATCTCCACGAAGAACATCGCACTCAAAGTCGAGATCAAACAGCGCCTAAACAACAACGTATGATCGAGAAGCACATGATTAGAATAAATCCCAGCAATAATTTCTTCGTCGATTGAGATTCATTAACCCAAAATCTAAGGTTTGGAACCTCTGATCAGCAGAATTCTTGAGTCTCTGTCGAGACTGATAGAGCCACCTGAGGAAGACGACTTCTCTTAAAAGAGAGGATTAAAAAATAAAAAAACTGATTTTGCTCATGGCACCCCAATGCAAATCATTGACAAAGCTCACATCGCTTTACTTGGGGCGCACCATTGGGGGCTGCTGTTGGCAGAAACTTCCAAAAAAAAAAAAAATTTAAAAAAATTGTGTGCTGTCAAGGGGCAGCATCTCTTCCCTATAACACATCTAAAAAAATAAAAAATAAAAAATGAAAAACAACTAATTAAAAACAAGTTAGATATCGAACATGTTTCCTTTTTAAAAAAAAAAAAATCTTTTGTCATCACCAATGAATCGCCATACCTTAAGATAAAAAGTAAAAAGAATCCTTTGTTTCATTATTTCATCCTCAACAATCATTATTCCACCCTCAACCAAGTATCCGTTGAAACTTGGTATTATTTAAAGTCACCCCAAGTGACTCTCAATTGAATTATATAAGAATAATAATATGCCGGAATAACATATTCAAAATTGAACCGAAATTAATGGTTAAACCCACCAATATAAAAAAACAAAAAAATTAGATAAACGAACAATAAGAATTAACTAACTAACAATTAAATAGAATCAACTAAAACTAGAAAAAAAAACTAGGTCATTGGCAATGTTCCCATACTTGGGGTTTTTCAAGTCTGATCCTCAATGTCCCCAGTGGAGTCGCCACTGAAAGCGCCCTCGATCCGCGGGGTGCGCGGATCCGCTTTTGACCCTTGAGGTTTGGGAGTCGCCACCTAGTTATTACGGTCTAGGAACCGATCAATGACTCTAAACGGATAAAAACTAATCTAAAACAAAAAAAAAACTGAATTCGGGGATCAAGTTACGGGGTTGGAAGGTGTTAGGCACCAACCCCGCCCGGCCAAAGCCGGTCTCTACTAAATTCCCAAGTAAATTACATTGCTAAAACCTAGATAAGAAAATAAATAAAAATAAAAGGTTTACCTTTCCGATGGCAAGGACTTGGTTCCCTCAGATCTGACAAAAAGAACTCCTTGTACCGTGCTCCATTGCTTCGTTCTGCTTCCGGATTTGACTTCGGATCTCTGAGGCAAGGTATCTCCTTGTTTTTTGAATCTGAACTCTTCAAGTTCGTTGCGGATTTGGGGATGTTTTTAGAAGGCTTTTAGGCATTTTCTAGACTAAAATTGAAGGAGGGATGTTAGCTAAGGAGTTGGGGCTCCAAAACTAGGGTTTATGGGGGGCTAGGGGAGCTTCTAGACCTACTTCTCTTAGGGTTTATAATTTGATACGAAAATAGGGTGTGAGCACCTCTATTTATAGATGTTTTTTAGGGTTGATTTGGATAGAGTTAGTGTTTAATTAGAGATCTTTTAATTAGAGTTGTGTTTTAGTTAAAATTGTTTTAGGTAGAATTGTGTTTTAATTAGAATTATTTTAGGTAGAATTGTTTTTAAGTTAGAACTCTATTAGATAGAGTTATTATTCAATTATAATTCTATTATGACTTTTGGTCTTATTTGATTGACTTTTAATGTTTTGACTTTAGTCTTAATTGATTGACTTTTAATATTTTGACTTCAGTCTTGCTTAATTGACTTTAATTTTGACTTCAGTCTCACTTGATTGACTTTAATACCTTGACTTAAGTCTTGCTTGATTTAATTTTAATTTTTGGAGAACCCCCCTCCATTATTTCTTTAATTCTTTGGACCCCCAAATGGAAGGGTCCTTAAAGAAATATCCCACGAACCCTCAACAATTTTGCCTGAGAGTCCGATTAATCGATTTTTAAGGTTCAAAATTTTAAATTAATTTCATTAATGTTGTTGAAATTTAATTATTTAATATTTTATTTATTAATTTCGAATTTTTTTATCATGAAAATTGTGAAATTACCGTTTTGCCCCCGGAGAGGACTTTTCACGTTTTAAGTCGGTTTTTAATGTTCTAGGATGTTTTAGAATCGATTTTTCGTAAGGAATTCAATGGAAATATTATTTTGTGTCATTTATGAATTTTTTTGTGTGAAATGGTTGTGAACTTTATGAGGGGCATTTTCGTAATTTTGTCGAATTCTTTTAAAATTGGTGAAATGATTTATTTGGTTTCGATTTGTTATTTTATGTGTTCGAGAGAGTTTTCCTAAGCGTAATGTAGGCTCTAGGATTGTTTTGAGGTTAGGGGTATTTTGGTAATTTGGTCATTTTTTAGTATTTTTATCGTGAAGCTTCTTTTTGGTCTGCAAGATGATGATTTCTATGTTTCTGGGATTGTGTTTTCCTAGCGTAGCGTGGTTTCTAAGGTTTTGTCAGCTCGAGATACCTCATCTGAATTTCTGAAACATATCTGGTAACAAAATAAAGCAATGGAATACACATCCATCATTGGGAATCATTGCAATCGGATTGACGAGTTTATTAATCAGGCGAGTGCAAAAATGGGGTGTCTACAGATGATTGTCCATCAATAATTGATAATCCCGTCTCAATTGAAGTTCAAATTCAAACCAATGAGGTTACAGTTCCAATCAAAGTAGTGATGGAAGTCCAACTAGGTCAGCTTATTGTGCCTTTAAAAGAAAGAGAAAATGGTCAATTTTCAAATGAGATAACCCCCGAGAGCCAACCATTATTTCAAATTCCCAATGAGCTAACCAATTGTACAAATTTGGCAAAGAAAACTAATCCACCATCAGAGGAAACTGTTGTTCAGGAAGGACCAAGGATGAACTCTAATTTGTTAGTCACACCAAATTTCGACCACTACTGATCTAACCTCGTACCCATCCAGCCTATCCATTCACAAGATTGTAAAGATTTTGCATGTCCTACAACTTCTATTCTCTTAGGAAATACGATGGTTGAGAACTATTTCGAAAATGTGATGACACTAAGAACTGAGGATAAACGAAGGATGTTGATCATTTTAAAAAACCATTTTCATATCTCAACGATGATCAAAATCTATCTGTTTATCATTTGGGATGGAAAATCGATTGCCGTGTCTGTCAAATTAAATATTAGGAAAATTCCTAAACATTAGACCTTTTTATAGGTCCAACTGAAAATGTTAAACTAAACGCTGCTTGAGAGGCAACCCATGTGCTTTTTTTAATAAGTAGTGTAGTTAGGAAACAAACTTTATAAAAAAAAACTCCAACCCTAATCTCTTTCTTATTCTCTTCCTCTTCAAGACAATTCTCAACCAAACCATCAATCAGCGCTAATAGGACTGCAGACTGGTCAGCAATTATTGATTGAGAAACAAAAATAGATGTTGGCCTATATTGAGGAGAAGAAGGAACAGGTTACTGAAAGTTCGGATTCAGATTAGGATGAGTTTTATTCTTAGATTAAGACATTTTTATATTATTTCTTAATTCTTAGGTGGGATTTTATTTATGTAAAACTATTTCAAAAATTATAATTGTTATAACTTTCAATCTTTTCTAATCAGTTGTAACAAGATTTTACACATTAATGCCCAATCTGTTTCAGGTGTGACCTAACATTTTTCTTTTTTTCCTTACAACGTGTATATTGTGGATAATATTTTATTTTGGTTTGGGGGTATTAGGTTAGCTCACAATTGCATTACATAGCATTATAGTTTAGTTTTATGTTTCATTTTAGTTTAGTTTCATGTTTTTAGAAAAAAAAATATTTAACACTTTCGAAATATTTTCTTCAAAATCTTTATATGTACTTTTACATATGAATTTCAAATGTCAGGTTCATGTTCTAACTTTTGATCATAAGTTCTTTTTAGTTGTTTCTCATTAAGAAAATCATGAAAAAATTACTTTGAAAAATTAACTTTTGATTGAGTACTTGAAAAAATAAGATTTTATGGAACAAGAGTTGACCCTCTTCATTGTCTAGAGTGTGAGGGGAAACTTAGTCTAGTGAATTATGACTTCCTTGTCCTTTGATTGGCTGGTTAGAAGAAAAATATAACTAGGGTTAATATGACTTGGACAACAACCATAGGATTAGACTGAGTACTTTGAAAATGACTACCTGTTTTTTGTAAAAAGAATACCAGAAAATAGTGAAGTATGAAAATATTGAAAAAATAAAAAGTAAAAAGATGTGAAAAACTAAAGTAAAACAAAAAGGTTAGAACTGAAAAAGAACAAAAATGAAAAGAGTCCAATGAGATTAATTAGTTCAGTAGGGTGAAAGTCGTCAATGGTAAAAACGTGAGTAAACTAGAATATCACAGATAAAGCCCCATAGAGGTATTAAAGTGAACATTCACACCTTTCACAATCCCAGATTCGATGCTTAGTTTTGAATTAGAACTTTGGTAAAATCGACTATTCTTAGCAATTAGGAGGTGAAATCTTGTTCCTAAAAAAGTGTTACTTCTAAAAATAAAAAAAATAGAAAATCACACCAGCACTCAAGTTATTTTTGAAATTTTCTAAAAAGAGGAATAAAAACTTAGAACTTTGTTCAAATATAAATGACCTTTGGTTGATTTATGAAATATCATTATGTTCACCTTACATACTTTGATTTTGATTTTGATATTTCTGTAAAGTGTTGGAATTTTGTGGGTATATTTTCTACAAATCCTCATTAGTCAAACTCGTCCACTAGGGGTAACCTAGCAGTTCAAGGGCTTGCTGCATTCACTAAATACAGTCGAGATGCCTGCAAAAGTGACAGTTTTATTTTCTAAGGACTAGAAAAAAGGTAAGTTTGGGGGTATGATGAGTGTCTCGAAACACTGATATACACATGTTTCCCAGATATTTATCTTTATTTTTGTCCCTATTTCTCTATATTAAGGTAATAATCATGATAAGCCTCGAAACTTCATATTGCATGTTAATTAGGCTTAATTATACATAAATAAATTCATTTACTAGATAAATCTAATTACGTGTGTTTCTTGTGCAGAAAATCAACATGTTGGAATCAAAATCTCAAGGCAAAAGCATTTAGGCCTACTTTAGAATGTCCTAATCCTTAACTCATGTTCTCATCTTTTGTATTTTTGTAAAAAGAAAAGTGTAGGTTACTTTTGGACTCTTCTACATACATTTTTCTCTATAAATAGAACTTCAATCTCTAGAGAAACCCTCACTCTTGATTCTCTCGTCCAAGACTCCATTAATCTAAGGCTCCTAGCTTTTTCTCTTATATTTTTATATTTTTATGTTCTATTTATTTTCTTTTTGACTAAATAGTCTTGTAAGAAGTAGAATAAGAAGAATTTGTAAGTTTCTCCATGAAATGAAGAAAAGTTCTTTCATATCTTATCTTACAATGACATCAGGCTAAGCTCCCCTCCATTGAACAGTGGAAAAGCCTAGAGCAAGTTCTTGTGTTGTTTCTAGTTTCATGTCTTTCTTTTATCTAAAATGCTTATTAGTTCTCTTTAAGATTTCTTGCACCTTTTATTCTTAATATAGATACTTTATACTTAGATTAGATCAAGATAAAGTATACTTAAACTAAATAATTGGTAGTAGAAAGTTCAAGGAATTATAATTTGTTTATGTTCTCTCATTTGATTTCATTTGTTAAACTTTTCAATTTAAGGAGCTAACACCAAGTCCTTATGATTGAGTTATAAAAAGGTTAGAGACTAGGAATTTCTCATCAGCATGTTCTCAGTAGATCCACCTCGAATGGTGCATTAATTTCATAAGTTTACTTACTTTTAACTTCATTTACTTTGGTTAATTTTCTAGCAACTTTAAATTTTCTTGGTAAGTTAAAAAATACAAAGAAAAACAGTTTTAATTTCTTTTGGTTAATTTGAATTTTATCCTCTTAGCTTAACTTTACTCTCCATTTCTCTTGGGTTTGATCCCCTACTTGCCTTACAAGTAAGGTAAAAGTAAGATTAATATAACCTCTAGTGGGAATAACAACGATATTACCACCACTCGTAAGCTCATCAATCTACACTTTTAACTTTCAAATTTCTACTAAGGCCATTCGGTATGGTGTAATAGAAATAGGCCATGTGCTTAGTATCAAGTAAATCGAGAATTTTATTTCGCGACACAATGAAAAACCTAATAATACTTTTGCAAAGACATTCCCAAATTCTTTGACTACCTCTACCATATCCATTGACATCTTTATTTTTAACACTCTCAGACTTCCAAACTATTTGTACGGAGAGTCATTTCTTCTATACCTAGATCCCTGAACTTTGACCTTTGGATACCTCGATCTCGTAAGAATAATTAATCTCACGAAGCAATCGACATGGACGTGGTTCCGTACTAACCAATCTAACCCTAAGATAATGTCGAAGTCGCAATAATCTAATATCATGGGTAAATAATAATTTCCAGGTCCTCCATCTTAACTATACAGCCTTGACATAATTTTTAGGTTACTTAACGGTCTCCCAACGACATAAATAATTTATATTACTCGGCCCATATTAGAAATCTCTAATTCTAGCAATCGTGCAATTTTAGTGATAATATATAATCTAGAGGAACTAATATCGAATAAAACTCGAATTTTCACATTAAAAATTAAAATTGTACTTTCCAACACGTCCTTTGAAACATGTACTTCTTCTTGGGTCAGATGGTATACCTTTCCTTGGGGTCCAGGAATAATCCCAATCTGATATTGTGATAGAGGGCACTATTTCTTGAAATATCCTACTTGGCCGCACGTGAAGCTTGTCGATGGTCCCTTAGGTATCTGTGGAGTGACCGGTCAGTAGTCTGGGGTTTACGGTCTCTAAATTTGCCTTATTGGTCCCTTTGGTCTTGATAACCTCTTTGGAGCCCCAACTACTCTATGAATCTATAGTAGAGGAACTCTGTATTATGTATACGTTGACCCAAAGGTACTCAACCTCGAATACATTGGTCTCTTGGCCAGATCCGAGCTAGGAGGAAAAAAAAGTCTGGCTCCTACCGTTAAAACTGGCAGACTACGAAAAAGTTGAATTTTTGACCATATTTTCAAATTCTTTCACCGATTCTTTGATTCATTAACCCACCCATGAATCAATTATTAAAATATGATAAAAAAACATCAATCATGAAGGTCTTTACGTGAATTTGAAATTAATGAAAAGAATTCTACGTTTTAAAACACATTACAAATTTTTGTAAAAATCATAAGTACAATTTTCGTAATCTATGATTTCCAATTGGAATTAAAAGTCTCCTATCAAAGTTTATGGTTGTCGAAAATGATAAGCTAGCACGGAAGTTGAGGATTGATCATTTGTAACTCGAGGTTGGATGAACTTAAGTGGCGAAACGAACGGTGGGTTGTGAAGCTCTCAATGAAGCTGTTCTCCTTCCTTTTACGATGAAAAATGATTCTTCCTCTAACTAGATGAAATTCCAAGTGGGATGTGTCGAAACCCACTTATTGGACATTGATGAAAGACAGAGAGAGAAAGAAAAATAAAGATCCATGGTGGTGAGGTTGTAGAACTTGTCGATGTCGACAACTTTCCTTATTTCGTTGATGACCAACGATGGCTCATTCGCAACAGATCTAGATAAGAAGAGAGTTGAAAACCTTGGGTCTCAAATGATTGGAATTTGGTTTTTTGGAGAAGAAGATAATGGAATAGAAGTAAGTTGACTTTCTTTTATAAAAGGACTAAGGGTTTTTTTAGTATTTTTTTCATTTGTATGATTTTTATGGTAACTCAACTTTTTATACTCGAAAAATGACAAATAAGTACTCCATTCTTTATAATTTTTCATTGTGGACCTAATGGTGCAGTCAAATTCTACAAATTCTCGTTTTAATGAAAATTCACCTTGTTAGGTCCCGTCCGACAAGAAAATAGAAGGTTCTATAATTTTTTCATCTAAACTTGAATTTGAACGTACGAATAGGCTAAAGTATATTTTTTGGTCATTTTAAATGTAATGTCATTAAAGCGAACAGAACAAAATCCAACTATTTTATCCTAAGTCTCACTTTCAGAATTTTCTCAAAATTTTACTATTTCATTTTTTCTAGATATGAATTAAAAACTTGAGGTATTAAATTCTCCCCCCTTAATAAAAATTTCTTTCTCGAAATTGAAATCATACCTTAATTTTGAAATTGTTCTGGGTTCTTAGCCTACATCTCTATCTCTTTCTCCTAGGTGGCTTCTTCAATGTTATGGTGTCTCCACAGTACCTTGACCAGAGGAATGAATTTAGGTTTGAGTTGTTTTACTCTTCTGTCAAGTATCTATATTGCACTTTCCTCGTATGTTTTTGTCTACTGTTAAATCTTTCAAATCAACCACATGTGAAGAATTTGAAAAATACTTCTTTGGTACTGACACGTGGAACACACTGTGTACTTGCTCAAGCTATGGTGGTAGAATCAATCTGTAAGCTACTGGCTTTATCCTTTCCATTATCTCAAATGGACCCACAAATTGCGGCTTCAACTTACCTTTCACACCAAACCTGAAGATTCTTCTTCGGGATGGTACTTTCAAGAACACTTTATCCTCAATTTGGAATTCTAAAGGTCTATGGCGTTTATCTATATAGCTCTTCTGTCTACTCTGAGCAATTTTTAGTCTATCCCATATAATGCGTACTATCTCAATATTTTCCTCAATAATTTTGAGTCCCAAAACCATGGTATCTCCTATCTCTATCCAACATAGCGGTGATCAATACGGTCTAATATACAAAATTTTGAACGGTGCTATGCCGATACTGGCTTGAAAATTGTTGTTGTTGGAGAACTCTACTAATTATAAGTGGTGCTTCCAATCTCCTCAAACACATGCCCACAACATGTCCTCTAAAATTTGAATCACCCATTCAAACTATCTATCTGATTGTGGATGAAAAGTTGTACCAAAGTTCAATTGCATACCCATGACTTTGTGTAGACTCTCCCAAAATTGGAAAGTAAATCAACGATCCTTATCTGACATGATAAAAACTAGCACTTCATGAAATCGAACTTTCTCAACTATGTATATTTGACTAAGTCTGTCAATGTCGAATGAGATTCGAATAGAAATGAAATGTGCCGACTTAGTCAGTCGTTCCACAATTGCCCATATGATATTTGGCCCATTACTAGCTCTTGGTAACCCCACTACAAAGTCCATGGTCACATGTTCCCACTTTCATTCCGTTACGGGTAATGGTTGGAGCAGGCCTGTTGGGTTGCAATGTTCTGCCTTGACCTGTTGACATGTCCGGCATCTACTCACATATTCTATGATAACTTTCTTCAAACTCCAAAATAAAAAATTTCTACGTAAATCTTTGTACATCTTCGTTTCTTTTGGGCGAATAGAATATTGGGAACGGTGTGCCTAACTCAATATATCGGACCTCAATTACTAGTCCTGAGCTATTCACATCCTGCCCCAGAATCTAAAAATCTCATATAATCCTTGCGATCAATCTAGATCGTTCAGGTCCTTAGCTCTCGATTTGTATTTTTGCATGTCCTCAACTATTTTATGAGATTTTCTAATTTATGCTTTCAATTCATTTTCGATCTTGAGCATATCCTAATAAATATGCGGTCTATACCTTTCCCTTAGAGTCTCAAATACTGTTTCCATGGCTTGCTCAAGCAACTGATATTCTTTTACCATCATGTGTGCTACAATATTTCTACTTAGCATGTTGGGAACTATATTCGCATTGCCCGGGTGATACTCAAGGGTAAAGTCATAGTCTTATAGGTATTCTATCCAACATCACTATCTCATATTCAATTCTTATTACAAGAATATATACTTGAGGCTCTTATGATCGAAGAATACTTCAAACTTCCATATGTGTAGTGCGAACACTATGACAACCAACTCCAGGTCATGAACATGATAGTTTTTCTCATGATTCTCAATTTCTTGGATGCGTACGCCACTACCTTCCCAAATTGCATCAATGCAGCTCTCAAACCAATCCCAGATACATCAGTAAAAATCATTAAACCTTCGTCTAGAATCGAAGATACTAAAATTGGAGTGGTCATTAATCTTTTCTTCAATTCTTGAAAGGTAGTCTTGCAATTTTCATCCCATTCAAACTGGATATTTCTAAGTTTGTCTCGTAAACGGTGTTATAAGAGTGGATAATCCCTTAATAAATATTCTATAATAGCTTGCCATCGTAAGAAAACTTTGTATGTCTGTCACTATCCTTGGTTGTTTCCAAGATAACATGACTTTAACTTTGGAAGGGTCTACTACTATCCTTTCACTAGACACTACGTTCCCTAAGAATTTCACCTTTCGAAGCTAGAAGTCGCACTTACTGAACTTGACATTTAGCTTATGCTTTCTTAAAGTCTCTAGTGTGATTCTAAAGTGTTTTTCGTGATCCTCCCTTGACTTGGAGTAGATTAAGATGTCATTTACGAATACAATGACAAATTTGTCAAGGTGTTCCCAAAATATCTGATGCTTAAGATCCATAAATGCTATCGGTGCATTTGTCAGACTGAAAGGTATCATTAGATACTTGAAGTATCCTAGCTTGGTCCAAAATGCAGTCTTCAGAAAGTTCATCTCCTAAATTCTCAATTGGTGGTACTTAGATCGCAAATCAATGCATAGAAGGAGGTATTTATTATTGATGGTTACTTGATTCAACTTTTTATAGTTGAAGCATGATCAAAGTGACCCATCTTTCTTCTTAACAAACAGAACCGATGCTCCTAAGGGTGTGAAACTCGATCGAATAAACTCCAAGCTCATAAACTCATCAATTTACGTTTTCAACTCTCGAGTTTTTACCACGGTCATCCGATATGGTGTAATAGAAATATGCCATATGTTTAGCATCAAGTCAATCGAGAATTCTACCTCGCGACACTGTGGCAAACCCGATAATTCTTCTAAAAAGACTTCCCTAAATTCTTTGACTAACTTTATCATATCCACTTACATCTCTATCTCTGACTCTCAAACTTCCCAACTATTTGTATGAAGAGCCATCTTTCCTGCTCTTAGATCCTTGAATTTTGATCTTCGGATACCTCGATCTCCTAATAATAACTAATCTCGCGAAGCAATCGACTTGGAACTGGTTCTGTACTAACCAATCCATTCCTAAGATAACGTTGAAGTCGCAACATTCTAATATCATGAGGCTAGTAATCATTTCCTGGTCCTTTATCCTAACTACACAAAATCGACATAATTTTTGGATTACCTAGTGGTTTTCTAATGGTGTACTTCGTCTTGGATCAAATGGTATACCCTGCCTTAAGGTTTGGAAATAACCCTAATCTTTTGCAATGATAGAAGGCATTCTCTCCTGAAATGTCCCACTTGGCCACACGTGGAGCATGTTGACAGTCCCTCCTATATAGGTCTCGGTGGAGTGGCCAGTAGATAGCTTGGGGTTTAAGGTCTTTAAATTTGCCCTGGTAGTCCCCTTGGCCCTAATGCCTTCACTTGAGCCCCAATTGCTCTATGACTCGGTGGTAAAGGAACTCTGTACTGCGGATACGTTGACCTAGAGGTACTCGACTTCAAATACATCGATTTCTTGGCCGAATCTGACCTAGAAGGGAAAGAAATCTAGGGTTTGTTGGTTTACCCCCTTAAAGTCTATAATTCCATTTCCTCTTGCTCAATTCTCTAAGCTCGACTCATTGTGTCTTTGTAACTAGTGGCCTAAATCACCGACATTTTGACCCTTAGGAAGGGTTTCACTCCTTTGGAAAATCTACAAACCTTCTACAGATCTATAGAAATAACCTCAGGCACGTATCGTGCCAACTGTGTAAACTTTAGCTCATAGTCAGTAACTAATATATTGCCCTGCACCAATCCCAAAAAATCCAGGTGGTTGATCTCTCAAGCCATTTTGGATATAAATCTATTGAGAAACATCCCCTTGATGTCTGCCAACTCAAATGGTTCATCACCTATTACATTATTTTAAAAAGGCAACCAATGACTGGCATCCCCGTCCAAGTGAAATATTGCCACCGTTACCCACTGATTTCTCGGGCACTACATGGTACTCAAAATCTCCCGGGTCTTCAAAACCTTACTCCTCAACCTCAATTGGATTAGAAGAACCTCCAAATCTTTGTGGATATAGCGGTTGAAAGTTTTGTAACCGCATCTCCGGATTTGCCTGTCTTTGGATTTAGGAAATTCTCTCATTTCTCATTGGCACAACCTGTGGTTGTGGTCCCTATGGTGGAACTTGTGGTAAACTAGGATCTATCCCCTATGAAGAAGCCTGGTGCTTCTTCAGCTCAGCCACCTCCCTTGCTATCCTGGCTTGTAACTCAAGCATCTTCTCTTTAAACTTTTTGTAGAACTTAGCTATCTATCCCATGAATGACATTAACTACTCTATCAGATCAGGGATCTAACCCGAAGCCTATCCTGACTCTACTTCTCTTCAGCCTCTACCTCGGTCTCTATCTTGTTCATTCATTTCGATTATGTATATCACCAACAAGGAACTTATCAGAATAAGGCCAAAGTCATTCTTATTAAAGTATTAATTACTTCCATAGCTAGGAATTGAGCAATGAATACCATTTTCATTACTAATAGAACAAACCTAGAATCCTATCCTAGACTTACTAGGCTTTACGAACTTCTAGACATAGAAGAGCTCGTAATCCCAATATGGACTACTAATGAGCTTTGATACCACTCTATGAAACCCTGGGAATACTATCATGAATTCCCATGTCAAATCTCAAGGTGCTAGGTTACACCTCTACACTTCGGGTATGGTCTCCTCTATTTTTGTTAGCATTCCAAGGCATACAATAAACTGATAAACCATAAACAACAAATTCTATATACACAAATATGCTAAAAATATACAAGTAGTGGAAGATAGTAAACATCAAACAACGTAATGATAAATCAGAGTGCGAAATGAGCAAAAATATACAAGATTATAAAAATATCCTTTTACTAATAAAGTCTTAACTCTCGACCTAAAATTTATATACAACTTGCACGGACTAACGCAACTAGGTATAGCCCTAATACTCGCCAACTAGTGAACTCTGGTTGTCTATATGACCCATTAAATACTCTTCACTCATTGGCTCCATGCCCGCTTGGACAACAACAGGCTTTGAAACTTAAAAAAAAAAGGTTGAGTAACAATGGTTACCCAGTAGGTCCATAAATAATTTCTACTAATAACCTTACCTAACATGAACAAGTAAGCATACTAATTATTTCAATACATGTAAAGGTTTTCAAAATAAACTACTATTAACTGGTATATATAACAAGGGATGAACATCTAAACAATTAAAATTCATATCACATTAATTACTAATACTCATCCTATAACATTTTCCTTTTATACAATTCTGCTTGATAAAATTGAAATAGTAACTATGTCTTTCATTTCATAATTCAAAATAAATATAAAAAATAGATACATAAAACATAATGGTATAGTAGGAGAATTAGAGAGTTGAGATTCATGATTGGATCACTTCGAATCGGGACATGATGTTATAATACTTACTAGTTGTTAATTCTTGATTTTGTAGTCGATCACTGCAACTTACCACATCTGGTGATCATTTATTCGGCTCAGGCTGGCTGTTTGACGTAACCGTAAGTAATGGGTCTCTTTTCAATGTGTTAAAACGTTCGATTACTCTAGATTATTAGTGACTACTGATCAATCATTTTCGTGTATGCTTATCAGGCATGCATATGATTCCCATTATACATTCCCGTTTACATTACAAGTTCATTAGTAAAGATAGAGAGGAATAAACCTAGATTCCAGTTATGGTTCCACTCTCATTCACATCCCATATCACGTATGAGCTTAGTTGTTTCTACCGTACATGCTATGATAGCACGTTACTGCAGACAATATGATGGACTATCCCTTTAGGCATTCACAAGTTCTTTAATAATTTACAAAATAGCTACACACACAAATATACATATATATAATAAAAGGAAAATTAACATTACAGAGTTGAGAATAGATATCCATTTTTCTACTATGCAATAATGGCTTATCGCTCTAAGGGAAATAACATAATAGAAAGTAAACCAGCACCTTACGTTTATAAAAAGTAAATAAACATGCACCCGAAAGTAAATTATCTTAGATATCCATTTATCAACCCACACATAACACCATACTATAAAATGTAGATATCACCTCTTAGGTATGACTATAACATTTTACTAGTTCATCCCCTTTTCTCATTTTTCCAATATTATCAATTTTTTACCTTTTGAAACACAAACCACTTTTTTGGTGTTTATCAAAACAGTGTAATTACTTTAATACTAATCATTTTCAAACTTTAAAATTTAATTTTAATAATTTAATTGAAAACTATTACAATTTTAGTCGAAACGAGGTTTCAAAAATGCACGAAATTCAAAACGTCAAAAATAGTGCTCTGGGCAATTGGTGGTGGCACCGCCATTACTACCATTAGAACTAGCAGAGTGTGCGAAAAATTGATTTTCAAATAATTTTTTGGATTCCTTCGTCGATTCTTAGATCCATTAACCCACTCACGAATCACTTATTAAAATACAATTAAACCACATCAGAAATGAAGGTCTTTACATGAATTTAAAATAAACAAAAAGAATTCTACATTTTGAAACACATCACAAATTTTCGTTAAAACCCTAAGTACAATTTTCGCTAAAACCCTAAGTACAATTTTCGCAATCTACAATTACCAATAAGAATTGAAAGTCCCATATCGAAGTTTGTAGTCATTGAAAATGATAAACTAGCACGAAAGTCGAGGATTGATAGTACAGAACTAGAGGTTGGACAAACTTGGGGGGAAACAAATGGTGGTTTGCGAAGACCTTGATGACGGTATTCTCCTTCTTTCTAGATGAAAAATGATTCTTCCTCTAACTAGATGAAATTCTGAGTAGGATGTATCGAAACCCAGTCACTAGTTTTTGATAAGAGAAAGAGAGAAAAAAAAATGAAAATCGAAGGTGGTGAGATTATAGAACTTGTTGATGCCGATAACTTTCATTCTTTTATTGATGACCAATGATGGCTTGTTCATGACAAATCTAAATGAGAAGAGGGTTGAAACCTTTCGTTCTCAAACGACTAGGGTTTGGCTCTTTAGATAAAAAAAGAATGAAATAAAAGAAAGTCAACTTTCTTTTATAAAAGGGCTGGGGGTATTTTTGGTATTTTCTTATTTGTTTTGATTTTTACGATAGCTCGTCTTTTCAGACTAAAAAGCTGACGAATAAGTATTTCATTCTCCATAATTTTTCGTTGTGCACCTAATGGTGCAATCAGATTCTACAAATTCTCGTTCTAATAAAAATTCACATTTTTAGGTCTCGTCCGACATAGACATCGAGGATTCTGTAACTTTTCCATCTGAATTTGAATTTGAATGTGCTTATAAGTTAAATTATGTTTTTCGATCATTTTAAATCTAATGGTAGAGTTAGTTTTCGTTAAAAGTGAATATAAAAAAATCTGAGTATTTTACTTTAAGTCTCATTTTTAGAATATTTTCAAAATTTGACTATTTAGTTTCCCCGAGATACAAATTAAAAACTTGAGGTATTACATACCTCTTCAAAGAGATACATTAAATGTTAACAGGTGTAGTACCCTTTACTTCTATGAATAGGTGTTTTAACTACCATATTTCTTCTATTTATAGTCCATCCATCATTGTATTTTTTTTACAGAATTTGTGGTTTGAAGTTCTGCTATCATAAGAAGAAGATTCTTATTTCTTGGAAGTCAATCGCCAAAGACCGTGAACACCAGTGCGGGGTGTATATTTTCTTAAAGACATATAGTTAAATTCTAGTCTTAATCTTATTCTTTTTATTTTCTTTATTTTTCATATACATCACTATTGTATATGCGTGAGTTTCGAAACCTTTGGCGGTTTGAACTAATCTATATGGGTTTATGAGTCACTACCATTCAATTTATGTTTTAAAATCTATTTTTCTTGGCTTGTAGTGACTCACATATCTAAAAGATGATGGTGGAAAGGTCTACCTAGTAAATCTAAGGTAAGAAGGTTCGGTTGAGGGACAAAGAAGGTATTAGGCACCTTAGCCCTCCTATCCTAAGATGGTTACCAATTATTGATTCAAAGTGAAATTAGAAACTCACTTTTTTGGATTTTGATAATAAAGGGAATTATAGAAAAAGTTAGGGAAAACTAACTATATTTTTTATTTTTGAAAATGAGAAAACTAAGACAATGAGCAAGCCACTACTAGAAGTGAGTACTTGTTAGATTTTTTATGAGCTTAAAACTTTGATGGAAATCCATATGGATTTCATCTTTTGGGAGCCCAAAGCTTCAAAAGTAGCTCATTTCCTCCCTTGAGAGACTTTGTTTATTGATTTGATCTTTTTGTGAGGTTCATGACTTGAACCATACCATATAGGAATCAAGACTACATGTATCAGATTTTTGTCTGTTTTTGAATATTTTTGTTGGCTTTAAAGATTAGATATAGATTGACAAGAACCTACACCCTCATTTATAGTCTTTTAGAGGTAGGTGTGTGCAAAGTGTATGCATGTGATGGACTTATTAAGAGAAGATTACATCCAAAGAGGATTTACTCTCTAGCTCTATTACTATAAAAAATAAAGAAAATCAACATCTAATCTATGTATTTAACTTGCAAGAATATAAATACATTTACACTACAAATTAAATTGTAAGAAACTAAGAAATTAAGAATATAAAAATAACATCTAAGACTCTTAAGGAGTTTATTAAGGACTTATAGGGGAAAATTACCTCATAAAGGAATTACTTTCTCTCTCTCCCCAAGCTTTGAGGCTAAGAACTAAATACACTACATTCTTACACTAGAAAGTGTGTAAATAAAGGGAAAAATGCTCGAAATTAAATAAAAAGAAGTAGTAAGAAATGAGAGATAAAATGGGGGAATGGTGGGTTTAACCCCATCTTGGTATTCTTCTTCTTCTTTTTGATTTTTTTCTATGGATTTGGAAAGAGGTTTGGGCAGATTTTTTATCATAAAAATGAGTTCCTCCCATTTGCCTTAAAAGGATCTTCTATTAATAGGATTTTGGGAGATCCTTTGAAATAAATTGGTCATATTTCTTCAAGTTTCCAATAATTTCACTAAAACCTTCATGAAAAATATCATTTCCATCTTCTAACATTGGCCTTGATGGTTTTTATCCTCTTGTTGGGTCTACCCAATCTTGATCATCAATGGGTTGGATGGTAAAACCCAAAAGTTTTAACGAATTCTTAATGGAAGTTAGAATGGTCTTAAGACCTTGATCTTGAGTTAAATTTGAAAAAACTTTGGCATGTAATTAGATGATAGGTGTGCGGTCGGAATCCAGCGAACGACTATGATGGTTCCAACCCACACTGATCCGAAGTCGTTCCTTGCGTCTCATTCCTCGCGGCGGCCTGGTACCTATCACAGACACTCCGACGCTCAAGTTAAAGAGGCAGAGAAAAATAGTCTTCAGTATTGGTTCACTCTTGATTTCTCTAGTCCCCCTTCAATAGTGTCTATTGTGTTATTTAACACCCCGTACCTTATCTTAGGGTTTCCCCCTCTATAGGCTGCAATCATGAGATTTCTTCTATTGCGGTGGGATTGTTTACCTAATCGGGATATTCTGGATCGACCATATTTATCTACAGAGATCTCCTTCGGGATTTCTGGGATTGACGTGCACACAGTAGTATTACGATTTTCTCGAGACCTGGCCTGCCTTGCTTGGTAGGACTGGCTTCACTTAGTGCTATACTGCCCTGCTAGCTAGACTAAGGAAGTCTCTACTCTAACCTGCCCTGCTTACTGGACAGTGCCTCACCAGCTAATCTGTGTCAGGTACCACTTGACTGGCTTGAACATGTGTACAGTTAAGATTGTTGTGCAATTATTTCCCTTTACAACTACCCCCTCTTAAGGAGGTGTAAGATCTCTTCGTCTCCTTGAGATGTAATTCTACTTTTCTATTGGCTACTCAGGCCTTTTATAATTGCACTTGCTATTTTCGAATCGACGCATTCAATGCACCGTCCTTTGGAATCTTTGTCGATGGCCCAGATGGATTCCTTTTCATCTACATCCGTCAACGTGTCCCTTAGCCTCTTTGCACTACCACCAATTTGTGACTCTTTGACTGGTTTCGAACTGTCCTCTCACGCGTATGTGCTCATTTGCCTTTCCTTATAAATAGAGGATTTGGTACATTCTTCGTCTGCTACGTGCTAAAACGCTACCGTAGTTACCTCTTTGCTTTGAGGTAATTTTTTCCTCTATTTATCTATTTTCTTTATTTTTCATACTTGACCTTCCCATGGCTATCACTGCATCCCAACTCCAATGAAGCCTATATATTCCTGCTTCGGTGTACATTCGGGTTGGCAGTAACTCGAATACCCCTCATGACTGTCGCCAAGAAGAAATCTTTGTCTACGTCGGCCAAATCAAGGTCGGCCTTAGTTTTCCCCTCTACTTTTCTTAGAGAGGTACTGAGTAAGATAAACCGGTCCCCTGGTCAAATATCCAGGAACTTCTACCATCTGGTGGAGGCTGTGAAGAAGATGGGCATCACCTTCAATGACTTTCTCTCCTGGTACAACCTGAAAGGTGATTTCCAATCGGCCGGGATTCTACTCATTGTCCTCCAAGAGTGTGGTAGTGGCTCTAACCCCTTCTCTCCCAAATTCTGATAAAGGGTGGTACAAGGACCCCCTCTACATTTATGGGGACTTGGAATTTTCCCCTAGCATTCCTCATGAGGAATTTAGAGTCCTTCAAACCTTTCAGGGTAATACTGCTTTTAGGTTACTAGTTGAAGTTTCCCCTTTCATTTTTACTCTATCCACACTCAATACTACTTTCTTAACTGCCTTTCTTCTTCTCATGGAGAATCTTCCACTTTGGTGGCTATAGAGGCTAGGATGATATAGGGCAGAGCATCCGTAGATCAAAGGCCAGAGGTAGTGGATCTCTGAATTAGAGCTACTGAGAGAATGGTGGTGGACGATCTTCTAGGTGACGTTTCTCGGCCACCTGTATGAAAAGCTCCTTCGAGCTGTATCGTGGAGGGTCTTGATCTACTTTCGTCAACTCAACGACTAAGGTATCCTAGTCATCTAACGATTCCACTTCTGAGGTTATGCCTGGGTCCTTTGAAGTCATAAACATCGACCTCTTGGAGTTTCCTCTTTCTTCTGCCACCAAGACTGCTTCGTTACTTGTCCAAACCAAGGTATAGAGGAAGAAGAGAAGCTACTCCTCCCATGGCACCGACTTTTCTAGAGAGGTTGTGCTGTTTGGGGAGCCTGTTGCCTCTACTGCTGTTATTACCAAAGCTACTACTGGTACCGCTGTTGTTTCTACAGAGCTTCCTAAGGAGATTCAGACAGAGGCCGGACAGAGTTTTGTCACGTCCAGGGAGGATAGTCCTGTTCTTCCTCTTCAATCGTGGAAAAGGCACCGGTTGCTCAGGAAGAATTTGAGGAGCCCTTACCCTTTTGAGGGGTTTGAGGGTGAGGGCCCCCTTTTGCACAAAACCCCTTTAGAGGGCCTTTGTTTGGATGGACCGCGGAGCCTATCTCCGAGATGGGAACGAAGGAAACCTCTTTTCTCCTCCTTGCCACCTCCACAATAAAGGTTTCGGGATTAAGGATCTTATAATCACTGTTTCCCTTCTCTCCCAATCCATCTTTCCCATGGATTGGGATGTTGTTGACCAGGTTAACGTTAACCTAGGATTTGTGCTCTAACATACTGTTTCTTACTTTGTAGGCTCACGTTTATGGAATCGTAGCCTTCCTGAAGTGGCATGAAGTTGAAAATCAGACAACTGTCTTGTCTAGAGAGTAGGACAAGAAAATAACTATGCTCCAAGCTAAGGTGGCCTTTTCTAGCCAATTTTCCCAAGAGGCTAAAGAGGAGAAGGAAGCTAACCTGGCTCAATTCTCCAAGGCCAACCTAGATTTGGAAACATCTAATAAGAGGTTAACAGATCTTCAAATAATCAGCAACTGGACCTGGCCAGCTATAAGGAGAGTGCAACGGAGATATGTAGAGCTAGCAAAGGTTCGAGACAAGGTTCAGCAACAAGAACTCGAGTTGAACTCCTTGAGAACAAATGTTGATTTAGTCAGGGCTGCTCAAGCTAAAGAGGATGAAGCTGAGATAAGGAAGTTGTTGGGGCAACTACAGACCTAATACTCTTGGCTAGTAGATGAATCTTCTACGAAGGCCTACCATGAAGGTTTCAAGGTCGCTCGGCATCAGTATGAGGATGAAGAGGAGGACAAGGATGACGAAGAGGACCTGGTTGATGTATCCAAGGAAACTCCTATCCGAGATGCTCCTTGGACCAGAAGCTAAGGGTACGCTCCCCACTTCTAGCTAGATGAGGAAAGGAATCCTATTGCCATCCTCAGTCGAGCCCCTGGTGATCTAATGAAGGCTGGTGCTACTTTAGAATTGAACCTTACTCAAGCAGTGGGTTCCTCATCTCAGCCCATCGATCCACCCCCTGTCCAACCGTCCATTCCTGTTATCAATGTGGACCAAGATGGAATCACTGGTCCCTCTAGTACCACTATTGAAGTAGATCCTTCTGCTGCCCCTGCTCCGCCTTCTATTAATCTACCACTCTCCTCTGAGTGAAACTTGTTTTCTACTGCTGTGCTTGTGCTCTCTATACTTATTCCATCTTTCGAGATTTCTCTCTTGTACTTTCTCTTAATTATAAATAGAAAAATCTTTTGCACTTATTGTGACTTTCACCATTTTTTTTTGTTTCATCACTTCTGCTTTGTTGACTATACTACTTATATCCAAGCTGGTTGAAACAACCCCTACATACATTAAGCTGTTAGGGACTCACTACTATTTTGCATTAACGATTACCCATTCAACTATAAGACTGCTTGTACATACTACACTGTACACTGTACATTGCTCAAGCATACTGTAAACTGCAAACTGTTTCAAACATGCTTGCATACTACAAACTGCTCTATACATTGTACACTTCTCAAGCATACTGTAAACTACAAACTATTTCAAACATACTTGCACACTGCAAATTGCTCAAACTGTTCTGTACATTGTACACTACTCAACATACTATAAATTGCAAATTGTTTCAAACATACTTGCACACTGCAAACTACGAAAAACACACTTCCCTTCTACTTTACTTCCCCCCAAGTTCTACATAGAGTAAAGTTTACTTTTGGTGGAACCTTTTCGGTCTAGTGTTGCAAATGGTTCTCAAGCCACACTATTGAAAAAGGCTCTGACTCTACTTACGTTCCTAATTGTAAGTTAACCCTGCAAACAGCTATCTGAGCCACTATCCTTGAAAAAGGCTCTGACTTTGCTCATATTCGCAATTGTAAAACAATCAGTACTCGATTAACCCTGTAAACATCTATCTGAGTCACTGTCCCTGAAGAAGCCTCTGACTCTGCTCATACTTGCAACTATAAGACAATCTATACTGAGCTAACCTTATAAACGGCTATCTGAGTCACTTTCCTTGAAAAACGTTCTGACTCTACTCATACTTACAACTGTAAGACAATCTGTACTGAGTTAACCATGCAAATTGCTATCTGAGTCACTGTTCATGAAGAAGGCTCTGACTCTTCTCATACTTGCAATTGTAAGACGATCTGTACTGAGCTCACCTTGCAAACAACTATCTGAGTCACTGTCCTTGAAGAAAGCTCTGACTCAGCTCATATTTGCAACTGTAAGACAATCTGTACTAAGCTAACCTTGCAAATGGCTATTTGAGTCACTGTCCTTAAAGAAGGCTTTGATTCTGCTCATACTTGCAACTGTAAAACGATCTGTACTGAGCTAACCATGCAAACGGCTATCTGAGTTATTGTCCTTGAAGAAGGTTCTGACTCTGCTCATACTTGCAACTGTAAGATGATCTGTACTAAGCTAACATTGCAGACGGCTACCTAAGTCACTGTCCTTGAAGAAGGCTTTAACACTACTCATACTTTCAGCTATAATCATTCGGCTAGTAAACTCATGGTAGAGTGGGACCTCGACTAGCTTCTACTTTACCAGCGAAGGTACAGCAGACCCATATAGGTCTTGACCCCAACTGGATCCACATGGTTATGTTACTCATACCAGAACTGAGCCCCGACCAACAATCTTGCACTGTTAATGAAGGCAGAAAAGACCCACTTAAGCTCGAATCTCAACTGGATTCCACTAAAATATTCTTGAAGCTCATAACAGAGTAGGACCTCGACCAGCCATCTTGCTTTGCCAACGAGGGCAGAGAAGTCCCACGTAGGTCCGAATCCCAACTGGATCTGCTCGGTTATTATTACTCGTATCAAAGTTGGGTCCCGACCAATTTCTTACTCTGCCAATATAGATAAAAAAGACCCATGTAGGCACGGATTATTAATATCCCCTTCTTCAGCTTAACCTTACAAACACATGTGAAAAATGAACACGATAAAATATTTATTGATAATATCTTTCTAAATTACATGCATTCCATGGTCTAGGTAGCTCCTAACCAGACATTGTGAGTGGTTAATATATTCCCTTCCAGTTTATGCTGGCCACTCAATAGGGCCCTTCCTAATTTTCTCCTAGCTTGCCACTGTTAAGTTCTTTCATGTCTTTTTGTTGAAGTAGTTTTGCATCTTCTTGTCGTAATGCTCTAGTCGGACTAATGCTGCGTGTCATTTTTCTTCTAACAGGTCCAGTTCTACGACCAACTGCTGGCTATTTCTCTAAGACTGCACTACCCTGGTCTTCTTAGTGGGAAAGCTATTCTCCATAGGGATCACAGCTTCTATCCCGTAAACCATGGAAAATGGGGATATTCCCATGGACGTTCTAACAGTTGTCCTGTAAGACCGCAAAACTCCATACAAGATGGACATCCATCTGCCTTTAGCTTCCCCTAAACTCTTCTTCAAAATGTCTAGCAACACTTTGCTCTTAACTTTGGTTTTCCTATTACCCTGGGGGTACCAAGGTGTAGAGAACACCTATTTTATCCCATACTCACTGCAAAACTCTCTTATCTGGTCCCCAGTAAATTACCTTCCATTATCAGAGACTATGGTACGCGACAAACCAAATCTACAAATAATGTTCTCCTAGAGGAACTTCTAAACTTCCTTCTGTCGAATTCTAGCCAAAGGGAATGCCTCCGCCTACTTAGTGAAATAATCCATCTCAACCAGCAGGAAGATAAGATTGCCCGTTGCCCTAGGCAACGAACCTACTAAGTCGATTCCCCATTGGGCGAATAGCTATGGACTCATAAGGGAGTGAAGCTATGTTACTGGCTGTAGGATTATCTTCCTATGTCTCTGGCAACTATTACAATGCTTAACATATAATGCGACATCTTTCTGTAAGTAGGACCAGAAGTAATCTTGAGAGAATACCTTATATACTAAAGTTCTCCCCCCTGAATAGCTCTCACAGTCGTCCTCGTGGATCTCTCTTAATATTTCCTTTGCTTCCTCCGGAGCCAAGCAGCGTAGGAATGGCCCCCCTACGGACTTTCTGTATAAATTCCCATATAGAATTGTGTATTTTTCTACCTTTCTCATAACTTGTTGGGCCTCCTTCGTGTTATCCGGCAGCTCCCCCTACTGCAAATAGGCTAGGATCGGACTTATCTATCCTAGGTCTCTTTCATCTGCTACTAAATTGGGTAGCCTAAACTCATCTATTGATAGGCAATCCTGGTAGCTCAATGGTAGTTTTCTTTTGTTCTACCCAACTAACATCAAAGCGACGTAAGCTAGAGCTTCTGCATACCTATTGTCTGCCCGTGGTATGTGTTCAACCTGGTTGTCTCCCGCTTGGTGCATAGCAGTTCGAATCCTCTCAAGGTAGAGGAAACTCTATGATGACTGCACCCGATATGTCTGGAAGTAAGGTCGCAGGCATAATACCGTATAGAGCAAGGCTAACCCTACTTTTTTTAGCCTTGTATAATGCATCTCTGTATCTATAAAAGTCTTACTCAAAAAATAAATAGGTTGATCTCTTGCTGTCCCAGTTCTGACAAGAACTGAGCTGAGTGCGTGCTCATAAATAACTAAATACACCTCGAGTTCTTCTCCTACTTTTGACTTGGAGAGTATGGGAGGCTTGCTGAGATATCGTTTTAATTTCGAGAACACTCGCTCACATTCTTTTGTCCATTCAAACTTGGAGTTCTTTCGCAATAATTGGTACAAGGGCTTTCACTTGTCGGAAGATCTGGCTATTGTAGACACCCCATTTTTGCAGTCACCTGATTAATCAACACGTCAACCCAATCGCGACGATTCCCAATGATGGATGATTATTCCAATGCTTTATTTGTTACTAGATATGTTTCAGAAATTCAGATGAGGTATCTCAAACTAACAAAACTGTAGAAATCATACTACACTAGGAAAATATACTCCCAAAAATATAGAAATCATCATCTTGTAGATAAAAAGAAGCTTTACGATAAAAATCACTAAAAATGATCAAATTAACAAAATACCCCTAACATCAAAACATTCATAAAGCCCCCTTGCGCTTAGGAAAATCCATTCGAACACATAAAATAATAAAATCAAATCAAATAAATCATTTCGCCAATTTTCACCAAATTTGACAAAATTACGAAAATGCCCCTCATAAGGATTGACAATCACTTCGTGCCAAAAAATTTGTAAATGACACAAACCAATAATACCATTGAATTCCTTATGAAAAATTGATTCCAAAATATCTTGGAACATCAAAAATCGACTTGAAACATAAAAGTTCTCTTTGAGGGCAAAACGGTAATTTTTCAATTTTTAAAATCTTTAATTTTAAAATTAATAAATAAAATATTAATTAACATAAAGTAAAACCTTAATAAAATTAATTTAAAAATCTAAACCAAGTCAATCTTAGAAGACTTAAGTCAAAATCCTAATTAAAACTCTAATCTAAAGAAACCAAGTAAATCTCATAAGACTTAAGTCAAAACCCTAATTAAAACCCTAATATAAAGAAACCAAGTCAATCTCATAAGACTAAAGTCAAAATCCTAATTAAAATCCTAATCTAAAAAGATCAAGTTAATCTCACAAGACTAAAGTCAAAATCCTAATTTATCTTATCTAAAAGGAGACTTAGTCAAACCTTAATTCTTCCAAAAAACTTTATAAATAGAGAGCCTCAACAACCTAATTTTATAGGTCAAAGAAAACCCTAGAAAAAATAGGTCAAAAAGCCTCCTTAACCTTGTCAAAACTCTAATTTTGAAGTCCTAACCCCTTACATATCATCCAAACCCTAGTTTTTGTTCATCTTGGAGATCTGAAAGGGATTCAGTGACAGAAACGAAACGAATAATTTCTTACGAAGAACCACGCCACCAATTCTGAGGAAACAAACCGTTGCGATCCTATAGGTATATTTTCTTTTTATCTTTTTTTATTTTATTTATTTATTTTAGGCTTTCTTAGCAATGTAATCTTCTTGAAAAATAATAGAGACCGACGTTTGCTGGGCGGGATTGGTGCCTAACACTTTCTAACCCCGTAACGTGATCCCCGGACTTAGTTTCTTTTATCCATCTTGAGTCAATGCTTGATTTCTAGACCATAATAACTACGTGGCGACTCCCAAACCTCGAAAATAACAAACGGATCCGCACACCTCGTGGATTGAGGATACTTTCAATGGCAGCTCCGTTGGGGATTATTAAGGATCAAACTTGAAAAGCCCTAAGTATGAGAACATTGCCATTTAGACCTAGTTTTTTTTATTTGTTTCATTTATTTTTAGTTTATTTGATTCGTTTATTTTTTGGGATTGTATTATATTCTCTCGACATCATTTTTAGCATATTATTATGGAATATTATTTGGTATGATTCAATTTAGGGTCGTTTGGGATGATCCTAAATAATGCAGGATATTGAGAGGATGATTGAAAGCGCCCTCGATCCGCGGGGTGCGCGGATCCGCTTTTGACCCTTGAGGTTTGGGAGTCGCCACCTAGTTATTACGGTCTAGGAACCGATCAATGACTCTAAACGGATAAAAACTAATCTAAAACCAAAAAAACTGAATTCGGGAATCAAGTTACGGGGTTGGAAGGTATTAGGCACCAACCCCGCCCGGCCAAAGCCGGTCTCTACTAAATTCTCAAGTAAATTACATTGCTAAAACCTAGATAAGAAAATAAATAATAATAAAAGGTTTACCTTTCCGATGGCAAGGACTTGGTTCCCTTAGATCTGACAAAAAGAACTCCTTGTACCGTACTCCTTTACTTCGTTCTGCTTCCGGATTTGACTTCGGATCTCCGAGGCAAGGTATCTCCTTGTTTTTGAATCTGAACTCTTCAATTTCGTTGCGGATTTGAGGGTGTTTTTAGAAGGCTTTTGGGTGTTTTCTAGACTAAAATTGAAGGAGGGATGTTAGCTAAGGAGTTGGGGCTCCAAAACTAGGGTTTATGGGGGGCTAGGGGAGCTTCTAGACCTAGGTGCTGTTTGTTAAACTGAAAAAAATAAGTGCTGAATAGCATTAAGCGCTGAAACTTATAAGCGCTGAATTTAAGTGCTGAAAAAGTTGTTTGTTTAGATGTTGAATCATGTTTGTTACACATTGCTGAAACTGATAAATTGTCTTTGTTACCCTTACAATCATATTATACATTGTTTACATGTTTCAAATACTTATTTATTATCAAACACAATAAAATATATTATTTTTTATAAAATTAAAATACAATTTATTTTTAAATAATAAATAATACTCAAATAATCTTCAATTTATAAATAATAATTTCTATTTATAAAAACCCACAAATTTCAAATTAAAAATAATAATGTCATACAAGTCACCAAAATTTGAAATCAACTTTAAAAGAACTTAATTTTGGATAAATAATTTTGGATGGAAATGAAAGATGTGTAATTATAAAAGCACCCTATGAATTAATAAGGACATCCCACACTATAGTCATTTTTTGTTTTGTTTTATATGGGTTAAAGTTTTTGGAATGAGCAAATTTTTAGTGAGGATGGTCTATATGATCTAGAGATCATCATCACCAAAAATCAGTCTATTTTGAAACTTCTAACTCGTTAAAAATAGTTTTCAAAAAAAAAAAGGGGATAATTTACGGTTCTTGAACTTGTTTTGATAGGGTTAGAAGTTTCAAGATGTGCTGATTTTTTGTGAGGATGATCTCCTCATTGTAGAGATCATCCTCACCAAAAATCAACTCATTCCAAAACTTTTAACCCATACAAGACAAAATAATTTAGCTATGGTGTGGGTTTATTAATTTGTGGGGTGTTTATATACTTATCCATGGGATATAAGAGGTAATATCCTTTTAAGAATAAGGGCATACTTGTCCATGCTCAAAAAAACAAAGGGCATACTTGTCCGTGTTGAAAAAAGCGAAGTGCTTACCGCTTCAGCACTTTTTTTCAGCATCAAAATAGTGCTGAATTTTTTTCACTTATTTTCAGCAATAAGCACAAGTAAACAAACGCGCTATTTTGACAAAAGTGCTGAATTTAATTTTTTTCAGCAATAAGCACTGAAAAATAGCGCAAACAAACACCACCCTACTTCTCTTAGGGTTTATAATTTGATACGAAAATAGGGTGTGAGCACCTCTATTTATAGATGTTTTTAGGGGTTGATTTGGATAGAGTTAGTGTTTAATTAGAGATCTTTTAATTAGAGTTGTGTTTTAGTTTGACTTGTTTTAGGTAGAATTGTGTTTTAATTAGAATTGTTTTAGGTAGAATTGTGTTTTAATTCAAATTATTTTAGGTAGAATTGTTTTTAAGTTAGAACTCTATTAGATAGAGTTATTATTTAATTAGATCTCTATTATGACTTTTAGTCTTATTTGATTGACTTTTAATCTTTTAACTTTAGTCTTAATTGATCGACTTTTAATATCTTGACTTCAGTCTTGCTTAATTGACTTTAATTTTGACTGTAATCTCACTCGATTGACTTAATACCTTGACTTTAGTCTTGCTTGATTTACTTTTGATTTTTGGAGAACCCCTTCCATTATTTCTTTAATTCTTTGGACCCCCAAATGGAGGGGTCCTTAAAGAAATATCCCACGAACCCTCAACAATTTTGCCTGAGAGTCCGATTAATCGATTTTTTAGGTTCAAAATTTTAAATTAATTTCATTAATGTTTAAATTTAATTATTTAATGTTTTATTTATTAATTTCGAATTTTTTAATTATGAAAATTGTGAAATTACCGTTTTACCCCCGAAGAGGACTTTTCACGTTTTAAGTCAGTTTTTAATGTTCTAGGATGTTTTAGAATCGGTTTTTCGTAAGGAATTCAATGAGAATGTTGGTTTGTGTCATTTATGAAATTTTTTGTGTGAAATGATTTTGAACTTTATGAGGGGCATTTTCGTAATTTTGTCAAATTCTGTTAAAATTGGTGAAATGATTTATTTGATTTCGATTTATTATTTTATGTGTTCGAGAGAGTTTTCCTAAGCGTAACGTAGGCTCTAGGGTCGTTTTGAGGTTAGGGGTATTTTGGTAATTTAATCATTTTTAGTGATTTTTATCGTGAAGCTTCTTTTTGGTCTGCAAGATGATGATTTCTATGTTTCTGGGATCGTATTTTCCTAGCGTAGCGTGGTTTCTAAGGTTTTGTCAATTCGAGATACCTCATCTGGATTTCTGAAACATATCTGGTAACAAAATAAAGCAACGGAATACACATCCATCATTGGGAATCCTTGCGATCGGGTTGACGAGTTGATTAATCAGGCGGATGCAAAAATGGGGTGTCTACAATGATGATGTGGAAAAATGGGTGTTGATCCATTTTTTGGATTATTTTTTTGGGTTTCTATTATCCTTTGGTATCCGTTGATTCGATTTTGGATACTTTGATTTGGCATATATTTTTTTTATGGTTCAATCAGGGGTCATTTAGAAAGGTCCTAAACAATGAAATATTCAAATTGACATATGAATTGAGGATGGAATGATGGTGGTTATGATGAGAAGCCATAGACTTTTAAAATAATTTTTTTTTTCTTTTTGGATGAAAATCATTTTTTAGCACGATAATATGCATGGGTGATAAGTTGTGAAAATAAATTATTTGTGAGTGATGTACTAAGAAATAAAAAAATTTCTTTTTTTAATATTGTTCGTGATGAGAAGAGAATTCGAAGAAAAAAATTTCAAAAAAAAATAAAATTAAATATTTTTTTTTCTACATGGTGTGTCGTTAACAGAAAATGATTTTTTTATTTTTCATCTTCTTCTCAAATAAATTATTTGTGAGTGATGCGCTAAGAAACAAAACAAAAAATTAGTTTTTAAAGTTGTTCGTGATGAAGAGAAGATTTCAATAAAAAATCGTAAAAAATATATACATATATATATATATATATATATTTATGCGTGGTGTGCTAGTAGAAAATGATTTTTTATTGTTCATCTTCTTCTCAAATAAATTATTTGTGAGCGATGCGCTAAGAAACAAAAAATTATTTTTTTTAATATTATTCTTGATGAGGAGAAGATTCCAATAAAAATCACAAAAAAAAAATTATTTTTATTCATGGTGTGCCGTTAGTAGAAAACGATTTTTTATTTTTCATTTTCTTCTCCAATAAATTATTTGTGAGTGATGTGCTAAGAAAGAAAAAAATTTCTTTTTTAAATGTTGTTCATGATGAGGAGAGGATTCCAATAAAAAATCTAAAAAAAAAAAAATTATTTTTATGCGTGGTGTGCCGTTAGTAGAAAATGATTTTTTATTTTTAATCTTCTTCTCAAATAAATTATTTGTGAGTGGTGTGCTAAGAAACAAATTTTTTTTTTTAATGTTGTTCGTGATGAGGAGAGGATTCCAATAAAAAATCACAAAAAAAAATAATTTATTTCTAAAAAAAAAAAGTCATCACCCCTTATCTCAATGATTATCATCCTATCCTCGATTCAATAGTCAATAAAATCTCAATTTATTTTGGATCGTCCAAAGTAACCCTTGATTGGACCATAGAGAAAGAGTCATTTTGCTTTTAGTTCGTTTTGAAAAAAAATAAAAATTTTCTTGAGCCTATTTCATCGATTGGCCTATGATTGATTATTTTTGTGCCATAATTTTTGCTTATTCAACATGCCATAATCTTGATTTTGATATGTGTTTGACGTGCTTATTTTGATCTTGATATGATGGGTTTGTGTATTATCTTAATTAATATTTCTATGATACCCATGTTGTGATAGTATGATCAGGTCCATGGGCCCATTTGTTTGGAAAAGCCCCGAGCACACCCCACCCTGTTTTGTACACCACTAGCACGTTTATCGCTTTGCACGCTTACATGTCCCTTATAGCCAATGTGGCACTAGTATATGGCCCGGTCTCCTCGTGAGATGCGACGTCATGCATGAAAATCACAACTTCAGTCACGTACCTGTATGGTATATAAAACTGAGGCATCACTACCGTTTGATCGGGTGACACTGAAAGGTATATCGATGCACCCAGGCTAGAGCGACCTAAGTCTTTTTCTTATTGTAAGCCGCAAAGTCACATGTCCCGATCGCCAACCCTAAACTCATACCTATACGGTATATTAAAGTTCACCAATTGCACTTCTTGGTCAAAATCAATGTCTAAGCGAGATTCTGCCCCACTGTATCCTATTGTATGAGGGGGATAGACAACGTTTATTATAGACGAGAGGTATTTAAGTGGGCCCTTACTAAGCATCGTGAGCCACCTCTCAACTGGGGATTAAACTGGCTGCTTTTTGACTTCAGAGATTTGAGTTGGAGTTTTAGATTATCACCTATACAGTATATAAAATCAAGTCACCACGTATTGAGAGGTATATAGGTGCACTTGGGCAAGGGTGGCTAGATAAATTGCATTGCATATAGTGAACCTAAAGTCTAGAAACCTCCCTATAGGTCACAACTCGAACTTATCGTTGGTGTTCCCGGGTTGCTATATTTAATCCAACCAAAAGATAAGTAGGTGGACCGGTCCACACCGCTTCAATCGAACCCGTAATATCGGTCCAACTCAACAGACCTAATTAATGAGACATGTTGGTCAATATCAAGTTAAACCAATTAGCCCAATTGGTAAATGGATCTTATGGATCAACATATGGACCGGTTGAGCTAATTGATTTAAAATTTTTGGATGAAGTGATACAAGTGGAATATTCAGATCCATTGGGACGAACCGGCCCAAACTCAAATGGGTACATAGTTCCAAGCACCTTGCATCGGCCAGTTTAATTCAATGGACTGAATATTTCATACTTAACAAGATCAATAAATCATATTCATGTAATATTTCTAGATTGAAATATTTAATTAGTTAGAGATTTTGAATCTAGGGGTTAACTTAATTCATGTTATCAAGAGGAACTTGTTAAAAGTCTACTCTAGGGTCTGTAACTAGTAATCCACTATTGATAGGGTTTTTAGGGTTATCATTGCGCCCAAATGATGAGACTATCGTTGTTCTTCTCACCGGAGTTAATAATAATCTTACGTTTACCTTACTTGTGGGGTAAGTAGGGGATCAAACCCAAGAGAAAGGAGGAATAGAGTTAAACTAAGAAGATAAAATTCAAATTAACTAAAAGGAATTAAAATTATTTTTCTTTGTATTTTTGAATTTATAAGAAAATGTAAAATTACTAGAAAAGAAACTAAAGTAAATGAAATTAAAAGCAAGTAAACTTATGAAATTAAAACACCATTAGAGGTGGATCTACCTAGAACATGTTGATGAGCAATTCTTAGTTTCAAGCCTTTTTATAACTCAATCGTAAGGGCTTGGTGTTAGCTCCTTAGATCGGAAAGTTTTGCAAATGAAATGAAATAAGGGAACATAAACAAAGTAGAATTCTTTGAAAACTTCCTACTACCAATTATCTAGTTTAAGCATACTTTATTTTGATCTAATCTAAACATAAAGTATCTATATTAAGAATAATAGGTGCAAGAAACTTAAAGAGAATTATAAGCATTTTAAATAAAAGAAATGCATGAAATTAAAAATAACACAAGAACTTGCTCTAGGCTTTTCCACTCTCCAATGGAGGGGAACTTAGCCAATGTCATTGCAAGAGAGGGAAGATAAGAGATGAAAGAACTTTTCTTCATTTCATGGAGAAAATTACAACTTCTTCTTCTTCTACTTCTTACAAGACTAATTAGTCAAAAAGAAATAACTAGAAAATGAAAATACAAAAAATAAGAGAATAGGCAAAGCGCCTTAGATTAAAGGAGTCTTGGATAAGAGAACCAAGATGAGACCCTTTCTCTAGAAATGAAAGCTCTATTTATAGAGAAAAATGTGTGTAGAAGAGTCTAAAAATAGCATCCACTTTTCTTTGCACAAAAAGACAAAATAGGAGAATATGAGTTAAGGATTAGGGCATTCCAAAGGATTAGGGTATTCCAAAGGATTAGGGCATTCCAAAGTGTTAGGGCATTCCAAAGTGGGCCCAAATGCTTTTGCCTTGAGATTTTGATTCCAAATTGTTAATTTTCTGCACAAGAAACACACGTAATTAGATTTATCTAGTAAATGAATTTATTTATATATAATTAAGCCTAATTAACATGCAACGTGGTGGTTTGAGGCTTATCATAATTATTATCTTAATATAGAGAAATAGGTACAAAAATCAAGATAAATATCCAAAAAATGTGCGTATAATTGAATGTTTGGAGACACTCATCACCAAACTCAAGCGTCCACATCCTAGTTGTAGTCGTAAGTCCAGTAGGTTAAAACGAACGTAAGTACTAAGTCAATGGGTAAAAATGGCTTCAGAATCTGAGCTTACAGAGATCCGTAAGATTTTGACAGTTTTTACCAATGATATCAATAGTATAAAAGGCAAAGTAGATGCTTTAGAACAGATTTCAGAATCAATGGTCAATCCCATTGACGACCCAAAAAAAAAAGGTAGAAGGAAATTGAAAGCGCCCTTGATCCGCGAGGTGTGCGGATCCACTTTTGACCCTTGAGTTTTGGGAGTTGCCACCTAGTTATTACGGTCTAGGAACCGAATATAAACTCGAAACGGATAAAAACAACTAATCTACTAAAGAAAAACTGAATCCGGGGATCACATTACGGGGTTGGAAGGTGTTAGGCACCAACCCCGCCCGGTCAATGCCGGTCTCTACTTATCCCAAATAAGACTACATTGCTAACAAAAAAAACCTAGATAAAAAAATAACAGAAATTTTACCTTCGAACGCAACGATTCTATTCCCTCGATCTGATAAAACCGCTCCTTGTACCATACTCCTTGCTTCGTTCTGCCTTCGGATCGGATTTCTAATCTCTGAGACAAGGTATCTCTTTCTTGGATCTAGATTCTTCGAATTTGTTATAGATTTTGGAGTATTTTTGAAGGGTTTCTACGTGTTTTTCAAGCTAAAATTGAAGTATGGGTATTATGTAAGGAGTTGGAACTTTAAAATTAGGGTTTATGTGAGGCTAGGGAAGCTTTTTGACCTACTTCTCTTAGGGTTTTTTCTTTTATCCAAAAATAGGGTGTGAGGACCCCTATTTATAGATTTTTTTTAAGGGTAGATTTAGATAGAATTAATTAGAATTTTTTTAGTTAGAGTTGTATTTTAGTTAGAATTATTTTAAGTAGAGTTGTATTTTAATTAGAATTATTTTAGATAGAGTTATATTTTAGTTAGAATTCTATTAAATAGAGTTATTATTTAATTAGAACTCTATTAGGTTGACTTTTGGTCTTATTTGATTGACTTTAAGATTTTGATTTTAGTCTTACTTGGTTGACTTTTAATATCTTGACTTTAGTCTTACGTGATTGACTTTAATTTTGACTTTAGTCTTACTTGATTGACTTTAATTTTTTGGAGAACCCCCTTCTATTATATCTTTAATTTTTTGGACCCCCAAATGGAGGGGTCCTTGAATAAATAGTTTGGCAACCATCAACAATTTTGCTTGAGAGTCTAATTGATCGATTTTTTTTTTAATTTTAAATTAATTTTATTAATATTTTACTTTAATTATATAATATTTTATTTATTAATTTCGAAATTTTTAATTATAAAAATTGTAAAATTACCATTTTACCCTCGGAGAAGACTTTTTGTGTTTCAAGTCGGTTTTTTATGTTCTATGATGTTTAAGAATCGATTTTTTGTAAGGAATTCAATGAAAATATTGGTTTATGTCATTTGTGAAATTTTTTGTGTGGAATGATTGTGGACTTTATGAGGGGCATTTTTGTAATTTTGTCAAATTTTGTGAAAATTGGCGAAATGATTTATTTGGTTTCAATTTGTTGTTTTATGTATTGGAATGAGTTTTCCTAAGTGTAATGTAGGCTCTAGGGATATTTTAAGGTTAGGGGTATTTTGGTAATTTAGTCTTTTTTTAGTGATTTTTATCGTGAAGCTTCTTTTTGTCTGTAAGATGATGATTTCTATATTTTTAGGATTATATTTTCCTAGCGTAGCGTGATTTCTATAGTTTTGTCAGTTCGAGATACTTCATCCAGATTTTTGAAACATATCTCGTAATAAAGCATTGGAATAATCATCCATCATTGGGAACCGTTGCGATCGGGTTGACGAGTTGATTAATCAGGCGAGTGCAAAAATGAGGTGTCTACGATGCCCCTCTTTGGCAGAGGGTTGAAGCAAACTAGATAGCAACTCTATTTTGGTAGATAATGCGATATCCGAATGCCAAAGCTAGTGACAGTTCATTTTACAGTTTGATTTAGCAATTCATCAAGGTATCCGGATCCTTGAGCGTAAAACTCTCCCCGAACTAAAAGGTTGTTAGGTCATCGAGCAAGAACTCTCACTGACAGTGTCAGATCCTTGAATTTTAGAAAATTCTCCTTGACTGATGTAACAACTGTGCAAGTGTGTGGCTTAAAATCTGAGATAAATTTCAAAGAGTTTAAGTTGGAACTAAGTAAAATCTGAGCATAAAATGAATATAAATTGAGCATAAACTGAGCATAATTTGAGCATAATCTGAGCATAAACTGAACATAGACTGAGCATAAACTGAGCATAACTGAGCATAATCTGAGCATAACTGAGCATAGACTGAGTATAAACTGAGCATAACTGAGCATAATCTGAGTATAATTTGAGCATAAATTGAGCATAATTTCGAGAAAACCCTTGGCGGTAACTGAGCAAAATCCAAGATAACCCTTGGAGGCACTGAGCAAAATCCAAGATAACCCTTGGCGGCAACTGAGCAAAATCCAAGATAACCCTTGGCGGCATCTGAGCAAAATCCAAGATAACCTTTGACGGCAACTGAGCAAAATCCAAGATAATCCTTGGTGGCATCTGAGCAAAACTGGCAGAGGAATGAATGAATCTGGAGCAGAATGATTAAAATAAATCTGGATGAGCTTGAAAATAAATCTGGAGAATAATGATTGAATCGGGGAACGAATGAATAAATCTGGAAGAGAATGATCGAATCCAAGAATGAATGGATCTGGAAAAGAATCTGGGAACAAAAGAATGCCCTAAATGGATTATTAGTTAACCTCTGGGCACAACTAAATGAGAGATTCAAAGTGTTTTTGTTTGAACCTCAAGGTTTTGTCCAAAAAATTTATGAATTTAAAACTTGAGTTTTTATTTCTTTTGAACCTCAAAGGTTTTTCGAAAAACTTTTATTAAGAGGGTAACCTTAAGTTTGGGATTCTCATTATCTTTTAGGATTAACATTGCTCAAAACAAAATGCCCCTAGTTTGACAATAAACATGGCATTGAAGATAATTGAACACATCATGCAAAAATTAAAAAAAAAATGCCCCTAGTATAATGGGAGAAACTACATATTTAGAGAAAAAAGAAAATGCCCCTTGTATGAAGGTTTGAAATATTTGATTATCACAAACGCAATAAAGATCCAACTTTTCATTTTGATTAATTTTATTGAAGATTTTGAGTCAGGCTCAAGAGAACAAAATATTTTCTTTTGAGACTCGTCATAGAATTCACCCTTCTCTCCCTTGGTTCACTTGGGGAAGTAAAAATTTTCAAATCGATCGTAGACAAGATACTTGTGGCTTCGGAGTTTGTGCCTGGTTCAAGCTAAGTATTAAACTTGATTATTCGGACTTCTGATGTTTCAGCTCGGATCGCTCTTACTTTTTAACTCTCCGAAGATTTTTTCTATTTTTCTTTGTTGCTCTAACTTTTACCTAGATTGCCCTTTCAGATTTTCAAACTAGCGAGCATGCTCTAGCTTTTGCCTAGATTGTCTTTTCAGGTTTTCAAACTAGCGAGCTTCATTTTTTCCTTTGCTCTGATTGTTGCCAAAGTTGTCCTTTCAGATTTTTAACTATGCGAGTTTGCCTTAATTTTTCCTTAAGTCGCCCTTTTCAGGTTTTCAACTTAGCAGGCTTCGTTTTTTTTTTCTTTCTTTCCTTCTGAACTTCTGGAGTTACTGTCTGATCATGCTTTCCGACCTTCCTTGACTTTTTTCACACGGTACTTAGAAGGACTTTTATTGGTAGGCTTAGGACTAGGCATAAAAAGAAAGGAAGTTTGAGGCTCAAAAACCCAAATGCCCCTTGTGTGGCATTTCTTTTTAAATTATTTCTTTTTTCTTTGAATTTTTTTCCCCATTTTGAATGATATTTTTTTTCTTTTTAGATTTTTCTTTGTTAGGGAATCTATTTTTTTATTTTGATGTGGTCGGACCGGAAGTAACTTCTCAGGTTGCCTACGTACCCCAGAATTTTGGGATCAGACCAAGACGTAGTTCGAATTTTCCCTCCCCTAGGTTAGGTGATTGAGCTGCAAAAGAAAAAGGGTTTTTTTTTTTTTTTTGAAAAAGCTGCAAAAGGCTGAGAAAGGAGATGTTGAACTGGGTTAAGAGAAAATTGATTCAGCCAAAGATGACCTCCTTAAATGTAGTACCGCTTAATCTGGTCAAGGTTGGTTGACTCTGATAGTTTGATTTCATTATGATCTTGAAGTTTGACAGCATTTCCTAGTAATATTTCTTTGATGATGAATGGACCTCCCCAATTTGGTTTGAACTTTCCTCTAGGGTCAAAGATAGGTGCCCGATTCTCTTTGAGTACTAAATCCCTAACTTGTAAATGACGGACCTTGATATTTTTGTCAAATACACGGGCCACTCTTATCTGATACACCTGCACGTGGTATAGAGCTCTTAGTCATTTTTCTTCGATCAAATTTAATTCTTCATACCATTGACGAACCCAATCTGCTTCTAACAACTGACTTTCCAACAATACCCTGAGAGACAGAATTTCCATTTCGACTGGTAAGACTGCTTCCATGCCATACACTAAGGAGTAGGGAGTAGCTCCCATAGGGGATCGAATTGAAGTTTGATATGCCCACAAGTAGGGTTGAGAGAAAATTGATTCAGCCAACATGACCTCCTTAAATGTAGTACCGCTTAATCTGGTCAAGGTTGGTTGACTTTGATAGTTTGATTTCATTATGATCTTGAAGTTTGACAACTTTTCCTAGTAATATTTCTTTGATGATGAATGGACCTCCCCACTTTGGTTTGAACTTTCCTCTAGGGTCAAAGATAGGTGCCCGATTCTCTTTGAGTACTAAATCCCTAACTTGTAAATGACGGACCTTGATCTTTTTGTCAAATACACGGGCCACTCTTATCTGATACGCCTGCACGTGGTATAGAGCTCTTAGTCATTTTTCTTCGATCAAATTTAATTCTTCATACCATTGACGAACCCAATCTGCTTCTAACAACTAACTTTCCAACAATACCCTGAGAGACAGAATTTCCATTTCGACTGGTAAGACTGCTTCCATGCCATACACTAAGGAGTAGGGAGTAGCTCCCATAGGGGATCGAATTGAAGTTCGATATGCCCACAAGTATGAATGATAGCTTTTCTGACCAATCTCGATGTGATTGACACATTTTCCTGATAATAGTCTTAAGATTCTCATTAGTTGGTTCGACTGCTCCATTGGTCTGAGGGCGGTAAGGAGATGATTTGTGGTGTGAGATTTTGAACTTTGAACACAATGTAATAACCTTAACTTTGAAGTATGACCCGTTATCAGAAATTAGTTCCGAAGGTACCCCGTATCAACTTATGATGCAGTAAGGACAACATTGATATGCTTTATAACATCTTCTTTGATCTTGTTGGTGTTTTCATTTCATCGAGCGAGTATCTATTCCATGCGGACAACACCCAAGCTTGCACTTAACATATCCTCATATGCCCTCGCGAACAAGTCTTTTGAAATTTCTGAGAAAATTCATTATTCCCTTGTGTTCCTCTAGAGATAGGATGGTTTCTACTTGAATCTTTTTTGTTCCAAGGTCAATGACCTTTGCTTTCTTGATTAAAAGTTGAGCCTGACTTTTATCTTTCTTGTTCAGGAGAGAAATCTATCAGATTATTAGTTAATTCGTTAATGCACTCGAGGTATTCAAAAATTTCTTTTATCCAATCAAATTCAGATGTGGCGACAAACACCTCTATAGACTTGACAAATTAACTTGACTCAATAGAAAAAGAGTAGACTCGATCTAAAGGAAACATGACATTGAAAAATTGGACTCGAGCTAACTCAAATAACTCAAGACAACTACCCACAACAGGTTTGATTAGGACCGAAGGCTGAGACATTGCCTACCACCAACAGGATTAAGGCACGATGATCTTCAGGGAACAACTGAGTGATATCGAGAAATTCTGAGGTTATTTCTAACTGTTGACTTGGTACTGACGTTTGTTCTAACTGACCGGACTTACAACCCTAGCTAGACGATGGACGATTGAGTTTAGGTACAATGGTAACCCTTAAACCTCATTGAAGATGAATTTAACCAGTTTTAGTGTTACCCCCTTGATAACATTTTAAATGAACCCTAAGATTTTATTGAATTCTATGCACCAATCCATTAAACAATTCATCATTGTAATGATTATTCAGAAGGAAAATAATTTTACTACACTCATGAAAAATATTGACAAATAATGTTTTCATTGAATAACAACTTCCAACAAACATATTTCAAAAAATTTTCATGCAAAAATAGATCTTTTGTAAATCATTTTTTTTTTTGAAAAATATTTTTCTTCCTCTTCTTTTTTTTTGGAAAATATTTTCTTTTAGAAAACTTTTTTTGGGAAAACGTTTCCTTTTGGAAAATCTTATTCTTCTGGAAAACCTTTTCTGAAAAACACTTTTTTCTTGGAAAATATTTTTACTAGAGAACACTTTACTTTTTCTTGAAGAAATTTTTTCTAAAGAACACTTCTTTTGGAAAACATTCTTTTCGAGAAAATATTTTCCTTTTGTAAACTATTTTTCTTTTTTGAAAATTTGATTTCCATTTTGATTTAAATGGCCTGGTCCATCATGATTGTTGGATCGAGATGGACTGGGTCATTATTGAATTTTTGTAAGAAATGGATTTTTTATTGGGTCGGTGCACCCATTTTAATTTCTAAAAATAAAATTTTTGATCCTTGAGGACAATCATACATTCTGATCTCATACATCATTCACATACATTCATCAATCACAAGGTCTCATTCGAATTACAACCCGGGAACACCCATGATAAGTTCGAGTCGTGACCTATAGGGGAGGTTTCTAGACTCTAAGCTTGCTACGTGTAATACATTTTTATCTGGCCACCCTTCCCCAAGTACACCTATATACCTCTAGAGCGTACTCAATCAGACGGTACGTGGTGACTTGGTTTGATATACCGTGTAGGTGATAATTAAAACTTCAACTCACTTCTCTGAAGCCAAAAACAGCCAGTTTGATCCCCAATTGAGAGGTGGCGCACGATGCTGAGCAAAGGCCCACTTAAATACCTCTCGTGTAGAATAGACGTAGTCTATCCCCCTCGTATAGTAAGGTACAACGGGGCAAGATCTCGCTTAGACATCGATTTTGACCAAGAAGTACAATTGATGTACTTGGATTATCTTTGATATACCTATGAGTACGGGTCAAGAGTTGTAGCTTTCATAAATGGTTTGGCATCCCACGAGGGGACCGACCACGTACTAGTACTACGTTGGCAAATGAGACATGTGACTGTGTGGCTCACAATAAGTCAAAGGCTCAGGTCGCTCCAGCCTAGGTGCATCGATATACCTTTCAGAGTCACCTGATCAAACGGTACTGATGCCCCAGTTTGATATACCCTAAGGTACATGACTGGAGTTGTGGTTTTCATGAATGACGTTGCATCTCCGAAGAGACCAGACCACACACTAGTGCCACATTGGCTATATGGGACGTGCAAGCGTAGAAAACAGTAAATGTGCTAGTGGTGTGTGCAAAATAGGGTGGGGTGTGCCCGGGGCCTTTTTCAAACAAATGGGTGCATAGGCCAGATCAGATCATTAATGGACCACAATCATAGTGAATACAATCATCAAAGATTATCAAGATCAAAGTCATGGCATGCAAATCAAGAGGAATTAAAATCAACCAATCAGTCAAGACCAATCTATTAATTAAAACCAATCAATCAGTATGTTAGAATTAAAGTTCCATCAATCAAGATATCAAAAGGGTATCAAAAGGGAAATCATACACCCTAATCTAGCACATAACCTATTCAAACATGGACTCATCGAGTTAACTCATCACATAGCATTCAATTCTCATATAACATGGAAATAATATCATCATAACATATCAAGGGAATGTATAAGAACAAGTAACAAATTGCATAAACCAATAAATTCAAATGAATTGACTCAACTTATTACATTCAAAATTTGGTATCATAGCAATACATTAGGGTGAAATCACTCAAAGAGAATTAGAATAAGTAGCATACAATTAATACCTCAAGTGATGTAAGACGAGTTCAACTGAGTTGACACACTTAAGAAAATTCACCCCTATGATTGATTTTTGAAATCCATTTTATTTTTTATTTTTACAAAAAAAACTTTTTTTTTTATGGTCCAATTGAACATCACTTTGGGCGACCCAATATGATTCGAAAATTTCAAAGAATATTGAATTGGGGATTGACCGATAGTTATAGAGATAAGGAGCGATGAACTTTTTATTTTTTGAAAGACATGCGTGGCAAATTTTTTTTGAGAACATAGGCTAACTTGAATGACTCATAAGGTTTCAAGTTTTACTAAGGGTCATCAAGCCAACGTGATCGATAATCCGATGTCACGGCCTTCTAGATCTAATAGAAAAATTTGGATACAAAAGCCAAATTGACATTTTTTTTTACTTTGATCCAATGCTTTGTGAATGGGCGACTATGAAATCAAACCAAAATTCGAAATGAAATTTAACTTTTTTTTTTTAAAAAATTAATTAAATTCTTAGAATTTCATCCGCCATACACACGTGGCATTGGATCATTTTTCGGGTGTCACGTGGCGAGGTCAATGACCTTTAGCAAGATTTGAAAATCTTACTAAATTAGTGAGGGTAGCCTTACCTTTATGTCATTATTGACAATCAAACCATCCATTCCGCTAGTTGTCAAGATGTGATTATTTCAATCGAGTGACCCCACTCGTGATCGATGTCCTCCTCGCAATGTTCTTAGTTGTCGATTGGCTGTTGAGTACCATAGTTGAACCTCCGAATTGTTCAAGCCGACAGCAATGTGACGGCCATCAGGAGCCCAACTCACACTGGTAACGGGGCCATTCTCATCGTCAATAGTCAGAAGTTCGGAAGTTTATGCATCTGAAGCGTTCCATAGATATACCGTATTTCCAAGTGCGATTGCTAGAACATTATTGCTACCCCAATCAAGCAAATTCAAGTAGTAATCATCAACAAGCTCGGGGGTATCCAATGTCCTCTCCGATGTTTGAAGAATGCTTCTTCGGGGTTTTATTGGTTTTGATTGTTGAACAGACGAGGAAGGTTTAGAAAAAGATACCTCAATAGTGGGTGGCTTGTTCTTGAAAGCTAGGATTTGGGTTTTGTTCATGTTGAATGTCTCGACAAGTTATTTCCTGTAAGCCTCTTTTGATGGAGAACTCGCGACTAGGTTTTCCTTACCTTTCCTTACCTCGGTTAGCATGTATTGTGAGTAGTCAAAATCCATTGCAGATCGGTTCGGGATGAATCTGTCCGAATTTTCTCTGGAAGTTTTTCTGTGGTGAATCTGTTCTTAAAGAGGGTATCGAGATTGGGTCTTGTTTGAAGAAGTGAATGATCCTCCTGTGTCCATAATATTAACAAAGAAAAAGAAAACAAACAAACAAACAACTAACCAGCAAAGAAAAGAAGAAGAAGAAGAAAACCTGCAAAACAGATAAACAGATCAAACAGAAAGAGAAATAAAACTAAAGCAAAACCAGAAAAGAATAAAGAGAAAGAAATAGAGATGATTGATGGCGTCTGTGAGCTTTGAGCATTGCTAAGAGAGCGTCACAGATAGATAGATAGAGAGAGAAAGATGTCTCTTTGTTGCTTATTTTCGTCTTCTTCTTTGTGGAGAAGAAGATAAAAACAGTAAAGACTGTTTTCTGCTAACGGTACACCACGTAAAAATATATTTTTTTGTAACATTTTTTTCTGATTTTTTTTCTTGGAATCCTCTCTTCATCACAAACAACATTAAAAAAGTCAATTTTTTCGTTTCTTAGTGCATCACTCAAAAATAATTTTTTTTCACAACTCGCCGCATATGCCTAGTAACACACCAAAAAAATCATCCAAAATTTTTTTTTTCTTGTTTTAAAATAAATAAATAACTCTCATCCCAACCACCATAGTTTCATCCTCAATTTATGTCAATTTGAATATTTCATTATTTAGGAATCATCAAAAGGTGACCCTTAATTGAACCATTAAAAAAAAAGTGCCAAAAGTATCCAAAATTGAACCAAAATATATTAATAAAAGATAATACAGACCCAAAAATAATTCAAATAAAAAAATGGGTCATTCCCTTTGTCATTAACCTTTGATATCCTGCATTATTTAGGGTCATTCTGAATGACTCCAAATTGAACCATAACAAAGATGTGCCAAACAAAAATATTCAACATCTCAATCAATGATCACCAATAGAGTCAAAAGAATGATAAAAATCAAAAATAAAAAAATAATAACTAAAAATAAAATAAAAAACTAGGTCCTACTGGCAATGCTCCCATACTTGGGACTTTTCAAGTCTGATCCTCAATAATCCCTAGTGGAGTCGCCACTGAAAGCGCCCTCGATCCGCGGGATGTGCAGATCCGCTTTTGACCCTTGAGGTTTGGGAGTCGCCACCTAGTTATTACGGTCTAGGAACCAAATATAGACACGAAACAGATAAAAATAACTAATCTACTAAAGAAAAACTGAATCCGAGGATCACATTATGGGGTTGGAAGGTGTTAGGCACCAACCCCGCCCAGCCAATGCCGGTCTTTACTTATCCCAAATAAGACTACATTGCTAACAAAAAAAACCTAGATAAAAAAAAATAGAAATTTTACCTTCGAACGCAATGATTCTATTCCCTCAGATCTGATAAAACCGCTCCTTGTACCGTACTCCTTGCTTCGTTCTGTCTCCGGATCTGATTTCTGATCTCCGACGCAAGATATCTCTTTCTTGGATCTCGATTCTTCGAATTCGTAATAGATTTTGGGGTGTTTTTGAAGGGCTTCTAGCTGTTTTTCAAGCTAAAATTGAAGTATGGGTGTTAGGTAAGGAGTTGGAGCTTCAAAATTAGGATTTATGTGAGGCTAGGGAAGCTTTTTGACCTATTTCTCTTAGGATTTTTTCTTTTATCCGAAAATAGGGTGTGAGGACCCCTATTTATAGATTTTTTTAAGGGTTGATTTAAATAGAATTAGTGTTTACTTAGAATTCTTTTAGTTAGAGTTGTATTTTAGTTAGAATTATTTTAGGTAGAGTTGTATTTTAATTAGAATTGTTTTAGATATAGTTATATTTTAGTTAGAATTCTATAAAATAGAGTTATTATTTAATTAGAACTCTATTAGGGTTTTGACTTTTGGTCTTATTTGATTGACTTTAAGATTTTGACTTTAGTCTTACTTGGTTGACTTTTAATATCTTGACTTTAGTCTTACTTGATTGACTTTAATTTTTACTTTAGTCTTACTTGATTGACTTTAATTTTTTGGAGAACCCCCCTCTATTATATCTTTAATTCTTTGGACCCCAAATGGAGGGGTCATCGAATAAATAGCTTGGCAACCATCAACAATTTTACCTGAGAGCCTAATTGATCAATTTTTTTTGTTTAAATTTTTAAATTAATTTTATTAATATTTTACTTTAATTATTTAATATTTTATTTATTAATTTAGAAAATTTTAATTATAAAAATTATAAAATTACCGTTTTGCCCTCGGAGAGGACTTTTTGTGTTTCAAGTCGGTTTTTTATGTTCTATGATGTTTTAGAAATGATTTTTTGTAAGGAATTCAATGAAATATTGGTTTGTGTCATTTGTGAAATTTTTTGTGTGGAATGGTTGTGAACTTTATGAGGGGCATTTTCGTAATTTTGTCAAATTTTGTGAAAATTGACGAAATGATTTATTTGATTTCAATTTATTGTTTTATGTGTTTGAATGAGTTTTCCTAAGCGTAATGTAGGCTCTAGGGATATTTTAAGGTTAGGGGTATTTTGGTAATTTGGTCACTTTTTAGTGATTTTTATCGTGAAGCTTCTTTTTGTCTGTAAGATGATGATTTATATATTTTTGGGGTTATATTTTCCTAGCGTAGCGTGGTTTCTATAGTTTTGTCAGTTCGAAATAATTCATCCAGATTTCTGAAACATATTTGGTAATAAAGCGTTGGAATAATCATCCATCATTGGGAACCGTTGTGATCAAGTTGACGAGTTGATTAATCAGGCGAGTACAAAAATGGGGTGTCTACAGAAATGCAACAATACGTTCATATGAGATCTTTGAATTTGACGGAAATGAAGAACATGTTGACGAAAATCCTTGGTTAGCCAATAGGATGTCTTAGTTGAAGTCAGCTCTGAAGAGTATAAAGAGTATCAATGAAATTGCAGCAGGCATTGAAGCTCTGAATCGTATCCCTAGAATTCATTTGCAAAACAAGTTCATGATGCCTGAAATTGACAAATTCAGTGGGGTAGGTTGCGCAAAAACACATCTTAAGGTGTATGTTACTAGCATGCACACTATGGGGCTCAGCGACGAACAAATGACATTACTATTTCAGCAAACTTTATCAGGATCAGCACTGCGATGGCTGATGTCTCAAGATCCAGCTACAATAGGTACATGGGAAAATATGTCAAAAGTTTTCTGACATCAGTATAAATACAGTAGCGAGATTGAAACTTCAAGAAGGGATTTTGAGTCAACTAAACAGAAGAATGGGGAAACGTTTACTGATTTCATTTGTCGTTGGAGGGTCAAGGCTGCACAAATGTGGGATAGAACTTTAGAGAAAAAACAAGTGGCTATTATCTTAAAAAATCTCTCGCAAGGGTATGCTCGACATCTAGTCTCCCAATACCTTCTTACATTTGAGTCTCTGTTGCAAGCCGGTAGTCAACTGGAAGATGCCTTTGCTTCTGGGGTCCTTTCTAATCCTTCTGACGATAAGCTCAAAAAGCCCTTCACCAATTCTAAGCCTAACACTAATCACGCCTATGTAGTTAGTACATTTGCTACCCCTATTTAATCTACCACCCTGTCTACCAATCAAGTTAACCCTAGTCAACTTCGACCACGAAGGAAATTCACCAATCTTGAGATGTCTTTGAGCCTTGTTTTTGAGAAATTATTTAGTAAAGGGCTCATTGCACCTCTCCAACCTCAACCTTTACAAAACCTTCTCCCCACTTCTCACAATCCCAACCTATTTTGTGAGTTTCACCGAAATCCTGGTCATCCTACTGATCGTTGCATCACCCTTCGTCACATAGTTCAAGATCTCATTGATGCCAAAAAAATTACTGTCTCCACCCCTAAGCAGCCAAATGTTACTAGCAACCCTCTAACCACTTACCAACCTCCTCAGACTTTGAACATAGTATCCAATACTCAACTCTCGTTTGACCCACTCTTTTTCATCTACTTAGTTAATCATAAGCCTCCCAGCTTCCCTTTTACTAGAGTGATGGTCCCTAATAAAGTTCTCGCCACCAAATGCAGCCTTGGCCAACAGAAAAGAAATAAGCCTGAGCAAGGCAAAGAATCTAGAAAATAAAACTCAGTCCTATTGCTTGGAAACGATGTCTTGAGTTCTTAGTTTGTAATCAAGCCCGTTGTGGGTAATTATCTCTAGTTTTTGAGTTTTTAGTCTAGTTTTTTTTTCAATTCAGCAATCAAATCTATTTTTTTGTCTTTTTTGAGTCAAGTTAGTTTGTCGAGTTTGCAATGGCGTTAGACACCCCATCTGAAGTCAATTGAATAAACGAAATTTCTGAATACCTCGAGCATATTAAGGAATTAACTAATAAACTGACTTTAAGGTGATAAATGTCTAACTTGACCTCTAATGAAGGAAGCGAAGGTCATTGACCTCAGAACAAAAAAATAATTCTCAAGAAATTTAGAGTGGAACTAATTTATCCCAAGAGGAACACAAAGAGATAATGAATTTATTCAGAAAATTCAAAAGACTTGCTTGTGTGGTCCTATAAGGATATGTTGGTTAAGCTTGAGTGTTGTTCAACACGAAATATACTCGTCCTACGAAAACACCACATATATAAACTAGAATGGACTCATATAATCAGATGAGAAGTTACAAAATATATCAATGTTGGACTTCTCAACATAATAGAGCTCCCAGAATAAGACCAATGGAGCAATTAAAGTGGCCAACAAAGATCTTGAAACTATCATCGTAAAAAAGATTTCGATCACATTGAGATTGGTATAAGAAATTATCTTTTGCACCATTAGTATAACTCGATCTTCTACGGAAGTTGTAGTACTCATTGTTATGTGATATGAAAGGAAAGTCAATTGTCAGAAGTAGATTAGATCCGTCAAGGGTACGAAGAACTAAATTGAAGAAAAACAACTTAGAGTTTTGTATCACATGCAAACTCATCAAAGAAGAGTCACTCACACGTTTGACAAGAAAACCAAAGTTTGCCACCTACAAGTCAAGGATTTAACCATTAGATTTCAAAGAAAATTAAGCACTCGTCTTCGACCATAGGAGGAAGTCTGAATTCAATTGGAGAGATTCATTCATCCGTCAGATTTCAAGATCATGATAGAATTGAACTACCAGAGTCTACCAACCTTAACCAAATTAAGTGGTACTATATTTAAGGAGGCCATCTTTAGCCGAATCAATTTTCCTACTACCCAGTTTAATATCTCCTTTCTCAGTCCTTTGCAGCCTTTTAAAAAAAATGATGTCTTTTTCTTTCTCAACACAATCACCTAACCTAGGAGAGGGAATAATTTGAACTACGTTTTGGTCTGATCCCAAAATTATGGGGTACGTAGGCAACTTGAGAAATTACTTTAGGCTCGACTACATCAAAATAAAAAAAAATTCCAACAAATAAAATTCAAATATTGTCAAAATGGGAAAGAAAATTCAAAGGAAAAGAGAAAGTTTAAGAGAAAATTCCACACAAGGGGCATTCGAGTTTTTGAGCCTCAGAATTCATTTTTTTTATGCCTTGTCCTAAGCTTACCAATGAAAGTCTTCCCAAGTACCATATGAAAATGTCAAGGAAGGTAGCAAATGATGATTAGGCAGTAACTCTAGAAGTACAAAAGGGAAGAAAAAGAAATGAGACCTGCTAAGTTGAAAACCCGAAAGGGAGACTTAGATAAAAATTAAGGCAAGCTCGCAAGGTTGAAAATCAAAAAGGACGGTCTTGGCAACAATTAAAAAACAGCATGCTAAGTTGAAAATCTGAAAGGGCGACTTAGGAAAAAAATTAAGGCAAGCTCGCAAGGTTGAAAATCCGAAAGGACGGTCTTGGCAACAATCAGAGCAAAGAAAAAAAAAAGTTCGCTAGATCGAAAACTTGAAAAGGTGATCTAGGCAAAAACTAGAGCATGTTTGCTACTTTGAAAACCTGAAATGACAATCTAGGCAAAAGTTAGAGCAATAAAGAAAAATAAAAGAAAGTCTCCATAGAGCTGAAAAGTTAAAAGGCGATTCGAGCCAAAACATCAGAAGTTCAAATAATCAAGTTCAACACCGAGCTTAAACCAAACAAAGACTCAGAAGTCACGAGTATCGTCTATGATTGATTTGAAAATTTTCTACTTCTCCAAGTGAATTAAGAGGGAAAATGTTAGATTCTACAATGAATCTCAAAAGGAAATATTTTGTTTTCTTGAGCCTGACTCAAAATCTTTAATATAAAAAGTCGAAATTAAAAGTTGAATCTTTATTGCGCTTGTGGTAATCAAATATTTCAAACCTTTATACAAGGGGCACTTTCTTTCTTCTTTGATATTTAGTTTCCCCCTTATACTAGGGGCATTTTTTTTATGAGATGTGCTTAATACAATGTTTCCTGTCAAACTAGGCGCATTTTATTCTCAAACTTGATCAATGTTAATCCTAAAAGATAATGGGAATCTCAAATTTAAGATTACCCTCTTGATAGCAATGATTTTTGTGAAAATCCTTGCGGTTCAAAAGAAGTTAAAATTCTAAAATTTTTGAAAGACTTTGAGGTTCAAACAGAAGTATTTCTGATCTCATATTTGGTTTTGCCTAGAGATTAACTCATTACCCTTTCACCTAGAATAGGAGATAGGACATTCTCTCTTTCCTAGATTCAATCATTCTTTCTCAGATCTATTCATTCCCAGATTTAATCATTTTTTTTCAGATTCATTTTCAATCATTCTTTCCCAGATTCATTCATTCCTTCCCAGTTTTACCCAGTTATATGTCGCCGAGGATTTTCTCAAAATTATGCTTAGATACCGTCGAGGGTTTTCTCAGAATTATGCTCAAATGCCGTCGAGGGTTTTCTTAGAATTATGCTTAGATACCATCGAGGGTTTTCTCAGAATTATGCTCAGATGCCGTTAAGGGTTTTCTCGAAATTATACTCAGATACCGCCGAGGGTTTTCTCAGAATTATGCTCAGATGCTGCCGAGGGTTTTCTCTGAATTATGCTCAGATACCGCCGAGGCTTTTCTTGAAATTAAGTTCAGATACTGCCGAGGGTTTTCTCGAAATTATGCTCAAATGCCGTCGAGGATTTTCTCGGAATTATGCTCAGATACCATCGAGGGTTTTCTCAGAATTATGCTCAATTTATGCCAAGATTATGCTCAATTTTATGCTCAGTTTTATGCTCAAATTTTACTTAATTTATGCTCAGATTTAGCTCAGACCATCTTTGAGATTTATCTCAGATTTTGAGTACACACACTTGCACATTTTTAGTCAAGGATAATTTTTTTAATTCAAGGATCTGACACTACCAGTGAGAGCTTGTGCTTGAGGACCTGACAACTTTTAGTTCGAGGAGAGTTTAACCATCAAGGATCCGAACATCCCGACGAATTGCTAAATCAGACTGTAAAATGAACTGTCACTAGTTTTGGCATTCGGATATCGCACTTTCTACCGAAATAGATTTGCTATCTAGTTTGCTTCAACCCTCTACCAAAGAAGGGCATATGTAGACACCCCATTTTTGCAGTCACCTGATTAATCAACTCGTCAACCCAATCGCGACGATTCCCAATGATAGATTATTATTCCAAGGCTTTATTTGTTACTAGATATGTTCTAGAAATTTAGATGAGGTATCTCAAACTAACAAAACTGTAGAAACCATGCTACGCTAGAAAATATAACCCCAAAAACATAAAAATTACCATCTTGGAGACAAAAATAAGCTTTACGATAAAAATCACTAAAAAATGACCAAATTACCAAAATACCCCTAACATCAAAACATCCTTAAAGTCCCCTTATGCTTAGAAAAACCCATTCGAGCACATAAAACAACAAAATGAAATCAAATAAATCATTTCGCCAATTTTCACTAAATTCGACAAAATTACGAAAATACTTCTCATAAGGGTTGACAATCACTTCATGCCAAAAAATTCGTAAATGATACAAACCAATAATCTCATTGAATTTCTTACGAAAAATCAATTCCAAAATATCCCGAAATATCGAAAATCGACTTGAAACGTAAAAGTTCTCTTCGAGGGCAAAATGGTTATTTTTCAATTTTTAAAATATTTATTTTTGAAATTAATAAATAAAATATTAATTAACGTAAAGTAAAATCTTAATAAAATTAATTTAAAAATATAAACCAAGTCAATCTCATAAGACTTAAGTCAAAACCCTAATTAAAACCCTAATCTAAAAAAACCAAGTCAATCTCATAAGACTTAAGTCAAAATCCTAATTAAAATCCCAATCTAAAAAGACCAAGTTAATCTCATAAGACTAAAGTCAAAACCCTAATTTATCTGATCTAAAAGGAGACTTAGTCAAACCCTAATTCTTCCAAAAAACTCTATAAATAGAGAGCCTCCATAACCTAATTTCGTAGGTCAAAGAAAATCCTAGAAAAAGTAGGTCAAAAAACCTCCATAACCTTCTCAAAACCTTGATTTTGAAGTCCTAACCCCTTACATATCATCTAAACCCTAGTTTTTATTCACAAACACCCAGAAACTCTCCACAAAACATCCAGAACTCCCTCAAAATTTAGGAAACACTCAGATCTAAGAAGGAGGTACTTCATCTTGGAGATCTGAAGCGGATCCAGTAAATGAAACGAAGTGAGGAATATCTTACGAGGAACCACTCCACCAGTTCTGAGGAAACAAACCGTTGCGATCCTATATGTATATTTTCTTTTTATCTTTTCTTATTTTATTTATTAATTTTAGGTCTTTTTAGCAATGTAAACTTCTTGAAAACTAGTAGAGACCGACGTTTGTCGGGCGGGGTTGGTGCTTGACACCTTCCAACCCCATAACGTGATCCTCGGACTTAGTTTTTTTTTGTAGATTAGTTATTTTTATCCATCTTGAGTTAATGCTCGGTTCCTAGACTGTAATAACTAGGTGGCAACTCCCAAGCCTTGAAAATCAAAAACGAATCCGCACATCCCACGGATTAAGGGCACTTTCAGCTATGAAGTGATTCAAGGTAGCTACTCTCCCTTTGAGCTTCTGGACTTGCTTCTGAGTCATTGGGGAAGGCATCTCTAACAACGTTCTGATCTGATCTGGATTGGCTTCGATTCCTTTCTTTGTAACTAGATAATCCATAAATTTCTTTGATGTCAACGCAAATGTATATTTTTCTGGGTTAAACTTCATTCCCATTTTCCTTATTTTGGAGAAGACTTCTTCTAGATTTCTAACATGGTCTTCCCTCTTATTACTTTTAACTAGCAGGTCGTCTATGTATACCTCTACTTTTCCACCCAGCTGTAGACACCCCATTTTTGCACTCGCCTAATTAATCAACTCGTCAACTCGATTGCGAAAGTTCTCAATGATGGATGGTTATTCCAATGCTCTGTTTGTTACGAGATATGTTTCAGAAATTCGGATGAGGTATCTCAAGTAAACAAAACTGTAGAAACCACATTAGGCTAGGAAAATGTGTCCCAAAAACATAGAAATCATCATTCTTCAGATAAAAAGAAGTTTTATGATAAAAATTACTAAAAATGACCAAATTATCAAAATACCCCTAAAATCAAAACATCCCTAGAGCCCACAGTATGCTTAGGAAAATCCTTTCAAACACATAAAATAACAAATTGAAATCAAATAAATTGAAAATCGACTTGAAACGCAATGGTTTTCTTTAGGGGCAAACCAATAATTTTTCAATTTCAAAAATTTAAAATTTCAAAATTAATGAATAAAAAATTAAATAATGTAAAGTGAAACATTAATAAAATTAATTTAAAAATCTGAACCAAGAAAATCGATTAATCAGGCTCTCAAGCAAAATTGTTAATGGTTGGCCAGATATTTATTAAAGGATCCCTCCATCTGAGCGCCCAAAGAATTAAAGATATAATAAAGGGGGGTTCTCAAAAAAAAAAAAAATATATTATTAGTCAATCTAATAAGACCAAAGTCAAACCCTTATCTAAAGAAATCTAGTCAATCGAATAAGACCAAAATCAAATCCTAACCCTAATAGAATTCTAATTTAACTCTAAAATTATTTTATCTTATCTAAAAGAAATCTAATTTAACACTAACTTTATCTAAAAAGTTCTTAAAAAATCTATAAATAGGGACCTTTACAACCTAATCTTGCAAGTCAAAATAAATCCTAAGAAAAGTAGGTCAAAAAGCTTTTCTAGCCTCCTCCAAACCTTAATTTTGAAGTCCTAACTCGTTACCTAACATCCATACCCCAACTTTAGCTCAAAAGATACCTAGAAACCCTTCAAAAACACCTAGAAATTCATAAACAAATCAAAAAGATTCAGATCTAAGAAGGAGGTACTTCATCTTGGAGATCTGAAACGAATCCCGTGACAAAACGAAGCAAGAAATATTAAACAAGGGGATCTCTCCGCTAGCTCTGAGGGAACCACCGTTGCGATCATCAAGGTAAATATTTTTTATTTTTTATTTAGGTCTTTTTAGCAATCTAGTCTTCCTGAAAAATAGTAGAGACCGGCGTTTGCCGGACGGAGTTGGTGCTTAACACCTTCCAACCCTGTAACTTGATCCTCAGACTTAGTTTTTTGTGGTAGACTAGTTGTTTTATCTTATTAGAGTCGATGTTCGGTTCCTAGACCGTAATAACTAGTGGCAACTCCTAAACCTCAAAAGTCAAAAACGGATCCACTCACCCCCACGGATTGAGGGCGCTTTAAGTGGCGACTCCACTGGGGATTATTAAGGATCAGATTTGAAAAATCCCAAGTATGGGAGCATTGCCAGGATGACCTAGTTTTATTATTATTTAGTTTGATTTATTTTATTTGTTTATTTGTTTATTTATTTTTTTATGACTTGATTGTGGATCATTTATTTGGATTTTGGATATTATATTTTTAATTTTTTTATCCAATTGAGGGTCACTTTTTGGTGACCCTAAATAATGAAAGATTCAAATTGACATATGAATTGAGGACGGAATGATGATGGTTGGGATGAGAGTTATGGATTTTTTTTTTTTTTAAATCTTGGATGAATTTTTTTTTAACACGTTAATATGCATGGGTGATAAGTTGTGAAAATAAATTATTTGTGAGTGATGCGCTTGAAAGCGCCCTCGATCCGCGGGGCGCGGATCCGCTTTTGACCCTTGAGGTTTGGGAGTCGCCACCTAGTTATTACGGTCTAGGAACCGATCAATGACTCTAAACGGATATAAAAACTAATCTAAAACCAAAAAAACTGAATTCGGAGATCAAGTTACGGGGTTGGAAGGTGTTAGGCACCAACCCCGCCCGGCCAAAGCCGGTCTCTACTAAATTCCCAAGTAAATTACATTGCTAAAACCTAGATAAAAAATAAATAAAAATAAAAATTTACCTTTCCGATGGCAAGGACTTGGTTCCCTCAGATCTGACAAAAAGAGCTCCTTGTACCGTGCTCCCTTGCTTCGTTCTGTTTCGGATTTGACTTCGGATCTCCGAGGCAAGGTATCTCCTTGTTTTTGAATCTAAACTCTTCAAGTTCGTTGAGGATTTGGGGGTGTTTTTAGAAGGCTTTTGGGTGTTTTCTAGACTAAAATTGAAGGAGGGATGTTAGCTAAGGAGTTGGGGCTCCAAAACTAGGGTTTATGGGGGGCTAGGGGAGCTTCTGGACCTACTTCTCTTAGGGTTTATTATTTGATACGAAAATAGGGTGTGAGCACCTCTATTTATAGATATTTTTAGGGGTTGATTTGGATAGAGTTAGTGTTTAATTAGATCTTTTAATTATAGTTGTGTTTTAATTTGACTTGTTTTAGGTAGAATTGTGTTTTAATTCAAATTGTTTTAGGTAGAATTATTTTTAAGTTAGAACTCTATTAGATAGAGTTATTATTTAATTAGATCTCTATTATGACTTTTGGTCTTATTTGATTGACTTTTAATGTTTTGACTTTGGTCTTAATTGATTGACTTTCAATATCTTGACTTCAGTCTTGCTTAATTGACTTTAATTTTGACTGTAGTCTCACTCGATTGACTTTAATACCTTGACTCCAGTCTTGCTTGATTTACTTTAAATTTTTGGAGAAGGTCCCTCCATTATTTCTTTAATTCTTTGGACCCCCAAATGGAGGGGTCCTTAAAGAAATATCCCACGAACCCTCAACAATTTTGCTTGAGAGTCCGATTAATCGATTTTTTAGGTTCAAAAATTTAAATTAATTTCATTAATGTTTAAATTTAATAATTTAATGTTTTTTTATTAATTTCGGAATTTTTTATCATGAAAATTGTGAAATTACCGTTTTGCCCCCGAAGAGGACTTTTCACATTTTAAGTCGGTTTTTAATGTTCTAGGATGTTTTAGAATCAATTTTCGTAAGGAATTCAATGGAAATATTATTTTGTGTCATTTATGAAGTTTTTTGTATGAAATGGTTGTGAACTTTATGAGGGGCATTTTCGTAATTTTGTCAAATTCTGTTAAAATTGGTGAAATGATTTATTTGGTTCCAATTTGTCATTTTATGTGTTCGAATGGGTTTTCCTAAGCGTAACGTAGGCTCTAAGGTTGTTTTGAGGTTAGGGGTATTTTGGTAATTTTTAGTGATTTTTATCGTGAAGCTTCTTTTTGGTCTGCAAGATGATGATTTCTATGTTTCTAGGGTCATACTTTCCTAGCGTAGCGTGGTTTCTAAGGTTTTGTCAATTTGAGATACCTCATCTGGATTTCTGAAACAAATCTGGTAACAAAATAAAGCAACGGAATACACATCCATCATTGGGAATCCTTGCAATCGGGTTGACGAGTTGATTAATCAGGCGGATGCAAAAATGGGGTGTCTACAGATGCCCCTCTTGGCAGAGGGTTGAAGCAAACTGGACAGCAAATCTATTTTGGTAGATAGTGCGATATCCGAATGCCAAAGCTAGTGACAGTTCATTTTGCAGCCTGATTTAGCAATTCGTCAAGGTGTTCGGATCCTTGAGGGTAAAGCTCTCCCGAATTAAAAAGGTTGTCAGGTCCTTGAGCGCAAACTCTCACTGACGGTGTCAGATCCTTGAATTTTAGAGAATTCTCCCTGACTAAAAAATGCAAATGTGCAAGTGTGTGCACTGTGTGAAACTGAGTAAAACCTGAGCATAATTCCGAGAAAACCCTCGGCGGTATCTGAGCATAATTCCGAGAAAACCCTCGGCGGTATCTGAGCATAATTCCGAGAAAACCCTCGGCGGTATCTGAGCATAGTTCCGAGAAAACCCTCGGCGGTATCTGAGCATAATTCCGAGAAAACCCTCGGCGGTATCTGAGCATAATCCAAGATAACCCTTGGCGGAGACTGAGCAAAATCCAAGATAACCCTTGGCGGTCACTGAGCAAAATCCAAGATAACCCTTGGCGGAGACTGAGCAAAATCCAAGATAACCCTTGGCGGAATCCAAGATAACCCTTGGTGGAGACTGAGCAAAATCCAAGATAACCCTTGGCGGCAACTGAGCAAAATCCAAGATAACCCTTGGCGGAGACTGAGCAAGATCCAAGATAACCCTTGGCGGAATCCAAGATAACCCTTGGTGGAGACTGAGCAAAATCCAAGATAACCCTTGGCGGAAATCGAGTAAAATCCAAGATAACCCTTGGCGGCATCTGAACAAAATCCAAGATAACCCTTGGCGGAGACTGAGCAAAATCCAAGATAACCCCTGGCGGAGACTGAGCAAAATCCAAGATAACCCCTGGCGGAGACTGAGCAAAATCCAAGATAACCCCTGGCGGAGACTGAGCAAAATCCAAGATAACCTTGGCGGAGACTGAGCAAAATCCAAGATAACCCTTGGCGGCAACTGAGCAAAATCCAAGATAACCCTTGGCGGAGACTGAGCAAAATCCAAGATAACCCTTGGCGGAGACTGAGCAAAATCCAAGATAACCCTTGGCGGCGACTGAGCAAAATCCAAGATAACCCTTGGCGGAGACTGAGCAAAATCCAGATAACCCTTGGCGGAGACTGAGCAAAATCCAAGATAACCCTTGGCGGCAACTGAGCAAAATCCAAGATAACCCTTGGTGGAGACTGAGCAAAATCCAAGATAACCCCTGGCGGAGACTGAGCAAGATCCAAGATAACCCTTGGCGGAGACTGAGCAAAATCCAAGATAACCCTTGGCGGAGACTGAGCAAAATCCAAGATAACCCTTGGCGGCGACTGAGCAAAATCCAAGATAACCCTTGGCGGAGACTGAGCAAAATCCAAGATAACCCTTGGCGGAAACTGAGCAAAATCCAAGATAACCCTTGGCGGAAACTGAGCAAAATCCAAGTTAACCCTTGGCGGCAACTGAGCAAAATCCAAGATAACCCTTGGCGGAGACTGAGCAAAATCCAAGATAACCCCTGGCGGAGACTGAGCAAAATCCAAGATAACCCTTGGCGGAGACTGAGCAAAATCCAAGATAACCCTTGGCGGCGACTGAGCAAATCCAAGATAACCCTTGGCGGAGACTGAGCAAAATCCAAGATAACCCTTGGCGGAAACTGAGCAAAATCCAAGATAACCCTTGGCGGAAACTGAGCAAAATCCAAGTTAACCCTTGGCGGCAACTGAGCAAAATCCAAGATAACCCTTGGCTGCAATTGAGCAAAATCCAAGATAACCCTTGGCGGAAACTGAGCAAAACTGGCAGAGGAATGAATGAATTTTGGAGAAAACTGATTAGAACGAATCGGAGAACGAATAAATTTGTAAGATAATGAATCTGGAAGAGAAATGATTGATTCCAAGAATGATTGAATCTGGAAAAGAATCTGGAGAACGAAAGAATGTTATATCTCCTATGTGAGATCCAATATGCTTTGTTTGAACCTCAAGGATTTATCAAAAAGTTTTATGAATTTAAAACCTGAGTTTTTATTTCTCTTGAACCTCAAAAGTTTTTTCGAAAGAACTGTTATCAAGATGGTTACCTTACTTTGGGGTTCCTATTATTTTTTTAGGATTAACATTGCTCGAAGACAAAATGCCCTTAGTTTGACAATGACCATGGCCTTGAAAATAATTGAACAGATCATAAAAAAAAATGCCCCTAGTATAAGGGGGAAAAGTTACATTAACAAAAGAAGGAAAATGCCCCTTGTATGAAGGTTTGAAATAATTGATTACCACAAGCGCAATAAAGACTTAACTTTTAATTTTGATTAATTTTATTGAAGGTTTTGAGTCAGGCTCAAGAGTACAAAATTATTTCCTTTCGAGACTCATCATAGAATTCACCCTTATCTCCCTTGGTTCACTTGGGGTAGTAAACATTTTCAGATCGATCGTAGACAAGATACTTGTGGCTTCTAAGTCTATGCCGGGTTTAAGCTAAGTATTGAACTTGGTTATTCGGACTTCTAATGTTTCAGTTCGGACCGCTCTCAGCTTGGGATCTTTTCTATTTTTCTTTGTTGCTCTAACTTTTGCCTAGATTGCCTTTTCAGGTTTTCAATCTAGCGAGCTTGCTCTAGCTTTTGCCTAGATCGCCTTTTCAGGTTTTCGATCTAGCGAGCTTTTTTTCTTCTTGGCTCTGATTGTTGCCAAAGTTGTCCTTTCAGATTTTCAACCTTGCAAGCTTGCCTTAATCTTTGCCTAAGTCGCCCATTTTCGGGTTTTCAACTTAGCAGGCTTCATCATTTTTATCTTTTTATTTTTTTTTGTCTCTGAACTTCTGGTGGAGTTGCTGCCTGATCATGTTTGCTATCTTCCTTGACTTTTCGCACGGTACTTAGGAGGACTTTTATAGGTAGGCTTAGGACTGGGTATAAAAAGAAAGGAATTTTGAGGCTCAAAAACCCAAATGCCCCTTGTGTGGCATTTCATTTAAACTTTTTTCTTGAATTTTCTTCCCCATTTTTGATGATATTTCTTTCTCTTTTGAATTTTTTTTTCTTTGATTTTTTTGATTTTTTGTGTGGGGAAATAGATTTTTTTTTTTTGATGTGGTCGGGCCTGAAATAGCTTCTCAGGTTGCCTACGTACCCCAAATTTTAGGATCAGACCAAGACGTAGTTCGAAACTTCCCTCCCCTAGGTTAGGTGATCGGGCTGAGAAAGAAAAAGGCATCATTTATTTATTTTTTTTTTTGAAAAGGTTGCAAAGGGCTGAGAAAGGAGATAATGAACTGGGTAGCAGGAAAATTGATTCGGCCAAAGATGGCCTCCTTAAATGTAGTACCGTTTGATTTGGTCAAGGTTGGTTGGTTCTAGTAACTCGGTTCCATCATGATCTTGAAGTCTGACAGCTTTTCCTGGTAATATTTCTTTGATGATGAATGGACTTCCCCAATTTGGTTTGAACTTTCCCCTGGGATCAAAAATAGGTGCCCTGTTCTCTTTGAGTACTAAATCCCCGACTTGTAAGTGACGGGCCTTGATTTTCTTGTCAAACGCACGGGCAACTCTTCTTTGATAAGTTTGCACATGGTACAGGGCTTTAACTCGTTTTCTTCGATCAAGTTTAATTCTTCATACTGCTGACGAACCCAATCTGTTTCTAACAAATGATTTTCCAACAAGACCCTGAGAGACGGAATTTCCATTTCAACTGGTAAGATTGCTTCCATGCCATACACTAAGGAGTAGGGAATAACTCCAATATAAGATAACATTGAAGTAAGATGTGCCCCTAGTGTGAATGGTAACTTTTCTAACTAATCCTGATGTGATTGACACATTTCCCTGATGATTGTTTTGAGATTTTTTTACTAGCTGCTTCAACCTTTCATTAATCTGAGGACAGTAGAGAGATAATGTGTGATGCCGGATCTTGAACTTTAAATATAGAGTAACAACTTAAGCTTTGATGTACAACCCATTATCAAATATCAATTCAAAAGGTATCCCCATATCGATTGATAATATACGATTTGCAACTTAAGATGTAGTGAGGATAGCACTGATACATTTTTATAACATCTTCTTTGATTTCATTGATATAGACGAGTATCTAGTCCATGTTGAACAACACTCAAGCTTGTACCTAACATACCCTCATATGATCACACGAACAAGTCTTTTGAAATTTCTGAGAAAATTCATTATCCCCTTGTGTTCCTCTAGAGATAAGATGGTTTCTATTTGAATCTCTTTAGGAATTTATTTCTGTTCCGAGGTCAATGACCTTTGCTTTCTTGAGCCCGACTCTTATCTTCTTATCTTTGAATCTAGATTATTAGTTAATTCGTTAATGCGCTCGAGATATTCAAAAATTTCTTTTGTACGATCAATTCAGAAGGGGCAACAGACACATCTCTATAGACTCGATGAACTAACTTGACTCAATAGGAAAGAGTAGACTCAATCTAAGGAGGACATGACCTTGCTAGGAAAAAAGACTCGAGTTTAACCAAATGACTCATGAAAAAACAAGACTACCCAAAACGGGCTTGATGAGAACTGAGACATTACTTACAACCGGTAGGATTAAAGCACGATGATTTCAAAAAATAACTCGACGATGTGGAGAAATTTTGAGGTTATTTCTGACTGTTGACTCTAATTGACCGGATTTACAACCCTAGCTAGACGATGGACGATTGAGCTTAGACACAATGATAACCCTTAAACCTCTTTGAAGGTGAATTTAACCAATTTCAGTGTCACCCCCTTGATAACATTTTAAATGAACCCTGAGATTTTATTGAATTTTGTGCACCAATCCATTAAACAATTCATTAATGTAATGATTATTCAGAAGAAAAATAATTATGTTACACTCTTGAAAATTATTGGAAAATAATGTTTTTATTATATAAAAATTTTCACAAATCTGATTATTTTTTGCAACATTTTTTGGTAGTTTTCCAAGGTCCATAAAAACTTTTCATGCAAAAATAGATCTTTTGTAAATCATTCCTTTTCTTTTGGAAAATATTTTCTTCTGAAAAATATTTTTCTCTGAAAAATACTTTTTTATTTGGAAATCATTTTCTCTAGGAAAAAACTTGTTCTTATGAAAAATTTTTTTGAGAATAACACTTTTTCTGGAAAACACTTCTTTTGGAAAATATTTTTTCTGGGAAATACTTTGCCTTTGTAAACTATTTTTCTTCTTTGAAAATTTGATTTCTATTTTGATTTAAATGGCCCGGTCCATCAGGATTGTTGGATCGAGTTGGACTGGGTCATTTGCAAGAGATGGATTTTTTATTGTCGGTCGGTGCACCCATTTTGATTTTCAAAAACAACATTTTTTATCCTTGAGGACAATCATACACTCTGATCTCATCATTCACATTCATCCATTTCATCATTCATATGCATTCTGATCTTATCATTTACATACATTCACATACATTCATTAATCACATGCATTCATTCAATAAACAACCCGGGAACACCCACGATAAGTTCGAGTCGTGACCTATGGGGAAGGTTTCTAGACTCTAGGCTTACTACGTGCAATGCATTTTTATCTGGCCACCCTTGCCCAAGCACACCTATATACCTTTCGATACGTGGTGACTTGGTTTGATATACCGTATAGGTGATAATCTAAAACCTCAATTCACTTCTCTGAAGCCAAAAACAGCCAGTTTGATCTCCAGTTTGAGAGGTGGCGCACAATGCTGAGCAAGGGCCCACTTAAATACCTCTCGTCTAGAATAGACGTAGTCTATCCCCTCGTACAGTAGGGTACAGCGGGGGCAGATCTTGCTTAGGCACTGGTTTTGACCAAGAAGTGCAATTGATATACTTAGATTACCTTTTATACCTACGGGTACGAGTCAAGAGTTGTAGCTTTCGTAAATGGTTTGGCATCCCACGAGGGGACCGACCACGTACTAGTACTACGTTGGCAATCGGGACATGTGACTGTGTGGCTTACAATAGGACAAAGGCTCAGGTCACCCCAGCATGGGTGCATCAATATGTCTCTCAGAATCACCTGATCAGACGGTATTGATGCCCCAGTTCGATATACCCTAAGGTACGTGACTGGAGTTGTGGGTTTCATGAATGACGTCGCATCTCCGAAGAGACCGGGCCACGCACTAGTGCCACGTTGGCTAAATGGGACGTGTAAGTGAGTAAAGCGGTAAACGTGCATGTGGTGTGTGCGAAGTAAGGTGGGGTGTGCCCGGGGCCTTTTCCAAACAAATGGGCCCATGGCCCAATCAAACCAATCATTATAACATGAATTATATGGATCTAAGCATCATTCCAATCACATAAACATTTAATCATGATCAACATTATGACCAACATCAAACATGCATTCCCAATGATATTATGGCACATTAAATAGGCAATTATCACAAATTAATAATATGGTTCGAACCATGGAAATAAGCATGCACATCACCTTCATATACCAATCATGGTAGTTTATAGTCCCGATCATCACAATATTTTGATAAATTTTATAGTCCAATCAAGGGTGTTTTGGGGCGACCAAAAATAATTCAAAATTTCTAAGAATTTCGAATTAAGGGTATAATAATAATCAATGAAATAAAGAGGATGGTTTTGTTCACCATTTTTATTTTTTTTTTAAAATAAATTGAGCCCAATCAAGGAAATTCAAAAAAAAAAAAAACAAAACAACTTGAGCATATGTCGCCATTAGCAACATTTAAAAAATTTGATTTCGTTATTTTTTAAACTTCCCTTTTTTTAAAAAAAAAACTTTCTACTCTTTATTCTTTTTATTTTGATTTTCCCCTTTTGTGAAACAAATTAATTTCCCCCTTTTTTAGAAAATAAATCGGTCTTAAAAAACCAAGATAATAACGTCGAGCTTAACGTCGAGATCATCAGCTTAACGTCGAGATCAGCAGGTTAACGTCGAGATCAACGTCAGCTTAACGTCGAGATCAGCAGGTTAGTCGTCGAGATCAGAAGGTTAACGTCGAGGTCAACTCATAACAGCAGGCTAATCGTCGAGATCAGCCTAACAGTATATCAGCGTCGAGATCAGCCTTTAAAAGCGTAGAGATCAACCTTAACAGCGTCGAGATCCACCTTAACAGCGTCGAGATCAGCCTTATTTCTATTAAAAACCAAGTTTCAAACCGACTAAAGACACAATTTTCAGTCGAAGATTCAGCAGATTTCGAAAGAACTAACAGAATTAAAAAAAAAACGATTTCAAACGAGACTCATATTTGAATCAAAGGTCTTCTGATCTGACCCACCACCTCTAAAATCTTCTTCGATAGATGAAAGAGATTAATTTAAGAAGAACGATCGGGTTTCAACATTGGCTGCCAATTAGGGACTGTGTGCTTCTACCTTAGAAGACATCGATCGAATTTGATGGTCTTAAACCGATTGGAATAAGAGAGCAGAGAGACTAAACCGGTGGGATTTAGATCTGAACCAATGGTCCCTGTTGAAGTCGAAGAAATCTAAGTGAATCTTTGGAAGAGTCATCGATCTTAAGCTTCGTGCCTAATCACCGAAAAAAAAACGATAATTTCTTCAGATCGGAAATCGATCAATCATCGAACAATCGCCGATCGATTTGGTTTCGGTCGTTTTCTCTGATCCGCTTTGGTTGAGAACGAAGAGAAGAGAAAAATCTCTTTTAACAGTAAAAAGGTTTTAAGAATAAAAACCCTTTTTTACTTAGCGCACCCGCTTCTATTACCCTTGCTGTCGCCCACAGCATTCAAAATTTTTTTCTTTTTTTTCTTTTAAAAAAAAAAACTGCCTTGACACCATTACCCTTGCTGTCGCCCACAGCACTCAGAAATTTTTTTTTTTTTTTTTTTTTTTTTTTAAATCTCCCTTGCTGTCAACGGACAGCATCCTCATCAACACAAATCGATCATAAAAAATAAAATAAAAAAATTAAAATTAAAATTAAAAAAACTATCGACCAAAAGATCGACCACACACCTACAAATAAAATAAAATCAAAATCGTTCTCCCTTTCAAAAAGCACCCAAGAATAGATCAACGTATGCCTAATTAAAAAAATAAAAAATCGAAGATCTCCCTATTCTAATAAACATTAATCCATTCTTAATAAACACCCACTTTCAAAATTTTGCTTTATTTAAGGTCACCTTAAACAATCCTCAATTGAACCACAAAGATAATAATATGCCCAAAATATCAAACATTCGAAGTCCAAACGCATACTCAATAATCAAATAAAAAAATCAAAGATGCAAATAAGCTAACAAATAAACCAATGAACGAACAAAATAACTAAAACATTCTAGGTAATTTTAGTAATACTCCCATACTTGGGGCTTTTCAAGTCTGATCCTCAATGTCCCCAGCGGAGTCGCCACTGAAAGCGCCCTCGATCCGCGGGGTGCGCGGATCCGCTTTTGACCCTTGAGGTTTGGGAGTCGCCACCTAGTTATTACGGTCTAGGAACCGATCAATGACTCTAAACGGATAAAAACTAATCTAAAACCAAAAAAAACTGAATTCGGAGATCAAGTTACGGGGTTGGAAGGTGTTAGGCACCAACCCCGCCCGGCCAAAGCCGGTCTCTACTAAATTCCCAAGTAAATTACATTGCTAAAACCTAGATAAAAATAAATAAAAATAAAAAATTTACCTTTCCGATGGCAAGGACTTGGTTCCCTCAGATCTGACAAAAAGAGCTCCTTGTACCGTGCTCCCTTGCTTCGTTCTGTTTCCGGATTTGACTTCGGATCTCCGAGGCAAGGTATCTCCTTGTTTTTGAATCTAAACTCTTCAAGTTCGTTGAGGATTTGAGGGTGTTTTTAGAAGGCTTTTGGGTGTTTTCTAGACTAAAATTGAAGGAGGGATGTTAGCTAAGGAGTTGGGGCTCCAAAACTAGGGTTTATGGGGGGCTAGGGGAGCTTCTGGACCTACTTCTCTTAGGGTTTATTATTTGATACGAAAATAGGGTGTGAGCACCTCTATTTATAGATATTTTTAGGGGTTGATTTGGATAGAGTTAGTGTTTAATTATAGATCTTTTAATTATAGTTGTGTTTTAATTTGACTTGTTTTAGGTAGAATTGTGTTTTAATTCAAATTGTTTTAGGTAGAATTATTTTTAAGTTAGAACTCTATTAGATAGAGTTATTATTTAATTAGATCTCTATTATGACTTTTGGTCTTATTTGATTGACTTTTAATGTTTTGACTTTGGTCTTAATTGATTGACTTTCAATATCTTGACTTCAGTCTTGCTTAATTGACTTTAATTTTGACTGTAGTCTCACTCGATTGACTTTAATACCTTGACTCCAGTCTTGCTTGATTTACTTAAATTTTTGGAGAAGGTCCCTCCATTATTTCTTTAATTCTTTGGACCCCCAAATGGAGGGGTCCTTAAAGAAATATCCCACGAACCCTCAACAATTTTGCTTGAGAGTCCGATTAATCGATTTTTTAGGTTCAAAAATTTAAATTAACTTCATTAATGTTTAAATTTAATAATTTAATGTTTTTTTATTAATTTCGGAATTTTTTATCATGAAAATTGTGAAATTACCGTTTTGCCCCCGAAGAGGACTTTTCACATTTTAAGTCGGTTTTAATGTTCTAGGATGTTTTAGAATCGATTTTTCGTAAGGAATTCAATGGAAATATTATTTTGTGTCATTTATGAAGTTTTTTGTATGAAATGGTTGTGAACTTTATGAGGGGCATTTTCGTAATTTGTCAAATTCTGTTAAAATTGTTAATGATTGGTGAAATGATTTATTTGGTTCCAATTTGTCATTTTATGTGTTCGAATGGGTTTTCCTAAGCGTAACGTAGGCTCTAAGGTTGTTTTGAGGTTAGGGGTATTTTGGTAATTTGGTAATTTTTAGTGATTTTTATCGTGAAGCTTCTTTTTGGTCTGCAAGATGATGATTTCTATGTTTCTGGGGTCAACTTTCCTAGCGTAGCGTGGTTTCTAAGGTTTTGTCAATTTGAGATACCTCATCTGGATTTCTGAAACAAATCTGGTAACAAAATAAAGCAACGGAATACACATCCATCATTGGGAATCCTTGCGATCGGGTTGACGAGTTGATTAATCAGGCGGATGCAAAAATGGGGTGTCTACAGCGCTAAGAAATTAAAAAAAAAAATTCCTTTTTTAATGTTGTTTGTGATGAGAGAATTCCAAGAAAAAAAATTGCAAAAAATAAAAGTATTCTTCTGCGTGGGGTGCTGTTAGTAGAAAATAATTTTTTATTTTTCATCTTCTTCTCAAATAAATTATTTGTGAGTGATGCTCTAAGAAACAAAAAAATTGCCTTTTTCAATGTTGTTCGTGATGAGAAGAGGATTCCAAGAAAAAAAATTGGAAAAAAATTAAAAAATTATTTTTGCATAGTGTGCCGTTAGTAGAAATCCGTTTCTACTGTTTTCCATCTTCTTCTCCACAAAAAAGAGGACAAAAAATAGCAAACAGAGAGAGATGTTTGTCTCTCTATCTCTCTCTCTCTCTCGTTTTATCTTCTCTTTAATGATCTAGATTCGATTGTGATTTGGTTTTAATTCTATATAATCTGTTCCAACTTTAGTTTTCTTGAAAATCTCGTTTCTCCTTCATCTTCAACTCTTCATAGACAGAGAAATATATCTTGCTTTGGTCTTTCTCGATCTGGGTTATACCCGTTTGAAAGAATTACTAAGAGAGTATTCAGTTGTGGTGCTGTTGAAGGTATGGAAAAACATGCCCATGGACCTTTCCCTTTTGAACCTCGCATACCCAGACTTGTTAGTCAAGGGTACAAGCTAGCTGAATATGGCTTGGAAGAAAATGGAGCACTACAACATGAAATGCAGACAGTTTCTTGGCTGCACTGAAGGTATGGTTAAAAATTCTATGCACGAGAACAATTAGTTTGGGGATGAATCTTTCAATGTTGAGAATGATGGTATTGGCATCACGTCATTGAATAGGGGCCACTCAATGTTTTCATTTTTCTTATAAAAAAAAGATTAAATAAAGGAAAAGATTTTGCAAAAAAAAAGAAGCTTGACAGAAGTATGATTACATTTTTTTTACATAAAAAACTTTATGGCTTTATGAAGTTGTTAGTTAAAACAAATCTTGAGGTGGGACCAGATTCTTTGGAGTAAAGCTTTATTCCATTGTTTTTGTTACTTGTTTATTAATGGGGCCTACATCTTATAAAAAACAATAGATTGAATAATACCCCCTCCTCTCAACATCTGTTATTTAGTTGGGTTTTTTTTTTAGGTGGTTAAATCATTCATAAAAATATGGGTCCCACTCCTTGATTAGTTAATTGACAAAATCATTTTTCTTTTATGGCATTGAATGTCAAGGTTAACTTCACTAATTTTATATGATTTCTTACTAAGGGTGTTGAGCATGTCATGTGGTTGAAAAAAAAAAAAACATGATCCAACATTGCTAGCTTGTGGGGGAAGAAATTCTAAGAGTTTTTAAAGAAACATTTTTAAAAGAAAATTTTACATTTTTATTTTAATTTTAAATTTCAATAGTCGTCCATTTTCAAAATCTTGGGTCTAAGCTTGAAAAAAAATGGAATTTATTTTTGAATTTTATTTTTCAATCCAAAGCCTTGGTATTGATGTGCCAATGTGATGGTCCATGTGAACTCAATAACCCTTAGTAAGGTTTCAAATCTTACTTACTTAGCGAAGATAGCCTGTGTTCTCACTCACAAATTTGTCATGTAACAAACTTCATAAAGTAAGGGAATTTTTTGTATTAAAAATTCAACAAGAAGGTTCGCCAAGTATGTCTTTTAAAAAAAAAGGATTTTTCTTGTGCCTCAATGATTGATCGATGATTGATATTGTTTTGCGTTATTCTAATTGATTGATCATCTTGGTACTTTTTTGAACTATCCTGATTGATTGCTTGTATGATATGCCTGTGATATACATGCTTTAAGCTTGATTTTGATTGCTTTGGATATTTATGCTTTATGATCATACTTTTTCTAATATCCTTATTTTGATGGTTTGATCTGTCCCACGGGTCCATTCATTAGAAAAATGCCCCGGGCACACCCCACCCTATTTTGCACATATGATTACCACGCTTATATTACTTTGCATTGTACGCTTGCATGTCTCTTATAACCAACGTGGCATTAGTGCATGGCCCGGTCTCTTCGGAGTTGCGACGTCATTCATGAAAATCACAACTCCAGTCATATATCTTAGGGTATATAAAACTGGGGCATCAGTATCGTTTGATCAGGTGATTTTGAAAGGTATATCAATGTACCCATGTTGGAACGACCTGAGCCTTTGTCCTATTGTAAGCCGCATAATCACATGTCCCGATTGCCAATGTAATACTAGTACGTGGTCGGTCCCCTTGTGGGATGCTAAACCATTTATGAAAGCTACAACTCTAGACTCGTACCTATACAGTTTATTAAAATTAATCTAAGTTCACCAACTGCACTTCTTGGTCAAAATCAGTGCCTAAGCAAGATGCTACCGCGCTATACCCTACTGTACGAGGGGGATAGACTACGTCTATTCTAGACGAGAGGTATTTAAGTGGGCCCTTGCTCAGCATCGTGCGCCACCTCTCAACTAGGGATTAAACTGACTACTTTTGACTTTAGAGATTTCGGTTGGAATCTTAGATTATCACCTATATGATATATCAAACCATGTCACCACGTACCATCCGATTGAGTACGCTCGAGAGGTATATAGGTGAATTTGGGAAAGGGTGGCCAGATAAATTGCATTGCACATACTAAACATGGAGTCTAGGAGCCTACCTATAGGTCATGACCCGAACTAACTATGGGTGTTCCCGGGTTACTCTATTTAATCCAACCAACAGGTAAGTGGGTAGATCGGTCTAAACCGTTCAAACTAAACCCGTAATATCGGTCCAACCTAATGTGTGAAATGTAAATCAATTGGCCCAATCGGCAAATGCATCAAACTGATTAATACTAAATCGATTGGACCAATTAGTTTTACTTTCAAAGATTCAGACTATTTTATACAAAAAAGATTCAATCTTAGGGTCAAATTATTTGGTCTAATCAAAGACTCAATCCCAATCAGGGGTAGACCCATTTCTAACCTTTCTCACCTTTTTGGTTACTATAGACTTATAGTGCATTTGGATTTAATATTTCCCACTGAACTTGGGCTAATTTCAAAATTTTAATCATGTGGTTAAGAGTAAAATCTTCAGAATCAATGGTTAATCTTGGTGTACTTCCACTCAAGAAAGAATTGCTCCTAGACGTTCTAAACCCCTGTCTATGCCACTTTGGGTTCGACAAAAGAGTCATCTAGGCAAAGTACTAATGTCAAGTCCAAGAAGTCTACCATTGGACCATAGTATTATGTTCATCCGCCCATAAGGATCTCCCCGCTTTGTAGATAAGCATCCCTGAGTTTTCTTTTAATTTCACTTCAATTTTCGTCAGTCTTCTCAATTACTTTAGTCTCTCTTTAATTTTTAAGTTTTAGTCGAGTTTGTCAGTCTATGTTTTTTTAATTCTAATAGAATAAAGAAGCTTCTTATTATCATGCGTGTAATAATGATTTCAGCATAATATCGAACATGAAGATTGACTTAGAGCTTACTAATCAAACTTAATAAATATTGGAATTAAAGAGTATACTCAAGAAGTGCAAATTGGTGATACATTATCCTCAGGGGAACATGAGAGAATAATAAATTTACTTGAGAAATTCAACAATGTTTCTGCATGGTCTCATCAGAATAGATTGAACCAAAATAAATCAAGACATAAATTCGAGGGTGAACTTCAAAGTCGAAGTTTATTGGTCAAAAATGATGTAGATGAAACCATCGACAAAGGTGCTAAGATCCGCAAGAAGGGATCCATCATGTTTTTCACTCGAGAGAGAAAATGTGTCATTCGTAAAAGAATATGACATTTTCTTCGAAGTTTGGAAAGGGTTGAACGAGTTAATGTCAAATACAAAGAACTCAATCACACTCAATTTCTTAGAAGAAGACTGAAGATTTTCCTTTTCAAAAGAAGACTTTACTTGACAGAGCAATCCAGATACCGAGTTCCTGAAACTTGGACCAAGTCAAGTAGCAATACACCAAAGGAGGCCTCCTTTGGTCGAACCATTTCCCTGTCTTACCAAAAAAAAAGATAACTTTATTTAGCCCCTCGTAGTCTCCAAAAAAATCAAATAACCTGTTTCTTTATAAATCACACCAACCAACCTCGGGAGGGAAGTCTAAGTATGAACTACGTTTTGACCTGATCCCAAAAGAAAAAGAAATATTTAGGGTACGTAGGCAACCTGAGAAGTTACTTCAGGCCCGGTCACGCAAAAAAATGTATTCTCTTAAGAAAAGTGTCATCCAAAAGGAAAATCCCCTATTGAAAGTTCAAAATAAGAGAATGACAAACTAAGGGCATTAGAAAAAATTGACAGAAAAGAAATAATGTCAAACTAAGGGCATTAGAAAAAAAGTATCAAAAGAATTTACAGAAAAGAATGATAAAAAAAGAGAATATTAGACTAGGGGCATTTTGGAAAGTCGAGCCTTTTACACTTTCTTTCTAAACCATGTCATAAGCCCACCTATTAAGTCATCCTGAATGCTAATTGACTCGGTTAAGGTGTAGGGAACCAAGAAGCTATCGAGTTGAATATTCAAGATCATTGAGAAAAAAAAAGTCCACTAAGTCGAAAACTCAAAAATGCGACTTAAGCCAAAGTTAGGGCCTAACCATAAAAAAGAAAGCCTGCTAAGTTGAAAACCTCAAAAGGTGACCTAGGAAAAAATCAAGAAATCTTTAGAAAAAGAAAAGAAAAATTTGTTAAGTTGAAAACCTAGAAAGGCAACCTAAATAAAAATTAGGGCATCTAAATAGGAGGAAATGTCCCATCAAGAAGAAAAATTTAGAACGAAGCTTGTGCAGAAACTAGGAAATGCAGAACCATTCAAGTCATAACATTCGTTTTTCAATCAATAGCTCACATCCGATGAAAACAATGTTGAAGTCGAAAAAATCAGAAGTCATCTTGAACATTATAAGATTTTCAAGAGTATGTTTACTTGTTCAAGTGTTCGCTAATGGAAGATGTAGAATCATCAACCACTTTGAAGAGAAAGATCTTCTATTCTAATATTTATCAAGATTTTTTAAATTCAGCTCAAGTATTTTTCAAAAGAAATTTGAAAGAAAATGATCAATCCCTTATTGCACATATGATAATCTTAAGAGTCTTAAATTTAAGGGAATGTCAGTTCTTCTATCTGTCATACATCAAAGTCCATATTTTTCAAGCGTAATCCATTCCATCAGTCTCGTAATCAAGTTTCAGTTAAAGCCAACCTTGAAACTAGGGGTATTTTTTAAAGTCATTTAATTCTAAAGTTTTATTCTTAATCACATGATAAAAAGGAAAATCTAACTTAAAAGTCCAATAATAATTATGAATCCAGATGCATGATAAGCTAATAAAGACCCGATGTTTCAAACTTTGAGTTCGATTTTGAATCATAAAATGAATTAATAGGATTGTTTAAGTTCCTATAAATCTAAGCCCAGGAAATGTGACTTAGTAAGTTCGAGTCCGAGAAACTAGACTCCAACTTTTTTTAATCATAAAATGAATTAATAGGATTATTTAAGTTCCTATAAATCTGAGCCCGAGAAACGTAGCTTAGTGAGTTCGAGTCTAAGAAACGAGACTCCAACTTTTTTTGAATCATAGAATGAATTAATAGGATTGTTTAAATTCCTATAAATCTAAGTCCGAGAAATGTAGCTTAGTAAGTTAGAGTCCGAGAAATGAGACTCCAACTTTTTTTGAATCATAGAATGAATTAATATGATTGTTTAAGTTCCTATAAATCTAAGCCCGAGAAACATGACGTAATAAGTTCGAGTTCGAGAAACGAGACTCCAATTTTTTTTGAATCATAGAATGAATTAATAGGATTGTTTAAGTTCCTATAAATCTAAGCTCGAAAAACATGACTTAGTAAGTTCGAGTCTGAGAAATAAGACTCCAACTATTTTTGAATCATAGAATAAATTAACAGGATTGTTTAAGTTCCTGTAAACCTTAGCCTGAGAAACATGGCTCTAATAAGTTTGAGTCCGAGAAACAAGACTCCAACTTTTTTGAATCATAGAATGAATTAACAGAATTGTTTAAGTTCCTTAGCCCGAGAAGCGTGACTATAATAGGCTCGAGTCCGATAAATGAGACCCAAGCTTTTTCAAATTCTAAAAAAGAATTTCAAATAGGATTTAACGAAGTTCCTACAATGTTATGACTCCAATTACCTCATTGTTCAACCTTGCCATGATTGCTTTCGTTGCATAAACACATTTCAATTTTGAATTATTATTGTTAGTAAGAGAAGATCTCTAGGACCTGACACATTTTTACTCAGTGAGCATCACACCATTGCACACACGTGCACTTTTGCATTAGTCAGGGAGAATTTTCTAAAATTCGAGGATCTTACATCGTCAGTGAAAGTTCAAGCTTGAGGACCTGCAAACTTGTTCGGAAAGAGTTTTACCCTCAAGGATCTGAACGTCCTGAAGAATTGTTAAATCAGGCTGCAAAATGAACTGTCACTACCTTTGGCATTCGGATATCGAACTATCTACCAAAATATATTTAGTATCTAGTTTGCTTCAAATCATTGCCAAAGAGGGGCATCTGTAGACACCCCATTTTTGCACTCGCCTGATTAATCAACTCGTCAACCCGATTGCGATGGTTCCAATGATAGATGGTTATTCCAATACTTTATTTGTACCAGATATATTTCAAAAATTTGGATGAGGTATCTCAAACAAACAAAACTGTAGAAACCATGCTACGCTAGGAAAATGTGTCCCAAAAACATAGAAATCATCATTTTTTAGACAAAAAGAAGTTTCACGATAAAAATTACTAAAAATTGACCAAATTAACAAAATACTCCTAACGTCAAAAGATCCCTAGAGCCCACAGTATGCTTAAGAAAATTCATTCAAACACATAAAATAACAAATTGAAACCAAATAAATCATTTTGTAAATTTTCACCAAATTCAACAAAATTATAAAAATACCCCTCATAAAGTTTACAATCATTTCATGCCAAAAACTTCATAAGTGACACAAATCGATAATTCCATTGAATTCCTTACAAAAAATCGATTCCAAAACATCTTGGAACATCGAAAACCGACTTGAAACGTAAAAGTTCTCTTTAGGGGTAAAACGGTAATTTTCTAATTAAAAAAATTAAAAATTCTGAAATTAATAAATAAAACATTAAATAATGTAAATTGAAACATTAATAAAATTAATTTAAAAATCTGAATCAAGAAAATCGATCAATCAGGTTCTCAGGCAAACTTGTTGATGGTTGCCCAGATATTTATTAAAGGACCCTTCCATCTGAGAGCCTAAAGAATTAAAGATATAATAAAGGGGGGTTCTCCAAAAAAATATATATATATATATTCTTAGTCAATCTAATAAGATCAAAGTCAAACCCTAACCCCAATAGAATTCTAATTTAATTCTAAAACTATCTTATCTTATCTAAAAGAAATCTAATTTAACACTAACTCTATCTAAAAAACTCTTAAAAAAATCTATAAATAGGGACCTTTACAAGCTAATCTCGCGGGTCAAAAAACTTTCCTAGCCTCCTCCAAACTCTAATTTTGAAGTCCTAACTCCTTACCTAACATCCATACCCCAATTTTAACTTAAAAAACACCAAGAAACCCTTCAAAAATATACAGAAATCCATAAACAAATCTGAAAGATTTAGATCTAAGGAGGGACTTCGTCTTGGAGATCTGAAGTGAATCTGATGACAAAATGAAGCAGGGAATATTAATCAAGGAGATCTCTCCGCCAGCTCTGAGGGAACCACCGTTGCAATCATCAAGGTAAATATTTTTTATTTTTTATTTAGGTCTTTTTAGCAATGTAGTCTTCCTAGGAAATAGTAGAGATCGGCGTTTACCAGGCGGGGTTGGTGCTTAACACCTTCCAACCCCGTAACTTGATCCCTAGACTTTTTTATTTTGGTAGATTAATTATTTTATCCTTTTAGAGTAGATGTTTGGTTCATAGACCGTAATAATTAGGTGACGACTCCCAAACCTCAAAAGTCAAAAGCGGATCCGCTCATCCCCACGGATTGAGGGTGCTTTCACTAGCAGATCCCTAAACAGCTCTATCACTAGCCTCTAGTAGGTAACCCCCGCATTCTTCAATCCGAAAGGTATCACTTGATAGTAATAGAACCCTTACTCTGTAATGAATATTATTTTCTCTTGATCTTTCGGGCTAAACTGTATCTGGTCTATCCTGGGCATCGAAAAGTTGTCCTTAGGACAGGCCTTATTTAAATTTATAAAGTCTATGCAGATCTTGACCTTCTGATTCTTCTTGGGTACTGCCACAATATTCACTATCCATTTTAGGAACTGCACCTCATTTATAAATCCAACCCTGATCAGTCTATTCACCACATCATTCATCTCCTTCCTAAACCACGGTGCTTGTCTACTTGGTTTATGCTTAACCAGTTTGAAGTCTGACTCGACGTTTAGATGATGACAAATCACCTCTGGACTAATCCTTGGAATCTTCTCAATGAACCAGGCAAAGATGTCTTGATTTCTCCTTAAGCAGTTTACTATCTCCTTCAACTCCTCCGACTCTATCTCTGCCCCTATACCTATTTGCTTTCCCTATCCTATGTCTACAATTTGAATACCTTCTAGACATGGGGGTCCACCAAGCTTGCTATCCCACCATTGTAATTTCTATTGCTGTATTTTGTCCTCAAATGATTCTTCCCTGCTCAATGCGCACACTTGCACTACAACTTGGTTGCCTCGCATGTCCCACACCCCTACAACGTGGGGAACTAGAAAACCTTGTAATATGTGGATAGAACTATTTTCGTTTCGTACGTCTACCATCTCCCCAAAATGGTATTGTACGGGGAACTTGCTTCAATGACCACGAACCTGGTCATCAAGGTCACCGGTCCTGCTTTGACTAGTAACACTATTTCTTCCTAGGACTGACTAGATCTCCTATCGAAGCTGATCAACGATACTCCTGCTGGGACAAGCATATTCCTACTAAGTCTCATTTTTAATAAGGCCGAAGTATACAAGATATTCACTGAGCTGTCGCTATCTATCAACACTCTCTTTAGCATGAAAGGGCCCACCTGCAGGGTTACTACTAGTGTATCGTAATGGAGTCTTGCCACCCCTTCCAAATCTTCCTCAGTGAAAGCCACCGTATGCTCCCCGAAGGGTTCCAATTTGGTAGGTCCACTCCTTATCGTAAAAATGTGAGCCAAATGCTCGGCTCTTCTCCTTTTTACTCTTTTGCTAGTTCTGGTCTGCCCAAGCTTGCTGTTTTCCTCTCTAAAGACAACTGTATCACAGTTGCCCTTCCATCCTGTCCTCCTACTAGCGGTTGTTCTATCATGTGATCCCTATCTTGTAGCAGGCCCTCCCTCTATCTTCTGGGAAAATCTCTTAGCCTGTCCCGCTTTGCCAACTTATATAGGAATCTTCTCAGAACCTGGCATCTATTGGTGGTATGGGCCCATACCTTGTGGTACTCATAGTATCTCTCACCTTAGTTGATTTGATCCTGAAGAAGCGGCGCGGGCCACTCAAAAAATGGTTCATGAGCAATAAGGGGCAATATTTCACTATGAGACATAGCGAAATATGTCTCAGTCCTCTTCCTCTCCCTATCATGAGTGAGTGGTCTCTTCCTATCCTGCCGTTGCAATCGGTACTGTTTGCTAGGCTTTTTTACGGTAGGTATGACCTTTCTCTTCCTTGTTGAGCTCTGGGGATCATCCTCTAAACGAATATACTTCTCCGCTCTTTCAAATAATTCACTCAAAGTCTTTGGCCTCTTCTTCATAAGGGATCTATGCAACCTCGACTTAGAGGATAGGGAATTTCTGAACACCACTATTGCCGTTCACTCGTAACAACTCTCAAGTGACATTGTTTTTTTCCTAAATTTCTTAGTAAACTCCCCGAGACTTTCCCCTGGTCCAGTCTCATGCTAAGTAGTACATCAACATCTCCTTCACCTTTCCCGTTGCCAATGTACCGCGTAACGAAGGTAGTACAGAGCTCTTCAAATAAGTTAATGGACCCACTTGGTAATTTGTAGAACCAGGTCAAAGTGTTTCCCTGCAAACTTGAAGGGAACAACCTACACATCAACCCCTCTTTCTCTTCCCATAATACAAGCATATGTTGGAAGTAAAATAAATGCTCCACCGGATCTTTCGTCTGGGAATAAGGGGTAATCGTGGTGGTGCAAACTTCTTAAGAATTTCTTTTGCTAAAATTTTTGCTGAAAAGGAAGACTTCTAAATTCCCCGAACGGCTTACGCTGCTGCTGTGCCCACGCCAACACTCTTCATCATCTCTTTCTCTTTTTTAATCATCTCTCTAACCTCTTCTTAAGTTAAACCAACTACGGGTTTAGTTCAAGTGGTTATTGTAGCAACTTCTATTCCATATTCTCCTGTAGGGATTAATAACGACGTGCTTTCTTCTATACTAGAGGCATGGTCATCCTTACTTTCCGCCTGAGGATCCTTTGGTACGTCATCTCATTCCACCTAACCTGCCCTGCCTATTGGACAGTGCCTCACTAGCTGATCTGTGTCAGGTACCACTTGGTCTGCTTGGACACATGTACGGTTAAAATTGTTGTGCAATTATTTCCCTTTACAATAGGTTTGTAGTCTTTTTAGTCACTTCCCTTGAAAGAATCTTTAACAAACTGGGGATAGGTTGGTAATTGGGTATAAGTTATAGAAAATCCTCCAAGGAGGACAAAATATTATAGGGTTTGGAAATTGGTGAAACTAAATTGATTGCCATGGGAGCCATATGATCTTTATAGAAAATTAGAAGGGTAAAAGTGGGAATCTCTTTAATAAGTTCTAACAAACTTAGTCTAGGGAGGTAATTATTCTTGAGTGGGGAATAAGAGTAAAAGTCTTTGTTAGAAGATTTGAGAAATTACGAGGAGACCAAATTTGTGAAATTATTGGAGAGTTGAAGTGGGGATAATATGGTAAAATGAGAGATTTCTTGAGGGAAAAGTCATTAAAAAAAGTGGGTTTAGGGAAGAGTCATTTTCCTTAATAAAATTCGAGCACACATGGGTAATTCAACAAAAATAAAGTTTGGGCGAACTTTAGATCCAACCAAGCAAAAATTAAGCTTGGATGAACCTAAGGTTCGGCTATACCAAAATTTTTCTTTGGCATAGGTGAGGTCATTCGAGGATTAAATATGGTCTGGTTGAAGGTAAGGTTCAGCTAGGCTTAAAATTTCCTTTGAAAATTGCATTCAAAATACCTTGGGTCAGGCCCATTTTTGAAAAGTTATTTATACTCTTAGGTTCAACCTAGGCAAAAATGGGGTGTCTACATCTACCCTTTTTTATTAGAGTTGTGTGTAACAAATCACAAAGACGTAGACTTGAATTCTTTTTTTTACTCGAGCTCGGGTATGTTTGCTTGTTTGCATTTTACTTCAGTAAATTCAGGTTGAATCTATTAAAACAAAGAGTTGATTTTCTCATATTCGGAGTTTGATAGGGATTAAACCTGAAATTCTAGGCTTCTTGAATGCATGTATGGCTCTCCAAACTTTCTAAAAGAACAAGTTTCGTGGTATGACATAGGGCTCTTGAAGCTATTTGATAAAAAAAAAATTTGAAGATACAAATTTCAATCTCCGTTCACTTTGGTAAAATTTGATTTGCATTTAGAGTTGAATAAACTTTTCAAATTTGGATTCGGCATAGGAGTTGTTCCCGATGTTCGAATGTCCATAGATAGATTCTAAGTAAAGATAATTTGCTATAAAAAAAAAAAGAAATCTTTATCTTTTGAAAAAATAGCTTGGGTTTCAACGCATGCCCCCCTTAGGAAATCTTAAGTTATTACCATTACGTTACACCCTTGGTGGGCAAGATGATGTTGGATTCATCTTTAAGAATTTTTTGCCTTTTGATTTTGTTGTATTTACGTTCTTTGACATCCTTCTACTTGTGTATTTTGAAATTGATTTCTAGGATATTTTTCTTTCTCCTTCTACTTTTGTGTATTCTGTCTTGTTTACTTTTTTTTTTTCTTGTTCCTAATGAATGTACCTACAAGAATATTCATTTTAAAATTAGGAAGCTCCATTAGGGATTAAATAAGAGAAATTTGCGAAAAATTATTATTATCATTAATTGATAAGTGTACATGATATTTAAAAAAATGATCAAATCATCATTAAGAAATTTAAGGAGCTCCCTTGGGGATAACAATTCTTTTGAAATGCATGTTTACAAATTTATCCAAAATGAGGTGCACTCATTGGGGATAAGAATTATTTTAATTTTTTTTTTTGAAGTAAATGTTGTCTTGACCCAAAAGGTGAGGGTGTACTCCCTAGGGAAGAAAAATCAATTTTTTTATATGAAAAAAGTTTTGGAGGATACCACAGGTCTTTAGTAAACCAAAGACTATTGAAAGTTTGTTCTTGTTCGTAGGCAAGTCCATTCTGAAGAGTCTTTCAAAGATATTGTAAAATTTTTTAACTGCTGTAGTTGAAAAAAAGAGAAAATTGTGATTTTCCCAAGTTTTGAGTCTAACAAGGATGTGATTTGTTGAAAATGATTTCCTAGGCACAAAATTTGATATGGATTGATTTGTTTCTAAATAAATGGTCTCCAAGGCACGAAATCTAGTAGGGATTGGACCATGTAAAGAAAATGATTTTTCAGGCACAAAGTCTAATAAAGATTAAACCACTGCTAAAAATGAAAATGAGCGTTGCAGTCTGAGTGTGTTTCAATATTAGTGATTCAACACTTTTAACTTTAAACACAAACTAACTAAGATGAAGATAGTTTAAAATTCCTTTTTCAAATTTTGTTTTTTGAATTTTCATAAATAAATTAGCTTCTTCTTTTTTTAGAGCAGTTTAGACTCATGTTGAGGAGTAACATGCAGTTTAGGCTAGTACCGAGGAGCAACATACAATTTAGGCTCGTGTTGAAGAGTTGTCATGCAGTTTAGGATCGTACTAAGGAGTATCATGCAGTTTAAGCTCATACATAACAACAGACATATAGTTTAGGCCCGTATTGAGGAATAACATGCAATTTAGACTCGTGCTGAGGAGTTGTCAAGTAGTTTAGACTCATGTCGAAGAACAACACACAGTTTAGGCTCCTGTCGTGAAGTTATTGATGGAGGATTCCTTTCGCAATATTTGTGATTTTTTTGAAGAATGTATTTGTAATCATATTGCCATCATGAAGAGTATGCTCCACCAGAGATAAAAAGATTTATTTTCTACAAAAATTGACATGTTAGATGCAAATGAAAGGGGAAATCTTAGGGATTGCATCACGAGAAAGCTTTATCAAAAATAAAATGGGATTTTTGCGAAGATTTGAAAGAAATTATTCTAATTTGAAGGCGATCTAAGGCCAAGTCAATAATTTGCTAGCGAAGGGTAAGTTAAATTATGGGTAAATTTTTAACTTGGTCGAAGGTAAGGTTTGGCTAGGCAAAACTTTGCCCCAATCCAAAGGTGAACCATAGATCAAAACTTTCTACAATTTTAAAATTTGAAAAATCAAATTTTGAATATGAAAACTATGATTTTTACTTGAAAACTCTATGATTCTCTCATCCTATAATAAACATAAAGCCCATCAAATGTCCAAGAATGAGTAATAATGATGTCGGAGAAGGATCCGAGGTTTAGAGACTTATCTTTATGTTTTCTATCTTTTATACGACCATGTGTGATTTGTCTTTATTTTCTACATCTTTTTTTTCCTATTTCTGCACACTCGAATAAGACATGTAAAAATATGCAATAAATGGAAAAAATGTTTTTTGATATTATTGGTCTCAGATATATCTATCTTTCGTTTTGAAATTATTGCTTTGATATAAATTCTAAATTTTTCCTCATAGGCCAAAAATATAATTTTTAATTTTTAATTTTTAATTTTTTTATGATGACGTGAAATTCAATGATTAAAACAAATTAATTATTTTTAGTTTTTGTTTTGTTTTGAAAAGTTCGTAAAAATTGTTCAAGTCATAAGAAGTTAAGATGCAAGTACGTAAGTTTGATCTTAACATCTTGGAGTGTCGAGGTAGAGTTTTTTGTTTGAATAACTTGGATCAATTCTCAATCTTTCATTAGATCTTTTCGATTCATCCCCAGATCAAATTGGCTTTGAAAGGCATGAAATGGTTGAGTAGGTTGGAGAATTTTCAAGGTGATTGAGTAGGGTTGAAAGAATGAACAAAAGATTGTATTTTGATTGGGGAAGTTAGGATTTTAAAAATTTTGGTTGTTCGTCTTTTGTTTTGTTTTTTGTTTTTTTAAACCTGTTTTGCCCCTAGTGCCAGTTACAGTTTTTCTCAAGTAAGGTATTCTACCTTTTTTGCACATCAATACCCTTTTTTGTGATTTTTATCATGTCAATAGTTTTTTTTTATTTTGCCATATTTTGATTTTTTTTACTCACAACACCCTTTTGAATTTTCACTAGGCCCTTTCAAACTACGTTTTATTTTTTTTTTCTTTGTTTTTTTTTAATATCTGATCTAGACTCCCTTCTCGGTACCATCAATTGTCTCTATGATCTTGGTAATTGAGTTGAGTTGCAAGATTGATGACTTTACTTTTCTAGTTGCTCATGTTTGAGTATAATTTCGTTATTGATTATCTTTTTCTTTATGAAATACTTAATCTGAATTCTTCTCTCAATACGACCAATAACTTTAGAATTTGAGTTGAACTGCGAGATCAAAGACTTCTAATTTTTTTTACAATTGTCAAAACTTGTTAATGGAGATCGAGTTGCTGTTTCCAAGTCTTCTCAAGAACCATTGCAAGGAATTGGCGGTTCGATGACTAGGGCAAGGACAAAGAAGATGGAAGAGGCATTGCAAGGCTTGATTGTGGAAGTCCAATACAAAGAGGCCATTCTAGAAGATTCTAAGGCTAATTTTGGAGATATCAAAGTTTCATCAAGGATGGTCAACTATCTTTTTATGCAAGAGATCAATTTGGAAGATCAATTTGAATGCCAGGGTTAATTGGGAATTGTTATGTTCTAATTTTCCTTAGTTTTGAATTCTTTATTTCCTAAGGACTAATTAGACTTTCTTTATTTTTCCAAGGACTAATTAGAATTAATCTTGATCTAATTTGTCTATAAAAGGGCACCTCATTTTGTAATTGAGACACAATTGATAATTTACATCTTATGAGATTTTGAAGTTTATTCAAAGAAACTTTAGTTTTGTTTCATGCTTTCTTTATGGGTTCTTTATGAATTTTCATTCGAGTTCTTGAAGAAAAGACATGACTCTTCGACTTATCAAGGAAGTGATCAATCCTTGTGGTGTCATTAGATTGAGGTTTCAAGGACTTAGTTTCCTTGGGGTTTTAGTCCGATCAACATTTTAATTTGTTTTAAAACAATCTAGAACGTTCGAAGCTTAGAAGAGATCATCAAGAGAAGGTCTTAATCCAAGAAGGTTCACATCATTTGGTATCAGAGAAACAAGATTGCTGGAAATTAGATCATTATTGAAGGAATCCTTCGAAGATTTGGTTCGGACGACATTGGATTGGAGAACAAGACGAGTAGATCTTGCTCCCCAACCATAGATTCCCACCAATTCACAACCAAGCATTGTTGGAAAAATCAGGGTTTCAACCATGAGTAAGGAAGGGGGAGAACCACATGAGACCGACTTAAAATTATTCATCAAGGCCGTTCATGATCAATTTAAATTGTTGAATTTAAGTTTGGACAATATGGAATCCTCTAATGAATCTAAACCATATCGAAGACATGAGTTCGACGGAGAAGACGATATTCATTCTGAAGTGGAGAGAGTACATTATCGACGGGATAAGAAAGTAGATTTCAAAGAAGATAACAATTTGGGTAGCATAAAGATGACGATTCTGACCTTTCACGGAAAGAATGATCCTGAATTATATTTGGAGTGGAAAAGGAAAGTTGAACACGTTTTTTTATTGTCATAATTATTCCGAGGATAAAAAATAAAGCTAGCCGCAGTGGAATTTACAAACTATGCCAGTATATGGTGGGATCAATTGGTGATCAATAGGCGTAGAAATGGTGAGAGACCTATTCGATCATGGGATGAGATGAAGTTAGTGATGCGTAAAAGATTTATTCCTAGCCATTACTATCGAGATTTGTATATTAAATTGCAAGGGTTGGTTCAAGGTTCCATGAGTGTAGAGGATTATTATAAAGAAATGGAGATTGCCATGATTAGAGCAAGCATAGAGGAAGATAGAGAAGCAACCATGGCTAGATTCATTGCCAGATTGAACAAAGAGATTGCTGATGTGGTTGAGTTGCACCATTATGTGGAGATGGAAGAGTTACTGCACAAAGCCATTAAAGTGGAAAAGCAAATCAAGTCTAGAAGGTTCAGATCTAGATCATCTTCTAATAATCCGTGGAGACTAAATTGGAAGGACAACAAAATTCCTTTCAAACCAAAAGAAGACGCAAAGTCAAAGCCTTTGGTTTCTATTCCTAAAGATAGACCTGAAACAAAGCCTCTTATTAAGTCACGTCAGATTAAGTGTTTTAGGTGCCAAGGGTTTGGACATATTACTTCTGAATGCCCAAACAAAAGGGTTATGGTTGTATTGGCAAACGGAGACAGTGAAAGTACTAGTTCAAGTGACAACGAGATGCCTCCATTAGAGGATTGTTCTGATGTTGAAGTAGAAGAGCCTGTGCATGGTGATTTACTTGTCACCAGGAGAGCTTTGAGTATACAGCCTAAGGATGAAGGAGATGAGGAGCAACGTGAGCATATTTTTCACACAAGATGCCACGTGAAGGATAAAGTCTATACATTGATTATTGATAGTGGGAGTTGTACCAATGTTGCTAGTACCTTGTTGGTAGAGAAATTGAATTTGAAATGACAAAAACATCCTAAACCGTATAAGCTTCAATGGTTGAATGATTGTGGAGAAGTGAAGGTAAACAAGCAAATTCGGGTTCCTTTCTCAATAAGCAAGTATGTGGATGAGGTTATTTGTGATGTGGCACCGATGCATGCCGGTCATATATTGCTCGGTCGACCGTGGCAATTTGATAGGAGAGTGTCGCATGATGGGTATAAAAATTGTTATTCTTTTGTAATGAACAATCGAAAAATTGTATTGGCCCCTCTCAAACCTTTGCAAGCTTATGAAGACCAGGTTAGAATAGCAAGTGAGTGCAAAAAGAGAGAGAAACAAAAGTGTGTGCAAAAAGGTGAGCAAAATGGGGCAGCATTGAATTATCCTACTTATGAAAAAGAACTTTATGCACTAGTAAGAACTCTTCGAACATGGCAACATTATTTATGGCCAAGGGAATTTATCATTCATTTTGATCATGAGAGTTTGAAATTCCTGAAGACCCAAGGTAAGCTTAATAAAAGACATGCTAAATGGTTGGAGTTTATAGAAACATTTCCTTATGTAATTAAATATAAACGTGGGAAGGAAAATGTTGTGGCCGATGCATTATCAAGAAGGAACGTATTACTTACTTCATTGCAAACTAAACTACTTGGTTTTGAATTAATTAAAGATTTGTATGCCAATGATTCTGATTTCAGCCAAGTATGGAATGCATGTGTTAAGTGTGCATTTGGTGACTTTTATAGGCATGAAGGATTTCTTTTCAAGAAAGATAAATTGTGCGTGCCAAATTGTTCTGTTCGTGAATTACTTGTAAGGGAAAGTCATGGGGGAGGTTTAATGGGTCACTTTGGTGTCCTAAAAACTTTAGATATCTTACGTGAGCATTTTTATTGGCCCCATATAAAGCATGATGTTCAATCTGTTTGTGACAAGTGCATTACATGTAGGCAAGCAAAGTCTAAAATTCGACCGCATGGCTTGTATACCCCTTTGCCTGTTCCTAATCAGCCTTGGACTGATATTTCTATGGATTTTGTTTTAGGATTGCCAAGGACTTAAAATGGTAAAGATAGTATATTTGTTGTTGTTGATAGGTTTAGTCAGATGGCCCATTTTATTGCATGTACTAAAACCAATGACGCAACACATATTGCTGAATTATTTTTCAAGGAGGTAGTTCGATTGCATGGGCTACCTAAATCAATTGTTAGTGACAGAGATGTTAAGTTCCTTAGTTATTTTTGGCGTACTTTATGGAGTAAATTAGGAACTAAACTTCTATTTTCTACTGTTGCACATCCTCAAACGGATGGCCAAACTGAAGTAGTTAATAGGACACTTACTACCTTGTTGCGTGCTATCATTCAAAAAAATTTAAAACAATGGGAAAAGTGTTTACCACATATTGAGTTCGCATATAATAGGACTATTCATTCAACTACTTCATTTTCTCCATTTGAGATTGTTTATGGTTTTAATCCTTAACGCCTGTGGATATTTTATCTTTGCCTACTAATGAACATGCTAATCTTGATAGTAAGAAAAAGGCAGATTTTGTGAAAGATTTACATGCCAAAGTTCGAGCTAACATTGACAGGAAGAATGAGCAATATGCTAAGCAAGCCAATAAGGGTCGTTTGAAAGTTATCTTCCACCCTGGAGATTGGGTTTGGGTGCACTTGCATAAGGAGCGGTTTCCTACCCAAAGGAAATCAAAATTACAACCTCGAGGAGATGGTCCATTTCAAGTCTTGGAACGGATCAATGATAACGCCTACAAAGTTGATTTGCCAAGTGATTATGGTAATGTTAGTGCAACTTTTAATGTTGCTGATTTATCTTTGTTTAATGTAGGTGATTCGAGGACGAATCTTTTCGAAGAGGGGGAGAATAATGGAGATCGAGTTGCTGTTTCCAAGTCTTCTCAAGAACCATTGCAAGGAATTGACGGTCCGATGACTAGGGCAAGGACAAAGAAGATGGAAGAGGCATTGCAAGGCTTGATTGTGGAAGTCCAATACAAAGAGGCCATTCTAGAAGATTCTAAGGCTAATTTTGGAGATATCAAAGTTTCATCAAGGATGGTCAACTATCTTTTTATGCAAGAGATCAATTTGGAAGATCAATTTGAATGCCAGGGTTAATTGGGAATTGTTATGTTCTAATTGTCCTTAGTTTTGAATTCTTTATTTCCTAAGGACTAATTAGACTTTCTTTATTTTTCCAAGGACTAATTAGAATTAATCTTGATCTAATTTGTCTATAAAAGGGCACCTCATTTTGTAATTGAGACACAATTGATAATTTACATCTTATGAGATTTTGAAGTTTATTCAAAGAAACTTTAGTTTTGTTTCATGCTTTCTTTATGGGTTCTTTATGAGTTTTCATTCGAGTTCTTGAAGAAAAGACATGACTCTTCGACTTATCAAGGAAGTGATCAATCCTTATGGTGTCATTAGATTGAGGTTTCAAGGACTTAGTTTCCTTGGGGTTTTAGTCCGATCAACATTTTAATTTGTTTTAAAACAATCTAGAACGTTCGAAGCCTAGAAGAGATCATCAAGAGAAGATCTTAATCCAAGAAGGTTCACATCACTTGTTCAAATTCTATCATCACCGATCAACTGACTATTGGATCTTACCTTCAAACCTTCACTTGATCAGAAAGGTCTTTATTGTGGGACGAAACATAAGCTATGGTTAGGGTTAAGAAATAAAATGATAAAAGACTCAAAAATAATATTTGAATGGCATATGTGGAACTGGAGCATGCCTCTCTTGCTTCTCCTAATCTACCCTTTTATTACTTTCCTATTCTACCCTTCTTTTACTTCCATATTCTTTTATTTATTATTCTACCATTTTTTTCTTAGAACTATCAATCATCCTCTCGACTTTTTCTTGGCCTTCAAAGCACAAGTCAAGCTCAAGATTGAAAAACCTATTTTTGGATTTTATTAATTTTTTTTTTTTTGTATTGTTAGCCGTCCACGGTTTATCCTCATGCAGACCTGGAGTTTACTAAATTTTTAAGTGATTTTTTCTTTTTGTCTCATTTTTCTTTTATTTTATTGGAAAACCTAGCTATTCTCCTAAATTACCTCAGTGTATTCTCTGGATTGCCCTAGTGTATTCCCCAACTTGCCCTAATTCTAGGTGGTCAAAGAAACGATCAGGCTCAAAGGAAATTTTGGTAAGAATTTGGGAAATGAAAATTGACCTCTTATCATTCTAGGTGTTGAATCTTAGGTATAATACCTTTTAATTGTGTCAGTGTTAAATGGTTCAAGAAAACTTTATTGCCCATCTCCATGATAATTAATACACCTCATCTTCTATTCTATTCAATTAATCCAACCTCGTTCAAATGTATTTGACTTTTTTCAATTATGCATCCATTACGACCCGAAGAGAATGAATTTCAACTTCAACTGGAAAAAAAACTTCCAACCCTTTGACCAAAGAGAATGGCATTGCTCCAGTGGATGTTCTAATTGACGCTTTGTATGCATGGATAGTAAATAACGACATCTCATGCCAATCTTTGTTGGTTGCTGTCATCTTCTAGCTCAAGCAATAAATATGTTCTTCAAAGCCCATCTTCAAATGATCATAGATGTTTGAGTTGCGAGCGCTTCTACGAACTGATTCATGGGCCTTAACATGTAGCTGAAAGTGATGAAAATGAAGTTGGAACTCAACTTTCCAATATAGTTGTGATGTAATTCTAATTTTTGTTCATGTGTCTACCATTCCCCAGTAGTTTGGTAGACAACTAAATTTTAATTACCCAATGGTTTGAACTCACTAACTTCCCTTTTTATCACTGCTTTGAGATTCATACTATGTGCCTTGTCCATGTCTCATTGCTTATGCATTGAAAACACAATTTGTGAGATCCATTTTGCTTGATCAGAACTACCCCAGTCTCATTACTTTTATGATTAAAATCTCAATTGAAGCCTATCTAGTTTATCCATATAATCAACAAAACTTTTTTTGGTAGGCCTAGATTAAAAAACATAAGCAAATGGTGAACAATTAGGTTAGTGTCAAGTCCTGATACTATTGCAAAAACTTAATCATTTTGATTTTTAGGTGATAAAAAGGTTTGATTTTTGACAATTTTGGGTCATCTTTGGATCCACTATTAACAAAGCTTGTCTCCTTGATACTCAATTGAACAATCTCCTCGTGACACTTTATGAGATCGAAGGGAAGTTATATGCATTTTACTCAAGCTCCGTTCTTTCTAGGTCAAACATAGTTGCAAACTTTTAATTTTATAATTTTTTTGAATTTTTTTTAATAAAGGTGGACTTTCTAAATTAAGCCCTCTTGAGAACGAAGGTCCATTAAGATCTATGGGAAGGAATGAAAGAATTTAACTAAGTTTTCTTTTTTTTAGGCATAGTTGACTAGGACGACCATCACTAAGTCACAATGGTCATAATTAAGATGGTAGTACCACAAGTAAATGTGTGGTAATGGTAGAATCCCAGTCAACACTACATATGAAAATTTGGCTACCATGGCTTGTGTCATCTGCTTCTATGAGTTTTCGTTCCTCAAATTCCCCTTTAAACAAATTGCTAATCCCATCTTCAGTCTTGTCAGCAATTTGTAACAACAAAGAAAAACTCGTTGTGGTGTGATTGATAAGATGCGTATAGCAGTGTTTTTTTAATGTCAAGAAAAACATAGTGTTCATTTCAATCTCATTTATAGAAGGCTTCACTTATGACGTTGATTCCCTCTATCTATGTGCGTGTTCTCTAATAGTCTTTTTGGGCTTCCTTATCATCTTGTTCACACCTTGCCTGTCCATCGCAATATCGATATTGAACCCATAGTCGGTCATGAAGGTGCTTGATAATTCTCTCCAACATAAGATCTTGTTGTGATCTAATCGAGTGAACCATCTCTATGTTATCCCAGTCAGACTCCTCTAAAATATTTTCACTAATAGCTTGTCATTCCTTCCAAATTGGCATATAGCATTACAATATAGCTTGAGGTGAGTGAGAGGGCATCTAATGCCATTGTATTTTTCAAACTCCTGACGCTTAAAGTCTAGTGGCAGTACAAAATTTAGACAAAAGAATAGATCTTCAAACCCAAAGTTGTCTTGGGACTCTCACCCTCTCAAAAGATTTAGTTCCTCCATAAGTGCATCCATACGACTCAATAAACTATCCTCAACATAATTTCTCTCTACCTCCCTGACCCAATTTGATTTTCCCTCATATGTCACCTCGACTTGCAGTGAAGGTTGATGCTTAGTAAAGATAAGATAATGGTTGATAGGGATATTTGCAACTAATGCTGACACATTATTTTGAGCTTGTGCCAATGTATAGTAAAGAGTTGGTGCCACTAGAGGAAGCACGACCATTGGGTTAACTATAATAGGAGTTTGTTGACCCAAATGCCCTAAACTAGTTACATGATCCCAAATAGCCCGTGTTACCCCTAGGATTTGAATCAACAAAAATTAAGTTTGGTCGAACCTACAAAAATTAAGTCTAACGGAACCTAAGGTTCTACCATACCAAAAATTGCTTTTGGCGTGGGCAAGGTCATTCCAAGATTAAATATGGCCTGGCCGGTGATGAGACTATCGTTGTTCTTCTCACCAGAGTTAATAATAATCTTACGTTTACCTTACTTCTGGGGCAAGTAGAGGATCGAACCCAAGAGAAAGGAGGAATAGAGTTAAGCTAAGAAGATAAAATTCAAATTAACTAAAAGGAATTAAAACTATTTTTCTTTGTATTTTTGAACTTATAAGAAAATGTAAAATTACTAGAAAAGAAACTAAAGTAAGTGAAATTAAAAGCAAGTAAACTTATGAAATTAAAACACCATTAGAGGTGGATCTACCTAGAACATGTTGATGAGCAATTCTTAGTTTCAAGCCTTTTTATAACTCAATCGTAAGGGCTTGGTGTTAGGTCCTTAGATCGGAAAGTTTTGCAAATGAAATGAAATAAGGGAACATAAACAAAGTAGAATTCTTTGAAAACTTCTACTACCAATTATCTAGTTTAAGCATACTTTATCTTGATCTAATCTAAGCATAAAGTATCTATATTAAGAATAAAAGGTGCAAGAAACTTAAAGAGAATTCATAAGCATTTTAAATAAAAGAAAGGCATGAAATTAAAAATAACACAAGAACTTGCTCTAGGCTTTTCCACTCTCCAATGGAGGGAAACTTAGCCTAATGTCATTGCAAGAGAGGGAAGATAAAAAATGAAAGAACTTTTCTTCATTTCATGGAGAAAATTACAACTTCTTCTTCTTTTACTTCTTACAAGACAAATTAGCCAAAAGGAAATAACTAGAAAATGAAAATACAAAAAAATAAGAGAATAGGCAAAGAGCCTTAGATTAAAGGAGTCTTGGATAAGAGAACCAAGATGGGACCCTTTCTCTAGAAATGAAGGCTCTATTTATAGAGAAAAATGTGTGTAGAAGAGTCTAAAAGTAGCCTCCACTTTTCTTTGCACAAAAAGACAAAAGAGGAGAATATGAGTTAAGGATTAGGGCATTCCAAAGTGTTAGGGCATTCCAAAGTGGGCCCAAATGCTTTTGCCTTGAGATTTTGATTTCAAATTGTTGATTTTCTGCACAAGAAACACACGTAATTAGATTTATCTAGTAAATGATTTATTTATATATAATTAAGTCTAATTAACATGCAACGTGGTGGTTTGAGGCTTATCATGATTATTATCTTAATATAGAGAAATATGTACAAAAATCAAGATAAATATTCGGAAAATGTGCGTATAATTGAGTGTTTGGAGACACTCATCACACCCCCAAACTTACCTTTTTCTAGTCCCTAGAAAATAAAACTGCCACTTTCGCAGGCACCTCGACTGCATTTAGCGAATGCAGCAAGCCCTTGAACCGCTAGGTTACCCCTAGTGGACGAGTTTGACTCGTGAGAGTTTGCAGAAAATATGCCCACAAAATTTGAAAACAACTTTGAAGTAAAAATAGTCAAAATCAAAACTTATATTGAAAAGCACAAGTCTTTTTTTTTTGTCAATCAATTAGAAGTTCTGCTTGGTATAGAGTCCCAACCCTTATTTCTCTACGACAAAACTTAGACTTAAATTGACCTTTAAGCGATAGTGATTCTAACTCAGAAATTTAAGAGATTCGATTTCCCAAAATGAGTTTCAACCTTCTAACTACTCAAGAATAACTGGAGTAACTTAGGGTTTAATTCTAAACTTAGCATCCTGTCTGGGGTAGTGAAAAGGGTGGATATTCACTTTAATACCTCTAAGGGGCTTTATCTGTGATATTCCAGTATACTCACATTTTTACACATGATGGCTTTCACCGTACTAAAACTTTACATAAACTTTTGGATCTTTGACTTTTTTTTTTTTTTTTTATATATTTTATTACTTCTTCACTATTTTTCTAAGAAAAGTAGGCAGCCCTTTTCAAGGTACCCAGTCTAATTCAATGGTTGCTGTACAAGGTGTATACAATCCAGTTCTGTTTTTCTTCTAATCAACCAACCAATTGAACAAGGAAGTCAAAGTTCATCAACCTAGTTTTTCCTTAAACTCTAGGTAGAAAGAAGGTAACAAGCTCTTTTAATACAATCTAGACTCTTGGTAACCTTATTAGAAGTGACTACAAACCAAAAGATAACTTTGCTCTAATTTTTGCCTAAGAGAAACATAAATGGGGACTCCAGATCATAGCTTCCAATTGAAGACTGATTGAATATTTTCACTAAGTGCTTAAAAGATACAAGCTAAGACTTTAAGAAAAATACAACAAAGTTGCCAACCAAATATTTTTCAATTTTTTTTTGTATAAAAGAAGAAAATAATAAGCGGAAATCCAACCCATACACCCCCAAACTTAAATATTATATTGTCCTCAATATTTCAACATATACATGCAAAGGTAAAATTGAAATTGACAAAATGAAATGAAGTGGGTTAGATAGCACCTGAGAAAGACCCTATAGTCCTGTTGATATTAAACACAATGTCCCTTGAAGTGCATGGATTGCCTCCCAGAAGCGCTAAGTTTAACGTCTTTAGCTAGACGAAAACATAGTTAATTTTGATAGACGGGATCATCGAGAAAAAGAACTTCCTCCTGCGGAACATACTCGAGAAACGGTTGAGACGTTGGCATTCACTTTGAAAGTAGATCCGTCCTTAGGATTAAGGACTTCAACAGCACCATGGGGGTAAACTGTTGGATATATATGGGTGATGAGACTATCGTTGTTCTTCTCACCGGAGTTAATAATAATCTTACGTTTACCTTACTTGTGGGGCAAGTAGGGGATCGAACCCAAGAGAAAGGAGGAATAGATTAAGCTAAGCTAAGAGATAAAATTCAAATTAACTAAAAGGAATTAAAACTGTTTTTCTTTGTATTTTTGAACTTATAAGAAAATGTAAAATTACTAGAAAAGAAACTAAAGTAAGTGAAATTAAAAGCAAGTAAACTTATGAAATTAAAACACCATTAGAGGTGGATCTACCTAGAACATGTTGATGAGCATTTTAGTTTCAAGCCTTTTTATAACTCAATCGTAAGGGCTTGGTGTTAGCTCCTTAGATCGGAAAGTTTTGCAAATGAAATGAAATAAGGGAACATAAACAAAGTAGAATTCTTTGAAAACTTTCTACTACCAATTATCTAGTTTAAGCATACTTTATCTTGATCTAATCTAAGCATAAAGTATCTATATTAAGAATAAAAGGTGCAAGAAACTTAAAGAGAATTCATAAGCATTTTAAATAAAAGAAAGGCATGAAATTAAAAATAACACAAGAACTTGCTCTAGGCTTTTCCACTCTCCAATGGAGGGGAACTTAGCCTAATGTCATTGCAAGAGAGGGAAGATAAGAGATGAAAGAACTTTTCTTCATTTCATGGAGAAAATTACAACTTTTTCTTCTTCTACTTCTTACAAGACTAATTAGCCAAAAGAAATAACTAGAAAATGAAAATACAAAAAATAAGAGAATAGGCAAAGAGCCTTAGATTAAAGGAGTCTTGGAAAAGAGAACCAAGATGGGACCCTTTCTCTAGAAATGAAGGCTCTATTTATAGAGAAAAATGTGTGTAGAAGAGTCTAAAAGTAGCCTCCACTTTTCTTTGCACAAAAAGACAAAAGAGGAGAATATGAGTTAAGGATTAGGGCATTCCAAGTGTTAGGGCATTCCAAAGTGGGCCCAAATGCTTTTGCCTTGAGATTTTGATTCCAAATTGTTGATTTTCTGCACAAGAAACACACGTAATTAGATTTATCTAGTAAATGAATTTATTTATATATAATTAAGCCTAATTAACATGCAACGTGGTGGTTTGAGGCTTATCATGATTATTATCTTAATATAGAGAAATAGGTACAAAAATCAAGATAAATATCCAGAAAATGTGCGTATAATTGAGTGTTTGGAGACACTCATCACACCCCAAACTTACCTTTTTCTAGTCCCTAGAAAATAAAACTGCCACTTTCGCAGGCACCTCGACTGCATTTAGCGAATGCAGCAAGCCCTTGAACCGCTAGGTTACCCCTAGTGGACGAGTTTGACTCGTGAGGGTTTGCAGAAAATATACCCACAAAATTTGAAAACAACTTTGAAGTAAAAATAGTCAAAATCAAAACTTATATTGAAAAGCACAAGTCTTTTTTTTTTTTTGTCAATCAATTAGAAGTACTGCTTGGTATAGAGTCCCAACCCTTATTTCTCTACGACAAAACTTAGACTTAAATTGACCTTTGAGCGATAGTGATTCTAACTCAGAAATTTAAGAGATTCGATTTCCCAAAATGAGTTTCAACCTTCTAACTACTCAAGAATAACTGGAGTAACTTAGGGTTTAATTCTAAACTTAGCATCCTGTCTGGGGTAGTGAGAAGTGTGGATATTCACTTTAATACCTCTAAGGGGCTTTATCTGTGATATTCCAGTATACTCACATTTTTACACTTGATGGCTTTCACCCTACTAAAACTTTACATAAACTTTTGGATCTTTGACTTTTTTTTTTTTTTTTTTTTTTTATTTTTTTTATTACTTCTTCACTATTTTTCTAAGAAAAGTAGGCAGCCCTTTTCAAGGTACCCAGTCTAATTCAATGGTTGCTGTACAAGGTGTATACAATCCAGTTCTGTTTTTCTTCTAATCAACCAACCAATTGAACAAGGAAGTCAAAGTTCATCAAACCTAGTTTTTCCTTAAACTCTAGGTAGAAAGAAGGTAACAAGCTCTTTTAATACAATCTAGACTCTTGGTAACCTTATTAGAAGTGACTATAAACCAAAAGATAACTTTGCTCTAATTTTTGCCTAAGAGAAACATAAATGGGGACTCCAGATCATAGCTTCCAATGAAAGACTGATTAAATATTTTCACTAAGTGCTTAAAAGATACAAGCTAAGACTTTGAGAAAAATACAACAAAGTTGCCAACCAAATATTTTTCAATTTTTTTTTGTATAAAAGAAGAAAATAATAAGTGGAAATCCAACCCATACACCCCCAAACTTAAACATTATATTGTCCTCAATATTTCAACATATACATGCAAAGGTAAAATTGAAATTGACAAAATGAAATGAAGTGGGTTAGATAGCACCTGAGAAAGACCTTATAGTCCTGTTGATATTTAACACAATGTCCCTTGAAGTGCATGGATTGCCTCCCAGAAGCGCTAAGTTTAACGTCTTTAGCTAGACGAAAACATAGTTAATTTTGATAGACGGGATCATCGAGAAAAAGAACTTCCTCCTGCGGAACATACTCGAGAAACGGTTTGAGACGTTGGCCATTCACTTTGAAAGTGGATCCGTCCTTAGGATTAAGGACTTCAACAGCACCATGGGGGTAAACTGTTTGGATAATATATGGGCCAGTCCATCGAGACTTAAGTTTTTAGGAAAAAGGTGGAGTCTATTATCATACAACAAAACTTTTTGATTAGGAATGAAATTCCTCCTAAGAATGTGCCTATCGTGAAAGAATTTGGTACGCTCTTTGTACCTTTTGGCACAATCATACGAGTCATTTCTAATCTCTTCTAACTCGTCTAGTTGTAACTTTCGCTTCTCACCGGCTTTATCAAAATCAAAGTTGAGGCGTTTGATCGCCCAATATGCACGATGTTCTAGTTCTACAGGAGATGGCAGGCCTTGCCAAAAACTAACCGGTAAGGAGACATCCCTATGGGTGTCTTGAATGCAGTCCTATAGGCCCAGAGTGAATCACTCAATCTCAAAGACCAATCTTTCCTTGAAGGATTGACTGTTTTTTCTAAGATAGTCTTTATTTCCCTTTTAGAAATCTCCACTTGTCCACTTGTTTGTGGGTGGTAAGGTGTGGCAACCTTATGCGTTATGAGGTATTTCTTCATCATTGCAGCAAATATCTTGTTGCAAAAATGCGAGCCACCATCACTTATGATAGCTCGTGGAGTACCAAATCTTGAAAAAATCGTCTCCTTGATGAATTTTATCACAACTTTGTGATCGTTAGTTCTACATGCCACAGCTTCGACCCATTTTGACACATAGTCAACGGCAAGTAGGATGTATTGGTAACCCTGGGAGATAGGAAAGGGTCCCATGAAGTCTATACCCCACACGTCAAAAATTTCGATGATCAGGATAGGATTTTGAGGCATTTCATTCTCTTAGAGATTTTTCCTAATCTCTGACATCTATCACAAGATTTGCTAAACTCGTGGGCATCACGAAAAATACTAGGCCAGAAAAAACCGCATTGTAAGATTTTCATGGCGGTCTTCTTACCACTGAAGTGCCCTCCGCAGGCATGATTATGGCAAAACTCTAGGATACTGACTTGCTCATAGGTTGAAATACAACGTCTAATGATTTGATCGGGACAATACTTAAATAAGTATGGTTCATCCCAGAAATACCATTTTGTTTTTGACAGAAGACGAAGTTTCTCTTGACTAGTCATTTTGACTGGGAATTGACCTGTAACTAGGTAGTTGACAATGTCCGCATACCATGGAGCATTGGCTTGAGAGATTTGCATAAGTTGCTCATCGGGAAAGGATTCAGAGATGGGTAAGGATTCCTCGGATGGCTTGTTAACTATCCTAGACAAGTGATCAGCTACGACATTTTCTGCCCCTTTTTGTCTCGGATCTCGAGATCAAACTCTTGTAGAAGTAGAATCCAACGGATTAATCTTGCTTTAGCATCTTTCTTTGATAGAAGGTACTTCAATGCTGCGTGGTCTGTGTAGATCACAACTTTAGATCCTATAAGGTAGGGCGGAATTTTTCAACGGCATAGACCACTGCTAGCATTTCCTTCTCCGTTGTAGAGTAGTTAAGCTGAGCATCGTTAAGGTTTTACTAGCATATTGGATAACATGAGGTTGTTTTTCAATTCGCTGACCCAAAACAGCGCCTATTGCATAATCTGAAGCGTCGCACATAACTTCGAATGGAATGCTCCAGTTTGGAGGTTGAATAATGGGTGCCGAGGTTAACTCGGACTTGAGCTTGTTGAACGCAGAGAGACATGACTCTGAAAAGTCGAAAGGAACATCCTTTCCCAATAGCTCACATAAAGGCTTCGAGATTTTTCCGAAATCTTTAATGAATCTACGATAAAAACCCGCATGGCCTAGGAATGACCTAATTTCTTTGACCGTTCTAGGAGGTGGTAATTTTTCAATTAGACCTACCTTTGCCTTATCTACCTCAATCCCTTTAGCAGAAACAATGTGCCCTAGCACAATCCCCGATGTTACCATGAAATGGCATTTTTCCCAATTGAGGACTAGATTGACCTCTTTGCAACGTTGAAGGACCAAAGTCAAGTGATGGAGACATTCCTCAAAACTTGGTCCGAAAATTGAAAAATCGTCCATGAACACTTCGAGATATCTTTCTAGCATGTCGGAAAATATACTCATCATGCACCGTTGAAAAGTAGCGGGTGCATTGCATAATCCAAAAGGCATGCGACGATACGCGAAAGTTCCAAAGGGACAGGTGAACGTTGTTTTCTCTTGATCGATTGGAGCAACAGGTATCTGGTTGTACCCGGAATAACCATCTAAGAAGCAATAATAAGAATGTCCTGCTAGACGCTCTAACATTTGATCAATGAAAGGTAAGGGAAAATGATCCTTGGAGTCATCGAGTTGAGTTTCCTATAATCGATACACACTCTCCATCCATTTTGGACTCGAGTGGGGATTAATTCGTTGTCTTGGTTCACTACCACAGTGATACCAGATTTCTTAGGAACTACTTGTATAGGACTCACCCAACGACTGTCAGAGATAGGATAGATAATACCCGCATCTAGTAATTTTTCATCACTTCCATCCGAACCACGTCTTTCATGACAGGATTTAGTCGTCTCTGAGGTTCTAAGGAAGGTTTAGCAAAATCCTCTAAACGAATGTGGTGCATCACCACAGATGGACTAATTCCCTTGATGTCAGCTATGCTCCAACCAATAGCTTCTTGATGTTCCCTTAATACTCCTAACAACTTTCCCTCTTGGACTTCATTGAGGTGAGAGAAATGATCACAGGCAAGGTTTGATTCTTGCCAAGAAATGCATATCTCAAGGTCTCTGGAAGAGACTTGAGTTCAATTTTGGAGGCTCGACATGAGAAGGAACAAGATTGGATGTGCGTACAGGAAGACTTTCAGCTTTTGCGTGCCACCGCACAGAATCTAAGAGTGGAACGGATTCAAGCAAAGCATTGACTTCGCTTATAGACTCTTCTACGTCCAAGTCAAGGCCAAAGTGAGCCAAACATTTCGTTAGGGGATCAGAGTACCCTAATTCTTGATACGTTTGATTGACTAGCGTATCTATCATGTTCACTTCCTCCATACCATCATCTACATCAATTCCTTGGAAATTGTGGAAGACGTTCAGTTTCACTTTCATATCCCCAAATGCTAAAGTCATAATTCCGTTTCTACAACGAATGACTGCGTCAGACGTGGCTAAGAATGGACGTCCTAAGATGATAGGAATATGACTGTTCGAATTGATGACTGGCTCTGTGTCTAAGACAACAAAGTCAACAGGAAAATAGAAATCTTTGACTTTAACTATCACGTCCTCAACTATACCCTTTGGAATTTTTATGGACCTATCGGCTAGACTCAACGTGATATCTGTGGGTTTCAAAACCCCCAACCTAATTGTTTATAAACCGAATATGGTAAAAGGTTCACACTGGCCCCTAAGTCTAAGAGACATTTTTCGACCACTTGATTTCCAATATGAATAGAAATTGTCGGACATCCAGGATCCTTAAATTTTGGTGCAATCGTTTGTTGGATGAGTGACGAAGCTTGGGCTGCCATAATAGCTTCCCGAGGAAATGGTGTTTTCCTTTTAGCTGTGGTCAAATCCTTTAAGAATTTCGCATAAGAAGGTATCTGCTTAATGGCATCTAGGAATGGGATATTGATATGCACATTTTGGAAGACTTCTAAGACACCCTCAAACTGCTTACCTTTTTTAGAATCTCTAAGGCGATGGGGAAATGGAGCTTTTGGAATTGGCAAAATGATAGGAGGATTTTCCAAATCTTTCTTCTTCTCTGTTGGAGACTCTATGGCTTCTTTTTGAACTTTGTCCTTTTCTAAGACCTTTTCTCCCGTGTCAATAGGTTGGACCTTGTTGTCCACCTCTTTCCCGAACGCAAGGTGTGGATAGCCTGGACTGAGTCTTGTGGAGCTCCAGAATGGCTTCCTACTTCGTATTGACCTTTTGATCCGTTTGGAATCAAAGGTTGACCTCTAGGGTTAGGGATAGTCTGACTAGGAAATTGACCTTTCTCTCTCCCACTCAAGGAAGAGCTAACTGCCCCAACTGAATTCCATCTTAGCTATGGATTGCGCAGTGACCTGGTTAATCTGAGTTTGATTTGATGGGTTTACTGTTGAGTTTGGATGAACTACTGTTACTGCCTCATCAACCTCGGCAATCATAGATTCTAAAGACGACTGTTGTTGGGCAGGCTGTTGGTAATTGGTCATGGGATCTGGTATGATGACTCTGCATCGGTAGATTGTTGGGGTTGATAAGGGACTTGAGGAACAATGGCTTGGTTTGTGGAAGAACCAGATTGCCTAGGAAAACTCCTATTGTAACCTGACGGACCACTAGATTGAATAGGTTCGTTCTGTCTGTATGAGAAATTAGGATGAAACCTATTATCTAGGTGATACGTGTAGACACCCCAATTTGCACGAACCCGTTAGGAAAATCCAAATTTCCTTGAATTGATTTTGAGTTAGACTTAAACTTCTCAATGAACCCACATGCCACTTGGCATCATATTTATGCATACATGCATACTATTTGCATCTCATATCATGCCCATACCTTGTCTCTAATCCACTTTAAACCTATGTCCATCACCTATATCCTAAGCCCAAACCCAAGTCCATGTCCTAACCCAAAACCCAAGTCCATATCCAAACAACACCAAGTCCATACCCAAATCTAACCCAAGTCCCTCCAAGCCCCAAACCCAAGTCCATATCCTAACGCAAACCCAAGCCCAACACCAAGCCCATTCCAAGTCCATCTCCTCACCCCTTCACAAGATGACACATGTTGATACCTCATAAGCCTCCAACACCCAATGTATCATCTAATTGGAGAGTCAACTTTTCTTTTGTGAAAACTCTAGAATGCCCTTATCAAAAAGTTTAGTCAAACCAAAAAGGTTATTGGGTCTTTGGTAATAATCCATAAAGGTGAGAGAACTTCCCATTATGCCCTCAAAAGGTGGGAATCTTCAAGTACATACATGGAGTTCTCTCATTGGTCCATTTCAAAAATATACTTACCAATCCGTGCTTTATTTGTTATTTACAAATGAACCAAGATCTACTTTTCACCTACCACTTCACCTTTACACATGTCATTCTCCTATTCACCCTCCCAAATGTGCTTTTGTTTTCCCATTGGTCTTTCAAAACCACACTTCCACCCTTGCTTTATGAGTTATTTACAAATAAATCAAGATCTAGTTTTTACCTACCACTCCACCTTTACACATGTCACTCCCCCATTCATCCTCCCAAAAGTACTTTTGTTCTCTCACCTCTATTTACCAAAAAACCAAGGATCAAAGCATGCTTTAGGGTTTCTTCACAAATGTCATCTTTACCCTCATATAAATAGAAAATCCAAAAAGAAACAACCTAAATCTCATGTCATTTTCTTTATTTTTAGGGTTGGACCACTTATCCCCAAAAGTTATCCAAAAACTCGATAATACCCTCATTTTCTAAGAACAATAGATGCTCTCAAGCCCCTACTCTCAACCTAAAACTCTACCAAAATCTCTACTCATCTCTCATCTCTCAACTTCCAACCTTCAACTCTCTCAACCCTCAACTACATTCTTCAACTCTCAAGTTCATTACTCAAGCTCAAGTTATTTCAAGACTTCCAAAGGGACAGGTGGGATAGTAGTTAGTTATTTATTTTCTTTTATTTTTGCATTTTCTTCTTCTATCCCCTTTTTTTTTTATTTTTAGAAGCCTTTAGGATGTAATGGAGAACCCTCCTTCATCCCGAGTAGATTGAACCTCAACCTTGGGCATGGAATGCTTAAGGCGGTTTGGTCGAAAGGATGGAGGTTGAAGCTCTTTTAAACTCATTCTCATATCATGCATCATAATGTACACTATGCACACACATCACACATGTTGGCTATGATGAAGAAATGTGTAACTCTCTTGATGGGGTTAAAAACCTAAGTTTCTAGCTAAACATGCATGCATTAATGTTATAGATCTAAGAGAACTCTTTCATGGAACTTCTCTAAAATCATAAACCAACATTTCAACTCATGCAAAAGTGTGTTGACTCCATAGAATGTCTTTTTCCATAAGATATCTCTTATGTCAACACCAACATCAAAATCTCTTCCAATGAGGTACATACACACTATATGCACCCACCCACTTCATGCATCTCATGCATTCTACTTGTTATTTTATTCTTTTCAAAAATGGTCAAATCTAAAGGTAACCACCATAGGTGGAGAGAATGGGGTGCTTAACACCTTCCCCATTCTCTAACCGAATCCCCTTACTTAGATCTTAGGTAGACCATACCTTTTCCATGATTGAGAGTCACTACAATGCCATAAAAAATGGTTTTCAAAAGAATCGATTCGGGTGCCCATTCACACCCATTTATAAAAAAGAATGGTGGCGACTCCAAACAACGTAGCATTGAGGTTCAAAGGTGAACATTCTCATGTCTACAATACGTTTGGCTAAAAGAGTTTGGAGTTGGCTTCTTAAAAGCACTATAGCCATTAATCGCATTTGCTTGTTCAGCTTTGATTTGAGGCAAGGTGGGACAACACTCGACCAAATGGTCATTGCCGTCGCATATGACACACAAAGAACTCGGTTCGACAGTCACTTACGAAATTGTACGAGAGTCTAGGTGAGGTTTGGATGCTGAGATGGTAATTGCATCTAACTTCTTCGTGAGATTATTCATCCCACTCACTAGACTACACATGACATTTTTGAGATCAGGGTCTGCCTTCATCTCATACATGCCTGTCTTCCTAACCGGATCGTCTCTATCAAATTCTTCTTGGTTAGTACTTCAGTTTTGAGCACTCTCAGCTAACTCTACGAGGAAATCGTACGCTTGGTTGGGAGTCTGGTTCATGAACTGACCCTTATGCATTGACTCGACTAAGGTACGTTGATTCATTGTTAATCCTCTATAAAAACTTTGCACCAACTGTGCTTTGTCAATGCCATGGTGTGGGCACTTGACCAATAAATCATTGAATCTTTCCCAAGTTTGGGAAAATTCATCATCAGGACGGGCTCTAAAATTTCTAATAGAGTCCTTCATTTTCTTAGTTTTGGCCACGGGATAGAATTTGGCCATAAATTTTTTTGATAGAACATCCCAGGTAGATATGGAATTGGGTGTTAGGGAGTTCAACCACGCAGCTGCATGGTTTTCTAAGGATAACGGGAACAGAATAAGCTTGATACTCTCCTCATCTAGATTCTGATTTCTAAAAGTTTGACATATAGTCAAGAATCGATTAAGATGGGTGTAAGGTTGTTCACGCTCTAAACCGTGGAACTTAGGGAGCATATTGATGGTGGTAGCCCTAATTTCAAACTGAGGTGCATTGTTCAACGGTTAAAACAATGCATGTGGGAGGAGATGCGGAAGCTGGAGCGAAGAGCTCATTGAGAGTTCGCTCTCGATCACCCATCATAACTACTGATGGTGTCTTGCGTATCCTACTGATGGTACGTTCGATCTCAGGATCAAATGGTTCTAACACGTTATTTTGTGAACGTCTACCAAGCATACAAATCACACAGTCTATCAAACAATCACGAAAAGAAAAGACTGGACCTAGATAGGTTGCCTAAAGCTAGACAGCTCCTAACTGGGTAGAAATAGCACAACTAGCCTTCCAACTCGGTTCTATGAAGTCAAGTTTGAATCATTCGGATCTCCAAATCAGAGGAGGCGCATAATGCATAAGCAAGAGCACGCTTAAATACCTTCCTTTCTTGAATAGACTGAGTCTATCCCCTCAAAGGGCAAGATCTTACTAGATACAAAAATGACCAAGAAGCGCAATTGGCACAACTTGAAGCAGAATTTCTCCTATTGAGCTCGTGGGTCCTATAGTCAAGTCTAATTTATTTTAATTAATTTGATTAGATGACTAGTGAATTGATTATCCTCATTAGAGCAAGGAATTGGTAATGACTTACCAATCCTTATCTTATCATGTCATTCCTAGGAGAGGGGTGCTCTTTACTACCTAATTAACTATTCCAAGTGTGTGTAAATTGGAAAAATAACATACAAAGGCAAGGAGTAACCCACTAGCAAAGAGAGGCGTGGGTGTTTCGGGATTACCTCCCGTGCTAGACGGGGTGAAGACGGTTTGAGTCGACTTAGGCCACCAACTCCAATTTTGGTGTGCGAACCTAAGGAGCCGTGACGGTATTGTCCACCCGTCGACCTTCCTTAGTCTATTACAATCCAAGCCTTCTTGGATAATTAATAAAAATTACAAGAAATCCTATACAAGAGTTTGTAAAACAGAAAAATAAACCTAACTAAAGATTAAAGGAAATTGAAAGAAAAGAAGAAAAAAGAAAAAAAAAATGTTCACTTACAAGAGATAGTGATTTAGTCCCAACCCTTATTTCTCTACAACAAAACTTAGACTTAAATTGACCTTTAAGCGATAGTGATTCTAACTCAGAAATTTAACAGATTCGATTTTCCAAAATGAGTTTCAACCTTCTAACTACTCAAGAATAACTGGAGTAACTTAGGGTTTAATTCTAAACTTTGCATCCTGTCTGGGTTAGTGAGAAGTGTGGATATTCACTTTAATACCTCTAAGGGGCTTTATCTGTGATATTCCAGTATACTCACATTTTTACACTTGATGGCTTTCACCCTACTAAAACTTTACATAAACTTTTGGATCTTTGACTTTTTATTTTATTTTATTTTATTTTATTTTATTTTATTACTTCTTCACTATTTTTCTAAGAAAAGTAGGCAGCCCTTTTCAAGGTACCCAGTCTAATTCAATGGTTGCTGTACAAGGTGTATACAATCAGTTCTGTTTTTCTTCTAATCAACCAACCAATTGAACAAGGAAGTCAAAGTTCATCAAACCTAGTTTTTCCTTAAACTCTAGGTAGAAAGAAGGTAACAAGCTCTTTTAATACAATCTAGACTCTTGGTAACCTTATTAGAAGTGACTACAAACCAAAAGATAACTTTGCTCTAATTTTTGCCTAAGAGAAACATAAATGGGGACTCCAGATCATAGCTTCCAATTGAAGACTGATTAAATATTTTCACTAAGTGCTTAAAAGATACAAGCTAAGACTTTAAGAAAAATACAACAAAGTTGCCAACCAAATATTTTTCAATTTTTTTTTGTATAAAAGAAGAAAATAATAAGTGGAAATCCAACCCATACACCCCCGAACTTAAACATTATATTGTCCTCAATATTTCAACATATACATGCAAAGGTAAAATTGAAATTGATAAAATGAAATGAAGTGAGTTAGATTGCACCTGAGAAAGACCTTATAGTCTTGTTGATATTTAACACAATGTCCCTTGAAGTGCATGGATTGCCTCCCAGAAGCGCTAAGTTTAACGTCTTTAGCTATACGAAAACATAGTTAATTTTGATAGACGGGATCATCGAGATTAAGAACTTCCTCCTGCGGAACATACTCGAGAAACGGTTTGAGACGTTGGCCATTCACTTTGAAAGTGGATCCGTCCTTAGGATTAAGGACTTCAACAGCACCATGGGGGTAAACTGTTTGGATAATATATGGGTGATGAGACTATCGTTGTTCTTCTCACCAGAGTTAATAATAATCTTACGTTTACCTTACTTCTGGGGCAAGTAGAGGATCGAACCCAAGAGAAAGGAGGAATAGAGTTAAGCTAAGAAGATAAAATTCAAATTAACTAAAAGGAATTAAAACTGTTTTTCTTTGTATTTTTGAACTTATAAGAAAATGTAAAATTACTAGAAAAGAAACTAAAGTAAGTGAAATTAAAAACTAATAAACTTATGAAATTAAAACACCATTAGAGGTGGATCTACCTAGAACATGTTGATGAGCAATTCTTAGTTTCAAGCCTTTTTATAACTCAATCGTAAGGGCTTGGTGTTAGCTCCTTAGATCGGAAAGTTTTGCAAATGAAATGAAATAAGTGAACATAAACAAAGTAGAATTCTTTGAAAACTTCCTACTATCAATTATCTAGTTTAAGCATACTTTATCTTGATCTAATCTAAGCATAATATATCTATATTAAGAATAAAAGGTGCAAGAAACTTAAAGAGAATTCATAAGCATTTTAAATAAAAGAAAGGCATGAAATTAAAAATAACACAAGAACTTGCTATAGGCTTTTCCACTCTCCAATGGAGGGGAAGTTAGCCTAATGTCATTGCAAGAGAGGGAAGATAAGAGATGAAAGAACTTTTCTTCATTTCTATGGAGAAAATTACAACTTCTTCTTCTTCTACTTCTTACAAGACTAATTAGTCAAAAAGAAATAACTAGAAAATAAAAATACAAAAAATAAGAGAATAGGCAAAGAGCCTTAGATTAAAGGAGTCTTGGATAAGAGAACCAAGATGGGATCCTTTCTCTAGAAATGAAGGCTCTATTTATAGAGAAAAATGTGTGTAGAAGAGTCTAAAAGTAGCCTCCACTTTTCTTTGTACAAAAAGACAAAAGAGGAGAATATGAGTTAAGGATTAGGGCATTCCAAAGGATTAGGGCATTCCAAAGTGTTAGGGTATTCCAAAGTGGGCCCAAATGCTTTTGCCTTGAGATTTTGATTCCAAATTGTTGATTTTCTGCACAAGAAACACACGTAATTAGATTTATCTAGTAAATGCATTTATTTATATATAATTAAGCCTAATTAACATGCAACGTGGTGGTTTGAGGCTTATCATGATTATTATCTTATTATAGAGAAATATGTACAAAAATCAAGATAAATATCTGGAAAATGTGCGTATAATTGAGTATTTGGAGACACTCATCAATGGGCCAGTCCATCGAGACTTAAGTTTTCCAAGAAAAAGGTGGAGTCTATTATCATACAACAAAACTTTTTGATTAGGAATGAAATTCCTCCTAAGAATGAGCCTATCGTGAAAGAATTTGGTACGCTCTTTGTACCTTTTGGCACAATCATACGAGTCATTTCTAATCTCTTCTAACTCGTCTAGTTGTAACTTTCGCTTCTCACCGGCTTTATCAAAATCAAAGTTGAGGCGTTTGATCGCCCAATATGCACGATGTTCTAGTTCTACAGGGAGATGGCAGGCCTTGCCAAAAACTAACCGGTAGGGAGACATCCCTATGGGTGTCTTGAATGCAGTCCTATAGGCCCAAAGTGAATCACTCAATCTCAAAGACCAATCTTTCCTTGAAGGATTGACTATTTTATTTTAAGATAGTCTTTATTTCCTTGTTAGAAATCTCCACATGTCTACTTGTTTGTGGGTGGTAAGGTGTGGCAACCTTATGCGTTATGAGGTATTTCTTCATCAACGCAGCAAATATCTTGTTGCAAAAATGCGAGCCACCATCACTTATGATAGCTCGTGGAGTACCAAATCTTGAAAAAATCGTCTCCTTGATGAATTTTATCACAACTTTGTGATCGTTAGTTCTACATGCCACAACTTCGACCCATTTTGACACATAGTCAACGGCAAGTATGATGTATTGGTAACCCTGGGAGATAGGAAAGGGTCCCATGAAGTCTATACCCCACACGTCAAAAATTTCGATGATCAAGATAGGATTTTGAGGCATTTCATTTCTCTTAGAGATTTTTCCTAATCTCTGACATCTATCACAAGATTTGCTAAACTCGTGGGCATCACGAAAAATACTAAGCTAGAAAAAACCGCATTGTAAGATTTTCATGGCGGTCTTCTTACCACTGAAGTGCCCTCCGCAGGCATGATTATGGCAAAACTCTAGGATACTGACTTGCTCATAGGTTGAAATACAACGTCTAATGATTTGATCGGGACAATACTTAAATAAGTATGGTTCATCCCAGAAATACCATTTTATTTTTAACAGAAGACGAAGTTTCTCTTGACTAGTCATTTTGACTGGGAATTGACCTGTAACTAGGTAGTTGACAATGTCCGCATACCATGGAGCCTTGGCTTGAGAGATTTGCATAAGTTTCTCATCGGGAAAGGATTAAGAGATGGGTAAGGATTCCTCGGATGGCTTGTTAACTATCCTAAACAAGTGATCAGCTACGACATTTTCTACCCCTTTTTTGTCTCGGATCCCGATATAAAACTCTTGTAGAAGTAGAATCCAACGGATTAATCTTGCTTTAGCATCTTTCTTTGATAGAAAGTACTTCAATGCTGCGTGGTCTGTGTAGATCACAACTTTAGATCCTATAAGGTAGGGGCGAAAATTTTCAACGGCATAGACCACTGCTAGCATTTCCTTCTCCGTTGTAGAGTAGTTAAGCTGAGCATCGTTAAGGGTTTTACTAGCATATTGGATAACATGATGTTGTTTTTCAATTCGCTGACCCAAAATAGCGCCTATTGCATAATCTGAAGCGTCGCACATAACTTCGAATGGAATGCTCCAGTTTGGAGGTTGAATAATGGGTGCCGAGGTTAACTCGAACTTGAGCTTGTTGAACGCAGAGAGACATGACTCTTAAAAGTCGAAAGGAACATCCTTTCCCAATAGCTCACATAAAGACTTCGAGATTTTCCCGAAATCTTTAATGAATCTACGATAAAAACCCGCATGGCCTAGGAATGACCTAATTTCTTTGACCGTTCTAGGAGGTGGTAATTTTTCAATTAGACCTACCTTTGCCTTATCTACCTCAATCCCTTTAGCAGAAACAATGTGCCCTAGCACAATCCCCGATGTTACCATGAAATGGCATTTTTCCCAATTGAGGACAAGATTGACCTCTTTGCAACATTGAAGGACCAAAGTCAAGTGATGGAGACATTCCTCAAAACTTGGTCCGAAAATTGAAAAATCGTCCATGAACACTTCGAGATATCTTTCTAGCATGTCAGAAAATATACTCATCATGCACCGTTGAAAAGTAGCGGGTACATTGCATAATCCAAAAGGCATGCGACGATACGCGAAAGTTCCAAAGGGACAGGTGAACGTTGTTTTCTCTTGATCGATTGGAGCAACAGGTATCTGGTTGTACCCGGAATAACCATCTAAGAAGCAATAATAAGAATGTCCTGCTAGACGCTCTAACATTTGATCAATGAAAGGTAAGGGAAAATGATCCTTTGGAGTCATCGAGTTGAGTTTCCTATAATCGATACACACTCTCCATCCATTTTGGACTCGAGTGGGGATTAATTCGTCGTCTTGGTTCACTACCACAGTGATACTAGATTTCTTAGGAACTACTTGTATAGGACTCACCCAACGACTGTCAGAGATAGGATAGATAATACCCGCATCTAGCAATTTCATCACTTCCATCCGAACCACGTCTTTCATGACAGGATTTAGTCGTCTCTGAGGTTCTAAGGAAGGTTTAGCAAAATCCTCTAAACGAATGTGGTGCATCACCAAAGATGGACTAATTCCCTTGATGTCAGCTATGCTCCAACCAATAGCTTCTTGATGTTCCCTTAATACTCCTAACAACTTTCCCTCTTGGACTTCATTGAGGTGAGAGGAAATGATCACAGGCAAGGTTTGATTCTTGCCAAGAAATGCATATCTCAAGGTCTCTGGAAGAGACTTGAGTTCCAATTTTGGAGGCTCGACATGAGAAGGAACAAGATTGGATGTGCGCACAGGAAGACTTTCAGCTTTTGCGTGCCACCGCACAGAATCTAAGAGTGGAACGGATTCAAGCAAAGCATTGACTTCGCTTATAGACTCTTCTACGTCCAAGTCAAGGCCAAAATGAGTCAAACATTTCGTTAGGGGATCAGAGTACCCTAATTCTTGATACGTTTGATTGACTAGCGTATCTATCATGTTCACTTCCTCAATACCATCATCTACATCAATTCCTTGGAAATTGTGGAATACGTTCAGTTTCACTTTCATATCCCCTAATGCTAAAGTCATAATTCCGTTTCTACAACGAATGACTGCGTCAGACGTGGCTAAGAATGGACGTCTTAAGATGATAGGAATATGACTATTCGAATTGATGACTGGCTCTGTGTCTAAGACAACAAAGTCAACAGGAAAATAGAAATCTTTGACTTTAACTATCACGTCCTCAACTATACCTTTTGAAATTTTTATGGACCTATCGGCTAGACTCAACGTGATATCTGTGGGTTTCAAAACCCCCAAACCTAATTGTTTATAAACTGAATAGGGTAAAAGGTTCACACTGGCCCCTAAGTCTAAGAGACATTTTTCGACCACTTGATTTCCAATATGAATAGAAATTGTCGGACATCCAGATCCTTAATTTTGGTCAATTGTATGACGATCATGTGACAGAATAGGTTCGCTGATCGATGATGGAGTGAAGCTTGGTGCTAATAGATTCTCTCCGAAGGCATGCCTTTAGTGGGTCAAATCCTTATAAGACTTCAATAAGAAGCTGCTTATGGCATTGGAATGGAGTGGGATATGATATGCACATTTTGGAAGACTTCTAAGACAACCTCAAACTGCTTACCTTTTTTAGAATCTCTAAGGCGATGGGGAAATGGAGCTTTTGGAATTGGCAAAATGATAGGAGGATTTTCCAAATCTTTCTTCTTCTCTGTTGGAGACTCTATGGCTTCTTTTTGAACTTTGTCCTTTTCTAAGACCTTTTCTCCCGTTTCAATAGGTTGGACCTTGTTGTCTACTTCTTTCCCGAACGCAAGGTGTGGATAGCCTGGACTGAGTCTTGTGGAGCTCCAGAATGGCTTCCCTATTCGTATTGACCTTTTGATCCGTTTGGAATCAAAGGTTGACCTCTAGGGTTAGGGATAGTCTGACTAGGAAATTGACCTTTCTCTCTCCACTCAAGGAAAGAGCTAACTGCCCCAACTGAACTTCCATCTTAGCTATGGATTGTGCAGTGACCTGGTTAATCTGAGTTTGATTTTGATAGGTTTGCTGTTGAGTTTGGATGAACTGCTGTTGCTGCCTCATCAACTCGGCAATCATAGATTCTAAAGACGACTGTTGTTGGGCAGGCTACTGGTAATTGGTCATGGGATCTGGTATGATGGCTCTGCAATCAGTAGATTGTTGGGGTTCATAAGGGACTTGAGAAACAATGGCTTGGTTTGTGGAAGAACCAGATTGCCTAGGAAAACTCCTATTGTAAACTGACGGACCACTAGATTGAATAGGTTCGCTCTGTCTGTATGAGAAATTAGGATGAAACCTATTATCTGGGTGATACGTTTGGCTAAAAGAGTTTGGAGTTGGCTTCTTAAAAGTACTATAGCCATTAATCGCATTTGCCTGTTCAACTTTAATTTGAGGTAAGGTGGGACAACATTCGACCAAATGGTCATTGCCGTCGCATATGACACACAAAGAACTCGGTTCGACAGTCACTTGTGAAATTGTACGAGGGTCTAGGTGAGGTTTGGATGCTGAGATGGTAATTGCATCTAACTTCTTCGTGAGATTATTCATCCCATTCACTAGACTACACATGACATTTTTGAGATCAGGGTCTGCCTTCATCTCATACATGCCTGTCTTCCTAACCGGATCGTCTCTCTCAAATTCTTCTTGGTTAGTACTCCAGTTTTGAGCACTCTCAGCTAACTCTACGAGGAAATCGTACGCTTGGTTGGGAGTCTGGTTCATGAACTGACCCTTATGCATTGACTCGACTAAGGTACGTTGATTCATTGTTAATCCTCTATAAAAACTTTGCACCAATGTGCTTTGTCAATGCCATGGTGTTGGCACTTGACCAATAAATCATTGAATCTTTCCCAAGTTTGGGAAAATTCATCATCAGACGGGCTCTAAAATTTCTAATAGAGTCCTTCATTTTCTCAGTTTTGGCCTCGGGGTAGAATTTGGCCATAAATTTTTTTGATAGAACATCCCAGGTAGATATGGAATTGGGTGTTAGGGAGTTCAACCACGCAGCTGCATGGTCTTCCAAGGATAACGGGAACAGAATAAACTTGATACTCTCCTCATCTAGATTCTGATTTCTAAAAGTTTGACATATAGTCAAGAATCGATTAAGATGGGTGTAAGGTTGTTCACGCTCTAAACCGTGGAACTTAGGGAGCATATTGATGGTGGCAGCCCTAATTTCAAACTGAGGTGCATTGTTCAACGGTAAAACAATGCATGTGGGAGGAGATGCGGAAGCTGGAGCAAAGAGCTAATTGAGAGTTCGCTCTCGATCACCTATCATAACTACTAATGGTGTCTTGCGTATCCTACTGATGGTACGTTCGATCTCAGGATCAAATGGTTCTAACACGTTATTTTGTCAACGTCTACCAAGCATACAAATCAAACAGTCGATCAAACAATCACGAATAGAAAAGACTGGACCTAGATAGGTTGCCTAAAGCTAGACAGCTCCTAACTGGGTAGAAATAGCGCAACTAGCCTTTCAACTCGGTTCTATGAAGTCAAGTTTGAATCATTCAGATCTCCAGATCGGAGGAGGCGCATAATGCATAAGCAAGAGCACGCTTAAATACCTTCCTTTCTTGAATAGACTGAGTCTATCCCCTTAAAGGGCAAGATCTTACTAGATACAAAAATGACCAAGAAGCGCAATTGGCACAACTTGAAACGGAATTTCTCCTATTGAGCTCGTGGGCCATAGTCAAGTCTAATTGATTTTAATTAATTTGATTGGATACAAGTGAATTGATTATCCTAATTAGAGCAAGGAATTGGTAATGACTTCCAATCCTTATCTTATCATGCCATCCCTAGGAGAGGGGTGCTCTTTACTACCTAATTAACTATTCCAAGTGTGTGCAAATTGGAAAAATAACATACAAAGGCAAGGAGTAACCCACTAGCAAAGAGAGGCGTGGGTGTTTCGAGATTACCTCCCGTGCTAGACGGGATGAAGACGGTTTGAGTCGACTTAGGCCACGAACTCCAATTTTGGTGTGCGAACCTAAGGAGCCGTGACGGTATTGTCCACCCATCGTCCTTCCTTAGTCTATTACAATCCAAGCCTTCTTGGATAATTAATAAAAATTACAAGAAATCCTATACAAGAGTTTCTAAAATAGAAAAATAAACCTAACTAAAGATTAAAGGAAATTGAAAGAAAAAGAAGAAAAAAAAAATGTTCACCTACAAGAAGCAAAACAGAAATGTTAGCAGAAATGATAGTAAATGGACTCAAAAACAGAATCTGACTTACCGCTATTTTGCTGACTTTGTCACATTTTATAAAAAATTTTGTTCTACCCCAAATCGATATACACTAATAGATAATCAGAGATCGGAGTAGAAAGTTACAGTCAGTTTAAGTTCTGCTGTCAAGGGTGAAAAAGAAAACGAGAATGACTTTTTTTTTTTTTTCAATGTTTTTTTCTTCTTTTTCTTCTCTCTTAAAATCTCAAGAACACTTGAACTTATAGAAAGAAACCAAAAGAAAAAAAATAAAATAAAATAAAAATGAAAAAAAATAAATTTTAAATCAAAACTTACCACTACTACCTTTACCTTTCCCCGGCAGCGGCGCCAAAATTCTGATGAGACTATCGTTGTTCTTCTCACCGGAGTTAATAATAATCTTACGTTTACCTTACTTGTGGGGCAAGTAGAGGATCGAACCCAAGAGAAAGGAGGAATAGAGTTAAGCTAAGAAGATAAAATTCAAATTAACTAAAAGGAATTAAAACTGTTTTTCTTTGTATTTTTGAACTTATAAGAAAATGTAAAATTACTAGAAAAGAAACTAAAGTAAGTGAAATTAAAAGCAAGTAAACTTATGAAATTAAAACACCATTAGAGGTGGATCTACCTAGAACATGTTGATGAGCAATTCTTAGTTTCAAGTCTTTTTATAACTCAATCGTAAGGGCTTGGTGTTAGCTCCTTAGATCGGAAAGTTTTGCAAATGAAATGAAATAAGGGAACATAAACAAAGTAGAATTCTTTGAAAACTTTCTACTACTAATTATCTAGTTTAAGAATACTTTATCTTGATCTAATCTAAGCATAAAGTATCTATATTAAGAATAAAAGGTGCAAGAAACTTAAAGAGAATTCATAAGCATTTTAAATAAAAGAAAGGCATGAAATTAAAAATAACACAAGAACTTGCTCTAGGCTTTTCCACTCTCCAATGGAGGGGAAGTTAGCCTAATGTCATTGCAAGAGAGGGAAGATAAGAGATGAAAGAACTTTTCTTCATTTCATGGAGAAAATTACAACTTTTTCTTCTTCTACTTCTTACAAGACTAATTAGCCAAAAGAAAATAATTAGAAAATGAAAATACAAAAAAATAAGAGAATAGGCAAAGAGCCTTAGATTAAAGGAGTCTTGGATAAGAGAACCAAGATGGGACCCTTTCTCTAGAAATGAAGGCTCTATTTATAGAGAAAAATGTGTGTAGAAGAGTCTAAAAGTAGCCTCCACTTTTCTTTGCATAAAAAGACAAAAGAGGAGAATATGAGTTAAGGATTAGGGCATTCCAAAGTGTTATGGCATTTCAAAGTGGGCCCAAATGCTTTTGCCTTAAGATTTTGATTCCAAATTGTTGATTTTCTGCACAAGAAACACACGTAATTAGATTTATCTAGTAAATGAATTTATTTATATATAATTAAGCCTAATTAACATGCAACGTGGTGGTTTGAGGCTTATCATGATTATTATCTTAATATAGAGAAATAGGTACAAAAATCAAGATAAATATCCAGAAAATGTGCGTATAATTGAGTGTTTAGAGACACTCATAGCCGGAGGTAAGGTTTGGCCAGGCTTAAAATTCCCTTTGAAAATGGCCTTCGAGCTATGCTGCTACTCGACTGGTGGGCTTTAAGCTTATGTGAAAAATACCTTAAGTCAAGCCCATTTTCGAAAAGTTCTTGATGTTTTCGAGTTCAACCTTGGCAAAAATGGGGTATCTACAACTGTAAGTTTTTTTATCCTATTTTAATTTAGGTTCCATGGGCTATTGTTTACTTCTTCAATAGATATAGTATACTGTCAAATTAAATAAATATTAACAATTAGTGGCCACAAGTTAGTGCTTTCTGAAAACTTTCCTTACTAATTAACTAGTAAGGAAAGTGTTTTCCATTAAAATGTAAGTCAATTAAAAGGAAAAAATAAAATTAGATACTCCTTTGCATTATTAATTATGATAAACTTCATTTTGATTAATAAATAATTTAAATTAAATTCAAAAAAAGAAAAATTGTATTTGTGAAACCCATCTTATAACACCTTGTTTGGTAAACAAATTAGGCCATCTTATTATGCCCTATCACTCTCCATAGCCTGCAAAAGCGGTGGAACAAGGTGCTCTTTAATCATCAACCAACAAATGGTGGAACACTAATTGACAGTTTTGTTATTGTTTAATCATTTTTGTGGTCAATAAGCTGGCTTTGAAAGAACTCCACTTTAATATAAATGGATCTAAAAGCAATTAATCACACTAAATAAATAGAAATGAGCATAGAGATCAGACTACCAGGCCCACCCTCCCCAGGTCAACCGTACAATAGTAGTGATCTACAACAGTTCCCTTGTATTGAGGGCATGCACTATGAACACACATGTATGCATTACCTTTCGGCAAAGAAGAGTATATGATCTGCCTACCAATCAACATCAACTTTTTATCCACCATCTAATGTCAAACTTTTTAGTATGAGCTGCCAATTCTAGTGCAACAAGAAGAATCCATTAAAAGTGTTAGTATAAGGAACCAGTAGAGATACACGCAAGAAATTATTTCTCTAAAGTGAACTTGAAGGAGTATAAGAAGCCTAAGTGAAACTGCTTCACATCCAGAAGAGAAGAGGAGACAGATTAAATAGATAAGAGAGAGAGAGAGAGAGAGAGAGTAGATGGTGAGGGAATGGAAAGAGGTAGTAGCTGGAGAGGGAAGTGGTGGTTGTGGTGTTGGCGTACTCTTCTTTGTGGTCTTGGGCACTCTTTTCCTTGTATCAACTATCATCTTCTCTTGTGCAAATGGTGCATCCGAAAAAAACTCTAGCGAGGACACCACAGGTTACGGTGCAGGATGCTCTGCTGGTTGTGGCGCTGCTTGCGGTGGATGAATTCGTCTTCACTGCTCATTCTAACAAGAAGAGGAAGAGAGGTGGAAGGACCCAGTTGTTTGATTTACCAAACAAGCGAAGGAATTATTATTTCCAAGAGATGGTTTTTTCTCGATTTCTGATTCTTATTAGTTTGTAATTAGAAAACAAAATAGGCTACATTGGTTAATAGTAAGTTGATGCTTTCATTGTCCTCCTTAGTATTTTTACAGTTTTTACTGAATTGTATTTCCACTTTGAACCTAAAAATTTCTGTCTCCCTAAAAATAGGGTTTAAATCCGAATTTCTAGCAGTATACATGTGCGAACCAATGCAACCATAATGACAGTTTATCTATGGACATGGGAATTAGCAACTTCAGTCATGCTTCATTACTAAAGTGGTTCAAGCAGAACTAATTGTCCCTTCCTTCTTTTTTTATTTATATATATATTTTTTCAGCATATTATTCTTGTCCAAACCTTACAAGCTATTGCTGGGACCCAGTGCAAAAGTTTAAAATTTTGTCTCAAGGCCTTATCTTGGGCATTATTTGTGTAAAACGTACATTTGATGTGGCCCAATAGGTCTCCATGTTCTTAAGAGTTTCAGAAGCGGTTGGATTCTATTATTAAAGAAAGCCAATAGATAATGGAATATGACTCAGAATTTGAAATAAATTGGACTCTCCCGTAATGAATTAGTAGGAGACCTTGATAGATTGGTGTTATCTAGGCCCTCAAAACTCATCTATATAAGTTAGGGACGGCAACCCCTTATTTCACGATAATACACTTACCATTTTCAGTGTGCCAATTAGTCTCCATCAATTACATTACTTAGCCATTCCTAGTCAAGATAGATACGGAGAGGAAGGTGTGTCTAGGGTTTGGAGTATAACGAAAAGGTGAATCAATTGGATTTCTACTCATTTATTTTATTCTCTGAAAAAGCTGCAATTCGAGGCCCGAGGCCATCATATTTTGTGAAATTTGATGGACCTGAAATCAAAATTTTCATTTTCAATTTTTTTCTTCTGAAGGGTTCAAACCATTAATGGAGGGTGGGAGAAATTCAACGACTCTAAGACATCGAATCTATGGAACAACACAAGTTATGACGACCCTAGGCCGTCTAATTTTGAATTTTGAAATTCTTGGGCCTTGGGCCGTTGAAATTTCCAGTTTTCACATAGTGGGTACTCTTTTTGAAACTATAAATGTTAAATTATTAAATCTTTTGAGATGTAATTAGATTCTAAGATCATCATGACTTATTCGTAATAAATTTTTTGTTAAATTGTTTGATTAAAGACTTGTTAAATAGGAAAACAGTCTAACAATTGGTGCCACGGCGAATATATGCATCGTGGAGATTTCGTTTAAATTTATTGTAATTCTCTATAGGTGATTATTAAAGATTGTTAAATTGTTTATGAAAGTCTAAATCAGATTAAATTGTTATTACCTTTTATCTTGATGGATTAGTATTTTGAAAATTCATTTTTAATGTTTATTCAATCGTTTATTGGACCCTTTTTCAAACTCAGGTTTTGTTTACTTGTTATAAATTACCTATCATTTTCTTTATCTCAGAGAATCGGATCATAAATCAGATTTATCAATTATATAGGATATTTGAAAAAAAAAAAAAAGCTGATCTACTTTAGGTTTTAACAATTGTAAAATGATTTAAATAATTTGTGAATCATGGACTTCACTTATCAAGAAATTGGTTAACACAGAATTTTTTTTGAGATACAGATTCAAATCGTTGTAAATTTTGGATGAACCGGTTTAAGGTTTTGAGAAAGTTGTTTTCAATGATTAAAGATAAAATTATTTTAAGAGTAATTTAAGGAATCGGTTTCGACCACCTGTTGATCTTATGGTTCGATTTTATAAAAAAATAAAAAATTTAGAAATTGGTTTTATTTCATCGATACATATTTAATATGTAATGTTTTGTTGGTACTGATCCTTTACTCGAGTTCGTGGAAAGATATTACGCAAAATTTTCAGATTTTGGAAAAATGTCATTATTGGAGAAAATTCTTCAAGGTTCTACAAGTTGATCGATTATATGCATATTGGGCAATTCCATCTAAATTGATTGTTACAGTATGTCAAGTTGTGATTGCATTTAATCAGTTTTCTAAAGTTGATCAAATTATGGACTCACAGATTTAATGTTATTGCAATGTTTGGATGGTAGTTAATATGGGGTGAGACCAAGAAAATAACAAAATAAAAGTACAGTTATTTCCTAAGGCAAGAATCATGCAAAAAAGGGTTGATTCGTGGGTAACCCATTGGCTAGACCAAAATTTCACCACTCCTTGGGTTGCCCACAGACCAGGCCAAATTTTCACTAATCCTTGGGTTACTGCGGATGAGGTCCATTTTTTGGGCTCTCAAAGCCTTGGGGTACTTTTTTCATGGGCCTCACCTTTGGGTGCTTTTGAAGATTTCAAGCTGAATTCTTACACTATACGCTTTTGGTGGATTCCGAGATTGCCCAGGAAATTTTTGAGTGACTATAGCTAGCCCCTCCATGGTTTTAAAACTCGTCCGAGACCGAGACGTCTCGCCCGAGTTAACTTGGTATCGAAGGTGAACGAGACCAACTCACATAGTCATTTTTTGACCAAGATTTAGGACTCACGTCCAAGTTTTTTATTTGTCCCACGAGACGTCTCAAACATATCGGAAAACTCATCTGAGACAACTTGGTATTGGGGCCTAGACGAGATGAGATGTGAAACTGAGTTTTAAAACCACGAGCCCCTCTTCGCTAAGAGTTTCTTGCAATGAATTGCAAAGAAGTAGATAAAAAACTTTAATTTTCTGGGCAAGCCCGAGCTAGAAAGCTTCTTCAACTTTGCCCTACAAAAACTCAGATAATGGAAACTTGATAAGAAAACTTAAAAAAAAAAGAGAATGGCCTTCCTATGCTTAAGAGTCTGATATGGACAGGTTTGCAGTTCTAAGCTTCCTAGTTCGTCTGCAGCGTTGAAGCTTCCAAATGAAAGTGCTTGGAAGTTATAAAGAATTGTAGAAAGGTTGAAACTTGATGATTTGACAGGATAGGTTCAACACTTTCAGTGACAACTATCTGGGACAAAGAATTATTCCCAAATTCTTAGCTCTGAAAACATTTCCTTGTTCTGTTTTTTGCCTTTTTTGTTTTGTTTTTCGTTTTTTTCTTTGAAATAGTTTATACTCATGTTGAAAAGCAACATGCAGGCAACGTTAATGCTAGGGAGTGCTCAAGCAATTTATGGCTCTTGCTAGGCAATACGATACATGTTGAGATTACTCACCATGTTGATTGATGAGTTCCTAAATGTTTGTATATTTCATCTAGTAGGCACTTATCTACTTTTAATCTGTATCATTCAAAGTTTTACAGAGAAAATCGTGTTAAGATCATGGTTTTTAAACTCGTCCGAGACCGAGACGTATCGCCCGAGTTAACTCGGTATCGCAGTCTAACGATACCAACTCACAATGAGTCATGAGACAACCGCGTATCGTGAGATATGCGAGTCGTCTCGGACGATATTTTCACAAAACTCGTCCGAGACGAACGAGATATCCGAGACATTACAAATTTTACATTAACTCGCGAGACAAACGAGTTGTATCGGACGAGATTTTCAAAATCTCGTCCGAGTTAACCGAGATAACCGAGTTTTGCGGAAAAAAAGTTACAAATGAAAATTTCTATTTTATTTTTACAAGTAATAGCTATTGAGTGATATTATTACTTTCTTGTGATAAATACTTAAATGTATTTTTGATAATTTGTTTTATTTTTTATTTAGAAGCTTTTTGATGAAAATTTCATTAGAAATTTATACTAATCTTTAAGAAACATGTGTTTTATTTAATGGGTAGCGTTCAATGGCTAACTTTTTGGTAAAACATTTTTCAAAATATGAGTTAGAAGTTTTGGAATGGGCTGATTTTTGATGAGGATGATCTCTACGGTGAGGAGATCATCCTCACAAAAAATCAGCCCATTCCAAAACTTCTAACCCATGTTTACAAGTTGAAAAATCGTGGACCGTCCATTTTTGTAAACTATTTTTTATGGGGTTAAAAGTTTTGGAATGAGCTGATTTTTGGTGAGGATGATCTCCTCACCGTAGAGATCATCCTCACCAAAAATCAGCCCATTCCAAAACTTCTAACTCATGTTTTGAAAAATGTTTTGTCAAAAAGTTAGCCATTGAACGGGACCCTTATTTAATTACCTTGAATTTGATTGATAGGTATATTATGCTTTTTTTTTTAATTTTATATTTTTTGGGGGGTTCATTTTTTAATAGGAATCAATTCTGAAATTTTCTAAAATTTTTCAGATTTTTTCAGATTTTTTAAATGCTTAAAAACCATTGTTTCAATGTTGAACGAGACGACTCGACGAGACGAGACGTATCATCCGAGTCAACTCGGTATCGGAGGTGAATGAGACGAGACCAAATACCGAGTTTAAAAACCATGGTTAAGATCAATTTCATGCCTTGCACTTAATAATTGCATAATCAATGCATTTTTTACATATTATTGTGTAATTAAAGGAGCTTAAATATGTCTAAATTAGTTTTTAGGCATTGTGAAGCTAATTCAGGTCAATTGAGGACCCAAGGCATCAAATTGGAAGCTTCATTACACTCAAGGCATTAAGAGGGATCAACCATATAAATTTGGAAGAAAACCAGGAGACTTTCACCCTGGAGCAGCCAAAAAAGGTGGTGGTGGGTACAAACGTCCATGCATACTGATGGCTACATCGGCTGATGTGTACAAACCTCGAATATGTCATAGAAACTATGAATAGACCCCTTGGACCTTAGTTTTGGAGGTTACACTCTTGTGATCCTCTTGTATAGAGGATTAGGCTATTTTAGGTCTTCTTCTTCCTCAATTTCTTTGTAATTTTTAGAGAGAATTGTGTACTTGAAGTTGCAAACATCATGTCGACTCTTACTTTACTTATTTTGTATTTTGTATTTCTTCTTGATCTTGCAATTAAAAGTGGCTAGTTCCTTCCATTAGAGAGGTTGATGGAGCTAAGAGTAGTCTTAGTTCTAATTTCAATTTACTTCAATTTCTTCTTAAATGATTTTCAATGTTTCAATTTCTTTTCTTCTTTATGCTTGCTTAATCCTTCTTTACTAGTTAGGCTTAACTTAAATGGATTAATCTTAGACAAGTTCAAGGTAATTCATGTTTGCTTTAGATATCTAGTTATTGAGAGTTGAGTGATCTAAGGGAGGATTCATTGCTTTAGTTATTTAATATTCCTCAATGTTTTATCTTTTGATCCATGTGCATTTGCTTGCTAATTGGGTTGAGATAAGAGAGGAATTGAAATAGATTGAGGTTAGATGTTTAGATTCTATTGTTATTGGTGGATTCTTCTTCTTTAATGTCTTGATTTCCCTGTTTTTCCAAACATTAATTTCTTTTTTATTGTAGTTTGAAACTCAATCCACCTTCAAAACTGATTTTAAATTGTTTAGAAACTAAATTTCAATTTCTGTAAAGTTTAAGAGATCTCCCCACCGTCCCGGTGGATTTGATCCTTACTTGCCAAACACGTAAGGTAAATTTTATTTGTTCTCTATTCTATTATCTACAATAAGGTTGATTGATCTTGATTTGAGATTACCAATCAAGCTATATATCAGGAGTGATTGATGCCTTCCATTGATATGGATAGTGGACCACCCAGAGGTAGCCGTTGTGTCTAAAGCATGAAGATTTGGTACTTTGTCATCAACGTCCATTTGTTGGGATTGTGGAATCGAAGGTTTGTTTTGAGTTGGTTATCTATATGCTGAGTGTATGCGTGTCTTGGAGATCATTTGTACAACATTTGATCGTATCCCTTCCCTGTACTTTTGAGTTCTCGAAACACTTTTATACTAGAAAGTTTTAGTGGTAGTAAACGCAATACAGAAAATAACTTTTAATAATATTGGACTCAGATACATCTACTTTGTAAAACTATTTTGGATTTCTGCAAAAATCCTAGGTTTTTCATCATAGGCCATAAATAAAATTTTTGAATAATGTAAAAAATGAAAACTTAAGACCAAAAATCAGTTCATTTTTTTAATTTTTTTTTCTTCTTTTATTATATTTTTTTATTTTTGCAAAAGATAGTTGAGCCCTAGCTCTGGATATAATTTGACTTGGATGCTTCACATCGAATGTGAGGTGATAAACATATTAAAAGGATTTAGTATGAGTCGCTCTTAGATCCTTTAGAGTCAGCCCCAAAAATGTTTCAAGATTCTCTTAAAAAGGTTTGGGGAACTATAGGTTTTTGAGATGAACAAAATTGTATGAGTGGACTTTGGAGTTTTTGGTTTCACCAATTAGTTTTTTAACCATTATTGTCCCTAGCACCTGTTAGCTTTTTCACCATATTTGATTTTTTACCATTTTTTCATATTGATACCCTTTCTTGAGATATTCATCGTGTACATAATTTTGATCTAGAGAGAATTTTATCCTTTTATTCACGGAGCCCTTTCGGATTTTCACCCTAATCTTTCAAGCCATGCTTACTTTATTTATTTATTTATTTTCAAACACTCGATTTGGAATTCCGTCTTGAATTCGTTAACTTTCTTTATGGTCTTGGGATCCAAGTTAAGTTGCAAGATTGAAGACTCTGCTTTTCTATTCGAAATACTCGATCATGATTCCCCTCTTGACATCATCAACTTTCTTTGTGGTCTTGGGATACGACTTGGGTCAAGGATTTCCAACTTTCTACTACCAAACTTGTTCAGATTCCATCATCATCCATCGACTGACTTTTGAAGTTCTCACCTTCTAATCTCCACTTGATTTAAAAAGTTTTTTATCATAGGAAAAAACTTAGACCATGTCCAGGCCTAAAACAAAATGGAATAATGGCTCAAAATAAAACTTATTGGGATAGGTAGAATTAGAATATGTCCTTATTATTTTTCTTAATCTATTTTGTTTTTTTTTTTTTTGTTAAAAATTATCAATCATATATTCTCATCTTTTTGAAAGATTTGGATGGCCTTGAGATTAAAGTTGTGTCAAGGATTGAAAAGTCTACCTTTTGACATTTTGATTTTTTAGTATTTTTAGTCGTTCATAGTTGTCCTCACGCGAGCTACAAGTATAATTTATTTTTGTGTCATTCATAATTTACACTCATGCGAACTAAGAGTTATATGACTATTTTTTTTTTCTTTTTTCCGTTTTTGGTTTTTGTTTGTTTTTTTGTTTCCTTATAATATTGCCGTACTATAAATCCTAATTTGTGACATTCATTAACTCTGGGTAGTCAAAGAAGACTTTCAGGCTCAAGTTGGTTAATCTAATGATATAACTATTCTTAGGTAATAGAAGGATGGCCTCTTATCTGTGAGATTCTTATTTTAAGTGTAGTAATTTTTATTAGTGTCAATGTTCATCAGTTCAGAAAATATCTATCAGTCCATCTCTGTGACAATCAGAGCTCCTCTTGTCATTATGTTTTTACCACAAAGGGCCCTTTCATACTTCGGCCTGAACTTTCCCATTGGATCTTCTAGCATGGGTAAAATCTTTTTGATAACTAGATTTCCCTGTTGGAATTCTCTTGTTCTATCCTTCTTATTGTAGGCTCGAACAATGTATTGTCAGAAAAGTTGTCCATGTCATACGACTATGAGCCCTTTCTCCTCTCTTTAAGTTTACCAAATCAAACCTTGCTTGCTCCTAATCAAATTCTTCTAGCTCTACTTTCATGAGGATCTTAAGAGCAGGAATTTCAATTTCCACAAGCAAAACTATTTGCATCCCATATATCAAAGACAATGGTGTGGCCTTAAGAGATGTACTAGTTGAGGTTTTGTACTATGGAAAGCAAATGGTAATATCTCATCCCACTCCTTGTAGGTCACCCCACCTTCTCAGTGATCATTTTGATGTTCTTATTTGCTTATGTATGGCTTCGTTCATCTTCGACCTATAATCCATCATGGTTGAAAATTTTGCACAGATTGATTAAGTGAAATTCTTCCAAGTCTGACTTAGCAATTATATTATTTACCTCCACTTCTTGATGGATTATGTTGTGGAATAGTACGGACATAGCTTGTTGATAGGTTGCCACGATAGTTTTCAAACCTAAAGGCATGATTTTGTAATACAAAGGGCTCTAAGGCATGATTAATGATGTCTTTTATTTGACCTCACTGCCATCTTTATCTGACTATACCTAGAGTGTAATACCTCGTTAATTTTTATTTGGTAGTATGGTATTCTATAGTTGATAAAGGATAGAATAATATTTTTTTCTATTCTCTTCTTTAGAAAAAAGATATCATTTATATACATCCTTTATTAAAGAATAAATCTTATACATGGGTATAAATATTTATGTCTATGTATGTGTACATGTGCATGTGTGTAAATAATTGAGCACATAGATGATGAGACTATCGTTGTTCTTCTCACCGGAGTTAATAATAATTTTACTTTTACCTTACTTGTGGGACAAGTAGGGGATCGAACCCAAGAGAAAGGAGGAATAAAGTTAAGCTAAGAGGATAAAATTCAAATGCATTAAAAGGAGTTAAAACTGTTTTTCTTTGTATTTTTGAACTTATAAGAAGATGTAAAATTGCTAAAAAATGAACTAAACTAAATGAAATTAAAAACAAGTAAACTTATGAAATTAAAGTACCATTGGAGGTGGATCTACCTAAAAAAATTTTGATGAGCAATTCCTAATCTCTAACATTTTTATAACTCAATCGTAAGGGCTTGGTGTTAGCTCCTTAGATCGAAAAGTTTTGCAAATGAAATGAAATGAGGGAACATAAACAAAGTAGAATTCTTTGAAAACTTCCTACTACCAATTATCTAGTTTAAGCATACTTTATCTTTATCTAATCTAAGCATAAAGTATCTATATTAAGAATAAAATGTACAAGAAACTTAAAGAGAACTCATAAGTATTTTAAATAAAAGAAAGACATGAAATTAAAAATAATATAAGAACTTGCTTTAGGCTTTTCCATTCTCCAATGGAGGGGAACTTATCCTAATGTCATTGCAAGAGAGAGAAGATAAGAGATAAAAGAACTTTTCTTCATTTCATGGAGAAACTTACAACTTCTTCTTCTTCTTCTTCTTATAAGACTATTTAACCAAAAGAAAATAACTAGAAAATGAAAATACAAAAACTAAGATAATAGGTTAAGAGCCTTAGATTAAAGGAGTCTTGGATAAGAGAACCAAGATGGGACATTTTCTCTAGAAATGGAGGCTCTATTTATAGAGAAAAATGTGTGTAGAAGAGTCTAAAGTAGCATCCACTTTTCTTTGCACAAAAAGACAAAAGAGGAGAATACCAGATTTCTTAGTTCACTACCACAATAATACTAGATTTCTTAGAAACTATTTGTATAGGACTCACCCAATGACTGTCAGCGATAGGATAGATAATACCCGCATCTAGCAATTTTATCACTTTCATCCGAACCACGTTTTTCATGAAAAGATTTAACCGTCTCTGAGGTTCTAAGGAAGGCTTAGCGAAATCCTCTAAACGAATATGGTGAATCACCACAGATGGACTAGTTCCCTTGATCTTAGCTATGCTCCAACCAATAGCTTCTTGATGTTCTCTTAATACTCCTGACAACTGTCCCTCTTAAACTTTATTGAGGTGAGAGGAGATGATCACGGGCAAAGTTTGATTCTTACCAAGAAATGCATATCTCAAGGTCTCTAGAAGCGACTTGAGTTCTAATTTTGGAGACTCGACATGAGAAAGAACAAGATTGGATGTGCGCACAGGAATATTTTCAGCTTTTGTGTGCCACCTCAAGAATCTAAGAGTGGAACGGATTCAAGCAAAGCATTAACTTCGGTTATAGACTCTTCTATGTCCAAGTCAAGGCCAAAGTGAGTCAAACATTTCGTTAGGAGATCAGAGTACCCTAACTCTTGATACATTTGATTGACTAGCGTATCTATCATGTTCAGTTCCTCCATACCATCATCTATATCAACTCCATGGAAATTGTGGAAGACGTTCAGTTTCACTTTCATATCCCTAAATGCTAAAGTCATAATCCCATTTCTACAACGAACGACTGCATCAGACGTGGTTAAGAATGGACGTCCTAAGATGATAGGAATATGACTATTCGAATTGATGACTGGCTCCGTGTCTAAGATAACAATGTCAACAATGAAATAGAAATCTTTGGCATCTATGAATGAGATATTGATATGCACATTTTGGAAGACTTCTAAGACACCCTCAAATTGTTTACCTTTTTTAAAATCTCTAAGCCGATGGGAAAATGGAGCTTTTGGAATTGGCAAAATGATGGGAGAATTCTCCAAATATTTCTCCTTCTCTTTCGGAGACTATGACTTTTTTTTTAACTTTGTCATTCTCTAGGACTTTTTCTCCCTTGTCAATAGGTTGGACCTTATTGTCCACCTTTTTTCCCGAACGCAAGGTGTGGATATTCTGGACTGAGTCTTGTAGAGCTCTAAAATGGCTTCCTTCTTCGTATTAACATTTTGATCTGTTTGGAATCAAAGGTTGACCTCTAGGGTTTGGGATAGTCTGACTAGGAAATTGACCTTTCTCTCTCCCACTCAAGGAGAGAGCTAACTGCCCCAACTGAACTTTCATCTTAACTATAGATTGCGCAGTGACCTGGTTAATCTGAGTTTGATTTTGATGGGTTTGCTATTGAGTTTGGATGAACTGTTGTTGCTGCCTCATCAACTCGGCAATCATAGATTCTAAGGACGACTGTTGTTGGGCATGCTATTGGTAATTGGTCATGGGATCTGGTATGATGGCTCTGCAATCTGTAAATTGTTGGGGCTGATAAGGGACTTGAAAAACAATGGCTTGGTTTGTGGAAGATTGATATTGCCTAGGAAAACTCTTATTGTAACCTGACGAACCACTAGATTGAATAGGTTTGTTCTGTCTGTACGAAAAATTAGGATGGAACTTATTATCTGGGTAATACGTTTGGCTAAAAGAGTTCGGAGTTGGCTTCCTAAAAGCACTATAACCGTTAATCGCATTTGTTTGTTCAACTTTGATTTGAGGTAAGATGGGACAACACTCGACCAAATGGTCGTTGCCGTCACATATGACGCACAAAGAACTCGGTTCAATAGTTACTTACGAAATTGTACGAGGGTCTAGGTGAGGCTTGGATGCTGAGATGGTAAAGGCATCTAACTTCTTCGTGAGATTATTCATCCCACTCACTAGACTAGACATAATATTTTTGAGATCAGGGTCTGCTTTATCTCATACATGCCTGTCTTCCTAACTCGATTGTCTCTATCGAACTCTTCCTAGTTAATGCTCTAATTTTGAGCACTCTCGGCTAACTCTACGAGAAAATCGTACACTTAGTTGGAGTCTGGTTCATGAACTAACCCTTATGCATTGACTCGACTAAAATACGTTGATTCATTGTTAATCCTCTATAAAAATTTTGCACCAACTGTGCTTTGTCAATGCCATGGTGTGGGCACTTAACCAATAAATCATTGAATCTTTCCCAAGTTTTGAAAAATTCATCATCAAGACGGGCTCTAAAATTTCTAATAGAGTCCTTAATTTTCTCAGTTTTGGCCACGAGGTAGAATTTGACCATAAATTTCTTGGATAGAACATCCCAAGTGGATATGGAATTGGGTGTTAGGGAGTTCAACCACGCAGCTACGTGGTCTTCTAAGGATAACGGGAACAGAATAAGCTTGATACTCTCCTTATCTAGATTCTGATTTCTAAAAGTTTGACATATAGTCAAGAATCAATTAAGGTGGGTGTAAGGTTGTTCACGCTCTAAATCGTGAAACTTAGGAAGCATATTGATGATGGCAATCCTAATTTCAAACTGAGGTGCATTGTTCAATGGTAAAACAATGCATGTAGGAGGAGATGCGGATGTTGGAGCGAAGAGCTCATTGAGAGTTTGCTCTCGATCATCCATCATAACTATTGATGGTGTCTTACGTATTCTACTAAGGGTACGTTCGATCTCAGGATCAAATGGTTCTAACGTTGTTCTGTGAACGTCTACCAAGCATACAAATCACACAGTCGATCAAACAATCATAAAAAGAAAAGACTGGACCTAAATAAGTCGTTTAAAGCTAGACAACTCCTAACTGGGTAGAAATAACGCAACTAGCCTTCTAACTCGGTTCTATGAAGTCAAGTTTGAATCATTTGGATCTCCAGATCGGAGGTGGCGCACAATGCATAAGCAAGGGCACTCTTAAATCACCTTCCTTTCTTGAATAGACTGAGTCTATCCCCAAAGGACAAGATCTTACTAAATATAAAAGATGACAAAGAAGCGCAATTGGCACAACTTGAAGCGGAATTTCTCCTATTGAGCTCATGGGCCCTATAGTCAAGTCTAATTAATTTTAATTAATTTGATTGGATGACTAGTGATTGATTATCCTAATTAGAGCAAGGAATTGGTAATGACTTCCAATCCTTATCTTATCATGCCATCCCTAGGAGAGGGGTGCTTTTTACTACTTAATTAACTATTTTAAGTGTGTGCAAATTGGAAAAATAACATACAAAGGCAAGGAGTAACCCACTAGCAAAGAGTGGCATGGGTCTTTTAGGATTACCTCTCGTGCTAGACGGGGTGAAGACGGTTTGAGTCGACTTAGGCCACCAACTCCAATTTTGGTGTGCGAACCTAAGGAGCCATGACGGTATTGTCCACCCGTCATCCTTCCTTAGTCTATTACAATGCCTTCTTGGATAATTAAAAAAAATTACAAAGAATTTTATACAAGAGTTTCTAAAACAAAAAAATAAACCTAACTAAAGATTAAAGGAAATTGAAAGAAAAGAAGAAAAAAAAAATGTTCACCTACAAGAAGTAAAACAAAAATAATAGTAAACGGATTCAAAAACAGAATCTAACTTACCACAATCTTGTTAATTTTGTCACATTTTATAGAAAATTTCGTTCTACCCCAAATCGATATACTATAATAGATAATCGGAGATCGGAGCAGAAAGTTACAGTCAAAATGGGAATGACTTTTTTTTTCAATGTTTTTTCTTTTTTCTTCTCTCTTAGAACCTCAAGAACACTTGAACTTATAGAAAGAAATCAAAAGAAAAAAATAAAATACAATGAAAATGAAATAAATGAATTTTAAATCAAAACTTACCACTAATACCTTTATCTTTCCCCGGTAACGGCGTCAAAATTCTGATGAGACTATCATTGTTCTTCTTACTGGAGTTAATAATAATCTTACTTTTACCTTACTTGTGGGACAAGTAGGGGATCGAACCCAAGAGAAAAGAGGAGTAGAATTAAGCTAAAGGATAAAATTCAAATTAACTAAAAGGAATTAAAACTGTTTTTCTTTGTATTTTTGAACTTATAAGAAGATGTAAAATTGCTAAAATATGAACTAAACTAAATGAAATTAAAAATAAGTAAACTTATGAAATTAAAGCACCATTGGAGGTGGATCTACCCAAAACATGTTGATGAGCAATTCCTAATCTCTAGTTTTTTTATAACTCAATTGTAAGGGCTTGGTGTTAGCTCCTTAGATCGAAAAGTTTTGCAAATGAAATGAGAGAACATAAACAAAGTAGAATTCTTTGAAAATTTCTTACTACCAATTATCTAGTTTAAGCATACTTTATCTTGATCTAATCTAAGCATAAAGTATCTATATTAAGAATAAAAGGTGTAAGAAACTTAAAGAGAACTCATAAGTATTTTAAATAAAAGAAAGACATGAAATAAGAAATAATATAAGAACTTGATCTAGACTTTTCTACTCTCCAATAGAGGAAAACTTAGCCTAATGTCATTGCAAGAGAGGGAAGATAAGATATGAAAGAACTTTTCTTCATTTCATGGAGAAACTTACAACTTCTTCTTCTACTTCTTACAAGATTATTTAGTCAAAAGAAAATAATTAGAAAATGAAAATACAAAAAATAAGAGAATATGCTAAGAGTCTTAGATTAAAGGAGTCTTGGATAAGAGAGCCAAGATGGGACCCTTTCTCTAGAGATGGAGGCTCTATTTATAGAGAAAAATGTGTGTAGAAAAGTCTAAAAGTAGCATCCACTTTTCTTTGCACAAAAAGACAAAAGAGGAGAATATGAGTTAAGGATTAGGGCATTCCAAAGTGGGCCCAAATGCTTTTGTCTTGACATTTTGATTCCAAAATGTTGATTTCCTGCACAAAAAACATACGTAATTATATTTATCTAGTAAATAAATTTATTTATATATAATTAAGTCTAATTAACATGGAACATGGTGTTTTGAGGCTTATCATGTTTATTACCTTAATATAGAGAAATAGGTACAAAAATCAAGATAAATATCCAAAAATGTGCGTATAATTGAGTATTTGGAGACACTCATCAATAGACACGTGGGACTCATCACAATCATTATAAAGGGACCATTGATCCACAAATCATATTCTACCTTATTATTATTATTATTATTTTTAAGTGGATCAATGAATTAGGAATTATTGTCTTTATTAATTATTAAAATTATTCATTGCGTTTTATTTTTCTCATAAGTGGATCAATCATTCAAAATATTAAATAAATAACTATGTTAGAGGAAGATTGGAATGAAATTTTTCTCAATCATTTCTTTAAGAATAGAGAAAAAAAAATACAATCCTATAACTTCATTTTTGGACAATTTTAGAAGGGAATCAAGAAGATGATCAAGTTTTTAAGCCTTAAGAAATCAAGAAAATTGGGAAATAGGTATGTTCCTAATTCTTCTTTTAATTGGAATGATAAGGATTAATGATGCATTTTCATCATGAGGAAAAAATTATATAAATAAAAGGAATGGAAATATATATTGAGAATGAATTTGCATAATAAAAATTGAAAAAGGGCATTGGGTCTTTGAGAAAAATCTCTAAAGGAATAAGTTAGGATCATAGATCATTGGGGGCAAAGCCTGGAAGTCCCTTGAGGAATATCCCGCAAAAGGCATATAACAACTAATGAAATTTCGTGAGTATGAGCCCCTAGATATTTAATATTTCAAAAATTACGTTATCAAAGTATTACTATGTGAAATTGTTGATCATGATTATTGATGCATGTCATTTTTACTCATTATTATTTTAATTAAAAATAGAATTAGTAGGACTCATCTGGCCTCATATCACATTCGATTTTTCATACCATTTCAAATGTGAAGCCTTAATGATGATAACATAGAGTTTGTAGATTTAGTAGTTTGAATTTATTTCATTATAATTATGGTGATATGTAACATTGTGAGTGATCTAGTTTTATTGTGAAAGAGTTTATTTGATGTGGGCGATCTTGTTTGAATATCAATTCCAAAATTATATCCTAAGTAAGTGTGAATTTGGAGTTGTACTAATGTTATTTCAATATCATAAATAATTAATGCTTGGTTTTCTACAAGAATTTAGTGGGAACATTTTATGATGCAAACCGTTTATTTTTATACGCTGGAACACTGAAGACAACGTGAATCCAATTTTTTTTTAAAATGTATTGTTAATAAGAAATTCTGAAATTTTTGTGTGAGTTACCTAATTCATTTATTTACCTATTATATAAATTTCAAGAAATAATTCGTTTGGGAATTATCCTTAACAAATTTTGTTTTCTGGAATAGTTTCTTGTGGTAATATTTCTATAATGTTGAAATTTCGAGGTTTAGACCCATAGTTTAGTGATACTGTCGTCATCTTATCAGAAATTAATATTTTTATACTCTCCTTAACTTGTGGGCAAGTAAGGGATCAAACCCAAGAGAAAGGGGGGGATATTACTAAGTTAGTAAAAAATGAAGTTAATCTAAGTTACAAATTTAAAATCTGTTTTTGTATTTTTTTGAAATAAAATGAAAAATAAATGTTGAAGGAAAATAAAGCAATGGAAATGAAATTTATACTAAGAAAACAAGAGAAATAAATTTATTAGTGATTAGAGTAACCTAAGATTAACAAATAAAATTATATTTAAATCAATCCTTCTTTACACTCAACCTCAAGGGCTAGGTGTGAGCTTTGTGGATTGGAAGATATGACATGTAGCTTGAAATAATACTATAGTTAGAACTTCTTCACTTACTAATGTGTGAAGTCTTTACCATCAAATATTTAGATTAATCATGTTATATATCGATTTTATTTAATAAGTATAAAACATATAAGTTAAGCATATGATTGGTAGAGATTCATCTAAAGCTTTGATCTAGTAAAGTTGGATAAAATCTTGACTAGAACCCTATAAACAACATAAAGAACATGGAAGGATAAAGAAATAACATAGAATAAACATTTTTCATAGGCTTCCTCCTCTCACTAATGGAGGGAGTCTAGCTATGGTCATTGCAATGATACAAGAAGAAATAAGAGAAGCAATACTTGTATTCATGTGGTAACCAATATATACTATCTCCTTGAGAAATTACAAAAGTTGTTAAAATAAAACCTAATTAAAATATGAAAATTACAAAGAAAATACCAAGGGTATTGGGAGAAGAAGAAAGAAGGGACAAGGGTTCAAGGACTCTTTCCTAATTGGGAAAATAATCTATTTATAGACTTGAGGTGCTCTGGAAGGATCCAAAAATAGTCACTATCACTTTTGTGTATAATCTCATGTACGGAGCACATTGGAACTTTTTTAGAGCAATCCATTCGAGGTGGACTGCGCCACATTACTTTATGACTGAGTCACATTAATTTGGAAGTATCCAAACCTCTATTTTGCATGGCTACTTGATTGGTCTTACTGATTGCAGTACACTCTTGATTGATTGATTTGGTATTCATCTAGATGGGTTGATCATTGATTTGTATAATGGATACACGTGATCAATTTTTTGATAATTACATTTATTTTATACAATTAAGCCTAATTAGTATGGCATAACATGAAATGTGATAAATTAAGGCTTAACATACTTATTTACCTAATCTAATAAAATAATGAGGAAAAGTACTGATAAATCAATGTTTTGAGATACTAATTATATCCCAAATTTATCTTTTTCTAAATCCCTTAGAAAAAAAATATATCACTTTCGCAAACATCTCGACTACATTTAGCAAATGAATCAAGCCCTTAAATTGTTAGGTTACCCCTAGTGGATAAGTTTGACTTATGAAGGTTTGTAGATAATATACCCACAAAATTCTAAATAACTTTTGAAGTAATAATGATCAAGATTAATACTTATATCTAAAAGCATAAGTTCTTTTAAGATTTATTAGTCATTTAGAAGTAATACTTGGTATGGAGTCTCAACTCTTTTTTCTCTATGACAAAACTTAGATTTAAATTGACCTATAAGATATAGTAATTATAACTTAAAAACTTTAGAGATTCAGTTTCCTAGAGTAAGTTTCAAGCTTCTAACTAATTTAGAATAATTGGATCAACATAGGATTTTATTCTAAACTTAACTTCTTGTTTGGGGTAGTGAGAAGTACCGATGTTCATTTTAATACCTGTAAGAGGCTTTATCTATGATATTTCAGTGTACTCACATTTTTACACTTGATGGCTTTTATCCTACTGAAATTCTAAAATTTTCAATTTTGATTCTTTTGAATCTTTCTTTCTTTTTTGTTTTGAGGGATCTTTTTCTCTCTTACTGTTTTATTTTTTCTTTTTTCTTTATACTCATTTTTTACTATTTTCCTAAGAAAAATAGGCAACCCTTTTTAAGGTACCCAGTCAACTTCAATGGATGTTATTCAAGACATATTCAATCTAGTTCTGTTTTTGTTCTAATCAACCAATCAAATTAACAAGGAAGTTAAAGTTCATCAAATTTCGATTTTTCTTTATATTCTAGATAGAAAGAAGGTAATAAGCTTACTCAATTCAACCTAGACTCTTGATAATCTTATTAGAAGTAATTATAAACAAAAGATAAACTTTGTTCTAACTTTTGCCTAAGAGAGACATGAATGGAGACTCCAGATCAAAGCTTCCAATCAAAGACTAATTTATTGTTCTTAACTAAGTGATTAAAGATATCAGTTAAGATCTTACACAAAATACAACAAAGTTGCCAAAATGCTTTCTAAATTTTTTAACTGTTTTATCATTTTTTAATAAAATAATAAAAGAAAATAAGTGGAAATCAGACCCTACAACCCCATACTTAAACATAATATTGTTCTCAATATTTTAGTATGCAAATGCAAAACTAAAATTGACAAAAGAAAATGAAGTAGGCTAGAAAGAACTTAAAAATGATCCTACAGTCTTGTGATATTAATACAATGTCTTCTAAAATGAGACAATACGCCACTTACCACTATCGTAGCGTCGATTGTATTTGTCGTATTAATCGTGATCATGTTGTATGATGCTAGAAACATCACAAAAGATATTGTGATAATAACCGAGGTAATTAGTTCTTAAGCTATGTTAGGAAAACACACACTAGTATTTTCAACTTACACTGTGTAAACTAGCACAAAATGAAATAACTACAAAAAAATTGATTTCTGAAAAATACTATAAAAAGAAACTATTTTTGAAACAAAACATGGATAGTAAAACATTCAGATAAAACATAAACAACTACTAAACAAAGTAAAAATAACACATTAACAGATAAACTCCTACTAAAACATTTAATGCTTATGAGCTTTACCTCTAGCACTGGTTGTTTCAAACTCTTGTACTTTCTCACGTTGTTCAGCCGCATCGAGTTGTCGCTCCAACACTTTTTACCATTTATACAGCTTACCCATCTCTTTGAAAACCTTTGTAAATGCCTTTTGGAAGGAACGTGGTTTTACATCATCCAGGAAGGATGCATCCTCAAAATCTAGGCTTGGTGATCTAGCTTCACTCTCTCCAACCTCATCAAACACTTGTCTTGGGTACTCATAATCATGAGAGCTTTCGTGTTCTTCAAAGTGCTCTGGTATCGACTATCACAAACCCGGGGCATATTTTACAAAAGACAATGCACCCTAAATTATGAAAGTTGGATCATCTCGCCTTCGGGTGCTAGAATTGTTATCGGTATTCCTATACATCTCTTAAGAATCTGATAGACTAAGTGTGAGAAAACCAACGAACGAGCTTCTTGGGCTTGACGAAGGCATTGATCAGAATCTCTAAGATGAGATAGGACATGCGAAAAATAGGATCCCTAGTCTAGATTAGGTGCATGATGTACATATGTTTTGCAAAGAGCAAAATATTGTTTTACGTCCCTAAGATGTTTGATGCTACCCATCCCTAACAAAGATATTGATCAGCTCAAAAGCTCTTTGATAGTGATCCTCCACTTTTCTTGCTGATAGATTACAAATCAAGACCCAATCGTATGATAAATAATTCAAATAGATGATGTGTCTAATAAGTTTCATCCTCGAACTTCGTAATTCTTAAGATCGCGTTGATATCTTCAAAACCCATGGCAAACTTGATGCCACGGAACTCGATGGTAAGCAACGAAATGGCGGGATTGCCCGAAACAACAAAAGCCTAAAATTCTCTCACTAATTTCTTGTAATAAACTTTAGAATTGGTGTGGAGCAAATTGCTCCATCCTTGTTTGGTGATGGTCTCGTGAAATCACGTTCCATTGACGCCTTGAAAGTAATGGCCAAAAACAAACTTCTAGAAAATTGTTTGTTTGAAAGAAGTCATAGGTACCACTACAATCAAGAGGGAAAAATGATTGATTATTGAAATTGCCTTGACCCCCGGTCGTCCCGCTAAATAGCGGATACGAGGTCCGATTTACGTATCTCAGGGATTTTAAAAGAATAGGGAGTCGCCACCTAGTTTAGGTCTGGAAACCAAAATTAACTCCAAATGGATATGGGTCGGTCCGTGAACCAGAGAGATGGGTAAGGGGTCAGGTTACGGATTTCGGAAGGTGTTAGGCACCGAATCCACCTGATCAAGATGATCAGTCTCTACTGCGATCCAAAAATATCTTATGATCAACATTCAAAGACTAAAAGTCAAACAAGGGTCCAATCATCATCAAATTGCATCGGATTTACTAAATAAATCCTACAGTTAAAAATAATTACATGATCTAATGAGACATACATGGCACCAAAAATTAATGGATCAATTCGATCATACTTTGAATAATAAAAAATCGATTTTCAATGCCACTTACATGAAATTAAAGAATTGGCTCATTGACGACATTTATCAAATAAATTTGATTTTTGAACTGCCACGTGTATTAAATCAGTGAGTTAACCCACATGCCTATCAAAGAAACTCGATTTTTGAAATGCCACGTGTATTAAAATCAACGAGTCGACTCACAATTTTTTATCAAAGAAACTCGATTTTGGAAGTGTCACCTATACTAAATCGATGAGTTAACCCACATGCCCAATTTATAAAAAAAATCAATTCAAACTCCCAATGTCCCCAAAATCAGTGAGTTGACTCGCAATTTGTTAATCCAAAGAATCTTAATATTCTTTTGGAATCGCCACGTGTATTAAATCGATGATTTAACCCATGTGCCTAATTTAAAAAAAATTAGATTCAAATTTTCAATGTCCCCCAAAATCAGCGAGTCGACTCACAATTTGTTTATCAAAAGAATCTTGATTTTTTTTTATTGCCACGTGTATTATATCGGTGATTTAACCCACATGCTTAATTTAAAAATAAAATCAATTCAAATTTTCGATGTCCCCCAAAATCAGCGAGTTGACTCATAATTTTTATTGTGAAAATCGATTTTTTATTTTTATGTTTAGTGTACACCATTAATTTTGATTGAGTCGATTAAAATCAACATTAATGAGTTGACCCAACAACATCAAAAATTGACGAATGAACCTGATAAATATTAACATCCAATGAGCCGGTCCATCAACTTGGTATACGTGAATTGATTCAATCGATCTATTAATCAAAAAAATATGGGTGAATTGATACACTAATATTTCGGAAACTCTAACATTGTCATTAATACCACGTATACCCCAAAAATCAATGAATTAGTTCGGAGGTATTTAAAAAAAACAAAATCGAGAATAAATGAATAGAAAATAAAAATAAATAAACAAAACAGAGGCATAAAAAAATACTCCTAACCTATTAATATGCAAAAGAATAAAATACAAATGAATCAACAATATATATATATATATATATGTATTGTCCTCCCCTATTGATATGTAAAAGTAAATAAATAAAGAAAGAAAGAAAAAAAAAATTTCAAACAAAAGAGATGTCTAAAAATGTTCCTTAATTTTAGCGATATACAAAAGAATAAATAAAGCATAGAAAAAGATACATAAAAAAAAAAAAATCCTAATCTCATTAACATAAAAACACAAAAAAACTACATGAAATAAAAGAAAACTCTCTTAGTCCTACCGCTATAAAAATATATAAAAAAAACTATTTAATCCTATTCAATGTGCAAGCATGAACAAAAATCACATAAACAACGTTTCTCTTAATCCAACATAAAAAAATGTCGTAAAGACGAAAACAACAAAATTAAAAAAATAAAATGATAATAAAAAAAATTCCAACAGTGAACTCACCTATAAGGAGAATTATCGGGAGTCGGTTCCTTCAGGTACGACTTGGAGGCTTGCAAGTATTTACTGTTGAGAAATAGGACAGAGGGGTGGTTGCACTGCGAAGAGGATAATGACTGAGAGTGAGGTGACTGTATTGGGTAGTGAAAAATATGATGACTATGATGGCTGGTCGGTGATGTGAATGCAGCAAGGCTGTTGAAGGTATTGTAATAGAATCAATGAACTATGAGATAGGCCATTGTAGGAAATGATTTAATGGCAGAAATGTTGGCTGTTGGAGGAGTTTAATGACAGCAACATTAGCTATTAGAGAGGAAGGAGAATGGCGAAAAAAAAAATTGGGGCAGCAACTAACAAGGAAGATAAGGAGCTGAGAAGATGGGTATTGTTGCAAATGAGTTGGAAAGGAGACTGAGTAGTAAGATTGCAGGTTTAATGGAAGAAGGAAAAGAATTTTTTTTTTAATGGCAGACCAAAAAAAAACGTCTCTGTTTTTTTAATGGTTGCTGGATTTTTTTTTTTTTTTGTTTAATGATGATTGTATCATCAAATATCAGAGAGAGAAATGAGAGAGATCAAAGGGATGAGGGAGGTGAGATGGGGGGCTGAGTTTATTGATGAAGATAAGGAGAGTTGCTGATTTTTTTGTGCAGCAAAGGGGCTGCAATGGGTACTCTAAAATGTGAGAGAGAGTAGGCTATCTTATGAAGATGTGGGCTGTTGTTGCAAGTTTAAGGTTGCTGTTTTTTTTTTCTTTTAATGGCTGCCTCTAAAAATGTCTTCCTCCTCCCTCTAACGGTGTCTTTTGTTGCTTATTTATAGTGGTTCACTCATCAGCCATGGGAGAGGGAGAGTGCGGAGAGATGATGGTGGGAGAATTGGAGAAGAAGTGGGGAAAATATTGGGGTAGTTGTTGTCCAACGTGAACATGGGAGAGAGAGAGAGAGATAGAGAGAGACAAACGTGAGGTAATGGGAGAAGGGGTGCGTTGGAGTGGAGAGGTATTAGAGAAGAAGAACAGAACGTAGGGTGAGGATGTGCGTTGGAGAAGAAGAAGAAAAAACGTGGGGAAGAAGAAGAAACGTCTTCTTCTTTTATTTTTGAATTTTTTTCTCTTTTATTTTTTAAAAGCATGAGAGAGGGGGATCCTACACTACTTATACTACGGTAACTCTCCGCCAATGAGTCGTAATTGGTCGATTTAATTTTCCTTCCGATTAGTTGATTTCGATATTTTTATTTTATTTTAGTCGACATTTTGATTTGAAATTTAATTTGATGTTTTAAATTACATTTGAATTGGTATTTGATTTTAAATTTTGTATTTCAATTAGAATTTAATTTGAATTTTAATATTAAATTTGGTTGTTGGTTGATTTGATTTTAATTTTTGATTGGTTAATCGTTCGATTTTAATTTTATTTTTATATTTTAATTGGTTGGGTGATTTTCAATTTGATTTTAAATTGAGTTTTAATTGTTGAATTTGAATTTAACTTTTAATTTAAATTTTTAACGGATTGAATAAATTGATTTTAATTTTTTAATTGATCGGTTGATTGGATTTCGATTGGTTAAGTTTTGAGTTTTAATTTGATTTTAGATTGGGTTCGATTTTAAATTTTAAATTTATTGATAGAATTTGAGTTTAATTTTTATGGTTGATTACTTGAAATTTTTATTTTGGTTGATCGAATTTTTTTATTATTATTATTTTTAATTTGAAATTTTTTTTTTTTGTTTTGATTATTCGATTTTAATTTTAGTTGTTTAATTTAATTTTAATTGTTTGATTTTAATTTTAATTATTTGGATTTTTTAATTTGAATTGTTTAATTTTTAATTTGAATTTTATTTTTAGTTTAGATTGGATTTCGATTTACATTGTCCTAGGGATCGGGATCTCTAAATTGTAGAGTTGGATATTGAGGGGTATTTTGGTCTTTTGGCGATTTTTATAGATTTTTCTCTAACTTCTCTTTTTTCATCAATTTGGGTCTCGTTAGACTCGAAATCACATTTTGAGTACAATGGAGGTACTTTCAAGATTTTTCGGAGGTCTGAGGGGTATTTTCATCATTTTGATGATTTTTTACAAATTTTTATAAATTTCTCTGTTTTCATCGATTTGGGTCCCGTTAGACTCGAAATCATGTTCTGAGTGCAATGGAGGTACTTTCGAGACTTTTTGGACATGTAAAATTTATAATGGGTATTTTCATCATTTTTGTGATTTTTACAATTTTTTAGGGATTTCAGTGTGAGGTTTCTTTCAGTTACTGTGTGAGTATTTCTAAGTTCTAAAGTTATATTTTTCTAGGATAGTGAGGTCTCTAAGTTATCGAATTGTGTAACGAACCTATGCGTACGTTCTTGCTAAGTCAGGTGTAAGATGTAGCAGTCCTAAGCGTGCATAAATTTCTAGGTCGAGTAGTGACGAGTAGGGGGGATGAAAAGACTAAAAACGGAACGAATCAAACAGTACTCACAAGCCTTCGAGTTCTTTTATATTCATCATTAGGAATCCACCACAATCGGGTGACGAATTATCGAATTAGGCAGATGCAATAATGGGGTGTCTACAGATGCCCCTCTTTGGCAGAGGGTGGAAGCAAACTAAATGTCCAATCTATTGTGGTAGATAGTGCGACATCCGAATGCCAAAGCTAGTGACAGTCCATTTTGCAGCCTGATTCGGCAATTTGTCAAAGTGTCCAGATTCTTGAGAATAACCTCTCCTTGGAAAAATGTCAGATCCCTAAATTTTGAAAAAATTCTCCTTGACTAATGCAAATGCAATGTAGGTGAATGTGTGTGCCATTTTGTAGTGATGATTTTGAAATGCGCATCTCCATTCTGCATAAACTGAGCAGGGTTGAGTAAAATCTGAGACGAATCTTAACGAGTATGAGCAAATCCGAGAAAACCCTCAATGGTATCTAAGAAAAATCCGAGAAAACCCTCGGTGGTGTCTGAGCAAAATCCGAGAAAGAATCTCGGTAGGTCTGAGCAAAATCTGAGTAGGTCTAAGTAAAAACCGAGATGACCCTCGGCAGTATCTGAGCAACTCCGAGAAAACCTTCGGCGATATCTGAGCAAAATCAGAGAAAACTTGGCGGTGTCTGAGGAAAATTCGAGAAAAAATCTTTGCAGGTCTGAGCAAAATCTGAGTAGGTCTACGTAAATTTCTAGATGACCTCGGCGGTATCTAAGCAAAATCCAAGACGAATCTCGGCGGGTCTGAGCAAAATCTGAGATGACCCTCGACGGTATCTGAGCAAAATCCGAGAAAGAATCTCTGTAGGTCTGAGCAAAATCTGAGTAGGTCTGAGTAAAATCCGAGATGACCCTCGGCGATGTCTGAGCAAATTCGAGAAAACCCTCGGTGGTATATGAGCAAAATCCGAGAAAATCCTCGGTGGTGTCTGAGCAAAATCCAAGAAAGAATCTCGGCAGGTCTGAGTAAAATCCGAGAAGACCCTCGGCGGCATTTGAGTAAAATCCGAGAAAGAATCTTGATAGGTCTGAGTAAAGTCCGAGACGAATCTCAGTGGGTCTGAGCAAAATATTTGAGTAAAATCTCACTCCACAGGAATCATTATTTATTTATTTTTTATTTTTAATAAAGGTCAGATTTAAATTTTAACTTTCTTTGAACCTCAGGGGTTTTCAAAAAAATACTATCGAAAGGGTAACCTTTAATTTTAGATCTTCCTTATCCTTTGGGATTGGATTTGATCAGGCTTAAGAACAAAAAATGCCCCTAGTTTGATAGCACCTTAGGCATATTTTGAAGAGACATACCCCTTATGTAGGGGAAAATAAATACGCTTCCAAACAAAAGGAGAGGTGCCCTTCAATATGAAAATTAGAAGTCTTAGATTACCATAAGTGCAATAAGGATTCACTTTTAATTTCGATTTTATTGAAGATTATGAGTAAAGCTCATCTGTTGGGAACAAATATTCACTTTTAAGATTCATCTTGGAGATCACGTTCTTTCCCCTTTGGTTCACTTAGGAAAGTAAATTTTTCCAGATCAGTCGTAGACGAGATACATGTGTCTTCTAAGTCTTTGCCTGTCTTAAACTGGGTATTGAAGCTTGGTCATTTCAGATTTCTGATGCTCTGACTCGGCTCGTCTTTTCAGATTCTCGGTTCGACGGAGATTTTCTTTTGATTGCTCTATCTTTTGCCTAGATTGCCTGTTCAGGTTTTCAATCTAGCGAGCATGCTCTAACTTTTGCCTAGACCGCCTTTCCAGATTTTCGATCTAGCGAGCTTACAAATTTCTTTTTCTTTGCTCTTATTGTTGCCAAGGCCGTCTTTTCGGATTTTCAACCTTGCGAGCTTGCCTTAATTTTTGCCTAAGCTGCCCTTTCGGGTTTTCAACCTAGCAGGCTATCTTTTTTTTTTTTTTTGAAGTTCTAGAATTATTGTCTAATCATGCTTGCTATTTTCCTCGACCTTTTCATGAGGTACTTAGGAGGACTTCCATAGGTGAGCTTAGGAATAGGCTAAGAAATAAAAGAGATTTGTGGTTCAAGAACCCGAATGCCCCTTGTATGGCATTCCTTTAAAATAATTTTCTTTTCCTTCCCCATTTTGACAATTTTTCTTTACGGGAGAACATATATATTTTTTATTTTGAACTGGTCGGGCCTGAAGTAACTTCTCAGGTTGCCTACGTACCCCAGAATTTTGGGATCAGACCAAAACGTAGTTCGAACATTTCCTTTCCTTAGGTTAGGTGAACGGGCTGAGAAAGAAGAAAGATGTTTTTTTTTTTTTTAATTTCATTTTTTTAAATGGTTGCAAGGGGCTGAGAAAGGAGATATTTAATTGGGTGACAGGAAAATTGGTTCAACCGAATATGGCCTCCTCAAATGTAATACCGCTTGATCTGGTCAAGGTTTGTCGGTTCTGGTAATTCGATGCCATCGTGATCTTGGAGTTTGACAGCTTTCTCAGGCAGTACCTCTTTGACAATGAAAGGACCTCCCCAATTGAGCTTGAATTTGCCTTTAGGATCGAAGATGGGTGCTCGATTTTCTTTAAGTACGAGGTCTCTAACTTGTAAGTCGTGAACTTTAACCCTTTTATCAAATGTCCGAGCGACTCTTCTCTGATAGGCTTGCACGTGGTACAATGCTTTAAGCCATTTTTCATCGATTAAGTTCAACTCTTCGTACCGGTGACGAACCCAGTCTGCTTCGGATAACTGACTTTCCATTAGAATTCTGAAGGACAGGATTTCCATTTCAACTGGCAAGACAACTTCCATTCTGTACACTAGTGAATAAGTGGTGGCTCCGGTGGAAGATCGTATTGAGGTACGGTATGCCCAGAGCGCAAATGGTAATTTTTCAGACCAATCCCTATGAGATTGACACATCTTCCTGATGATTGCCTTGAGATTCTTATTGGCTGTTTCAACTACTCCATTAGTCTGGGGACGGTAAGGTGATGATTTGTGGTGTAGGATCTTGAACTTTGAACACAGGGAAATAAATTCAGCTTTGAAATGTGACCCGTTATCAGAGATCAATTCAGAAGGTACCCCATATCGACTGATAATATGAGTTTGGACGAACTTGACAACTTTGGATGCAATGAGAACATCATATGAAGTGGCCTCCACCCATTTTGTAAAATAATCAATAGCCACGAGAATGTACTCATGTCCATTCGATGCTTTAGGTGTGATTTTGCCAATTATGTCGATACCCCAAACAGAAAATGACCACGGCGAAGTCAAACCAACTAACTGAGATGGAGGTACATGTATAAGGTTAGCATGTACTTGGCATTTATGGCAGGTCTTGACCAAGTGATGACAGTTTGTTTCCATTGTTGGCCAATACTATCCCTGTCTCATGATTCGTTTAGCTAACATCTTCCCACTCATATGCGGTCCACAGTCTCCAGAATGCAATTCTTCCATTAACCGTTCAACTTGATTTTCGTCAACACATGACAAATGAATTCCATCATAAGACCTCTTGTATAAGTTTCCTGCGCACAGGATGAATTGGGATGCGAATCTCTGTAGGATTTGTCGTTCTTTCCTTGACGCTTCAACTGGGAACTCATGTTTTTCCAATACTTTCTGAATGTCAGTGTACCATGGCTTTCCGTTAGGGAGTCAAGCAGTGAAGTCGACCTGATGGCAATATGTAGGTTTATCTTTGATTTTGACTGTGATGGGCCTTAGTTCCATGCTTGAAAGCAAATGGATCGTCGAAGAAAGAGTAGCCAGAACGTCAACGAATCTGTTCTCTTCCCTTGAAAGATGTTGGAACAAGATGGCTTTGAACTTCCTTACTAAATTTAGTAATACTCGTGATAGGGCTTCAATTTCACATCCTTAGTTTTTCATTCTTCCAACGACTGATGTATAACCAAGGCTGAATCCCGAAATACTTCAATTTCTATGATACCCAGATTCAAAGCAGCCTCGAGCCCGGCAATGCATGCTTTGTATTCAGCTGTATTATTAGTATTGGAGAAATCTAACTTAATAGCAATCGGAATGTGACATCCTTCAGGAGAGAACAAGACTGCCCCTATTCCGTACCCGTTCTTATTCGCCGCTCCATCAAAGTATAACTGCCATACTCTATCTCGCAATTCTTCTTCAACGTTCAGGATATTTTCATCTGGGAATTGATTGATAGGTCTTGTTCCTTCTACCATTGGGTGATTAGCCAAGTATTCTGTTATTGCTCTTCCCTTGACAGGCTTTTGCGTAACATGTATAATGTCGAATTCTAATAATAACAACAACCAACGTGCAGTTCTACCTGTCAATGCCGACTTCTCGAAGAGATATTTTAGGGGGTCCATCTAAGATAATAGAATGACTGAATGAGAGAGCATGTAGTGCCGAAGCCTTTGAGTAGCCCATACTAGTGCTAGGCAAGTCTTTTCGAGAGCTGAATACTTTCGTTCATATTCTAACATCTACTTGTTGATATAGTAGATGGCCCTCTCTTTGTGATTGTCCATGTCATACTGTGCCAGCATGCATACCATAGCTTCTTCCGTGACTGACAAGTAAAGGAGAAGAGGTTTACCTGGGGTAGGCGGAACCAAAATAGGCGGATTTGAAAGATACTCCTTAACTTGGTCAAAAACTTTTTGGCATTGCTCATTCTATACTGTTGGCTCATTTTTCTTGAGAAGCTTGAATATAGGTTCACACACATTGGTATGCTGAGCGATAAATCTGCTAACATACTGAATTCTGCCTAAGAACCCCCGAATCTGTTTTTCAATCTTAAGATGTGCCATTTCTTGTATAGCTTTGATTTTTCCAGGGTCTAATTCGATCCCCCTTTGACTGACTACGAATCCAAGTAATTTTTCAGAAGTCACTCCGAATATGCATTTTTGAGGGTTAAGGCGTAACTGATATTTTTAGATCCTTGTAAGAAACTTTTCTAATGCAGCGACGTGTCCCGATCGTTCTTTGGATTTCATTATCATGTCATCCACATAGACCTCGACCTCCTTGTGTATCATGTCGTGCAATAAGGTCGTAGCTGCTCTCTGATAGGTAGCCCCAGCATTCTTCAAACCAAAATACATGACTTTGTAGCAAAATGTTCCCCATTGCGTGATGAATGATGTCTTTTCCATGTCACGAGGGTCCATCTTTATCTGGTTGTACCCTGAAAACCTATCTATAAACGAAAGCATGACGTGCCCTACTGTATTATCGACCAATACATCTATGTGAGGCGACAAAAAACTATCTTTTGGACTGGCCTTATTTAAATCTCTGAAGTCCACGCACATTCTCACTTTCCCATCTTTTTCGGGAACTGGGACTACATTAGCAATCCATTCTGGGTACTCCACCACTTCCAAGAATCTAGCATTGATCTGCTTAGTGACTTCTTTCTTAATCTTCAAAGTTCATTCTGGCTTCATACGTCGAAGTTTCTACTTTACTGGCCGAGCATCTGGATGCAATGGAATCCGATGTTGGACGATATCTGTACTTACTCCTGGCATGTCCTCATAAGACCACGCAAATACGTCTTTGAACTTTCTGAGCAAATCTACTATCCCTTCGCGTTCCTCGGGAGATAAGGTGACTTCAATTTGAATTTCTTGAGGAATATCTTTAGTCCCGAGATTGACTAGTTCTGTTTCCTCCATTACAGGTTGAGTCCGACATTCATCTTCTTATTCAAGTAATTTAATTAATTCGATAGGTATTTATTCATCAGAAGATTCATCCTTCAAAGTCAGATTATCAGTTAAATCATTATTGTACTTAGGGTAATCAGAAACTTCTTCTATTTCATTAAAGATAGATGGGGTGACAGGACTTACTGCAAACTCGACAGACTCATCATTACTAGACCCAACATACAACAATGACTCATTACATGGTAATTGGAAAGAAACCCGACTGCGGGTGTGATTACAGACTGTGGGTTTTGAGCACCATTCTTGATTGACAAGACTGACACGTTTCCTTCTTCGAGAAACATCTGAGCAATATTGAGTGAATCCACAGTTATCTGCCAATCATCTGCTCCTTCGAGTTTTTTAGATGCTTCGTCTTCTTCCTTGTCAGGCCAACTCATTCAAAAGAAAATCTCAAATCCCGGTTGACGGGTACCCGTGAGGTGATCGATGAAAGGTTCTGAAAAACCACAATAAGGAAAATCTTCCCCTGCTTTCACGAAGCGTCCATTAAGGGTTTTACGATAAGGCTTCATGTTGATTAAATCGATGACATGCCCTTGCCTCCTCGCATTCGCCTTATCTTTCCTTATCTTCCAATATCGGGCCCAGTCTTCCTTGGTAGGTTCGTACCCCAATCCGAATGTCCCAACTACTTCTTGAATGGCTGGTGCAGCTTTAATCCCTTGTTGTCTACGACCCAAGCCCATGCCTGGAAAAATCTTATGCTTTTGAACATGCTGGCCACGCAACAACTGAACGTATTACCGATAGTTACCAGCTCTTTCGTAAAATCATCCCACTGAACAGCGTGAATATTTTCAAATTCAAACCCGCTGAGTTGTATTTCAGACAACGATTTATCCTTGGTTTCTATTTCGTTCACAATCCCCATAATTTCGGCATCCCCATGAAGTGTGATCACCAAACCGTCCTTGATGAATTTAATCTTCTAATGCAAAGTAGAAGGTACGGCCTTGATCTGATGCAGCCACGGTCTCCCTAGTAATAGGTTGAAGGATGACTGAATATCCAAGACTTGAAATTCCACAGGGAAGTCTGTTATACCCGTGGATATTCGTAGCTGCAAAGTCCCTAGTATATCCCTTTTCGTATTATCATAAGCTTTGACGTCTTGCCTAGTTGGTTTGAAGTCGTCTGTCTTGAACCCGAGGCAAGTCACGGTCTTTAGAGGACAGACATTTAATGCACTTCCATTATCTACCAAGACTAAAGGGACTCTCATTCCATTGCAGTCAACGGTGACATGCAGCAGCTTTGTGTGGCTCGGCCCTTTTTCGGGAGATCTGAGTCTGAGAAGGATAAACTATTTTCAACATGGGTTGCCCCTACTATACTAGCTAGTTGATCCGGAGATGTGTCGACGGAAACTTGGGCTGCGGTTAGTGCTTTGAGAACAGCTTCCCTATGAGCTGTGGAGGCCATGAGCAAATCCCAAACTGAAATGTTGGCACCTGCCTTTTTTAGTTGTTTGATCACGATATCATCCTCTTCAATAGTTTCCTGAATGAGGTCTACTTTTTTCCTCCTTGCCAAGGCCGCTGGATTGTCAACGCTAAGTTCTGGTGGCTTAAAAACTCTCTCTTCTCGTGTCATGTGCTTAACTTCATCACAAGAGAGTGAAAATGACTCGTCTTCTTCGGCCAATAGGTAAGGATCTTCATCTGTTATAGAGAATGGGCTTTTCGAGATCATTTGTGCCAAGAGGTGGCTGGTATATGATAGGTTATCGTAGCGAGGTGGGGATAGACAGTATGATTCATCTTCAGTTAGATCAAATGACTCATGACCTATAGCATAGACCTCATCATTAAAAGTTATTCCAACAAGAGGATAATGGGTGGTTTGGCATAGATTGGGTGGATGAGAGAGACTGGGTCGAATGGTAGTTGGGTGTTGGAGACCATATTCAATGTTGGTGGAGGTTGATATGCAGGTAGTAGATTGGTGGTGACATTTGGCTGTGTTGGGGTAAGAATGATGATTTTTTTTTATCATTAATGAGATTTTGGATGGCATGGCGAAGAGAGATGCAACGGTTAGTATGATGACTAGGGATTTGATGGAATTCGCAAAAGACGTTAGGGTTATGTGAAGTTGGTAGGGGGTTTGGCAGAGGTCTAGGCTGGAGAGGGTAAGGAGCCCTTTTTCAATAGTTTCTGAAAGGTTACAGTGAGGGTCACCCCTAGATTGGTGAACTGTCGAGGGGGGGCTACCTGAATTTGCTTGATTATTGGTTCGTGCTGGGGGTTGAACTGAGGTGGTGGAAGTGTTGGCTATATAGGCATAGTTGACGTTGGGTTTGGAATTAATGAAGGGTTTTTTGGCGGAATAGTTGGAAAGGATCCCAGAGGCAAAAGCATCCTCGAGTTGGCTTCTGGCTTGTAACAGGATTCAAATGTGGGGAGATACTAGGCAACTAAGTGCTGAGCATACCCCTGTGAGAGGTTTTTCAGGATGATTACCACTTGTTCCTTTTTTGATGGTCTATCCCACATTTGCGCAGCCTTAGCCTTCCAGCGACTAATAAAATCAGTAAATGTTTCCCCATTCTTCTGCTTAGTGGATTTCAAATCCCTTCGAGAAGTTTCGATTTCAGTGCTGTACTTGTACTGGTGCCAGAACATCCTTGACATATTTTCCCATGTCCCAATTACAGCTGAATCTTGGGACATCAACCATCGTAACGCTGATCCTGATAGAGTACGCTAGAACAATAATGTCATATGTTCGTTATTGAGGCCCATTGTGCGCGTGTTGGTGACATATACCTTGAGATGCGTTTTTGCGCAGCCTACTCCATTGAAATTTTCCATTTCTTGCATAACAAACTTCTCAGGCAGATAGATCTTAGGGATTTGATTCAAAGCCTCTATTCCTGCCACGAGTTCATCAATCCCTTTTATGTCTTTCACAACTATTTCCAACTGAGTCATTCTATTGGCCAACATTGGATTCTCATTAAAATGCTCCTCATTTCCGTCAAGCTTATAAATCTCATCTAGATTCTTAGCTGTGCTACCTTCCGGTCCCTTGCCCCTTTGATCATCAGGTTGGTCTCTTGTTGACTTAGAGATCTGTTCTAGCACTTCTACCTTACTTTTTATGTTGTTCATATCCATTGCAAAGACTGCCAGGATCTTACGAATTTCCGCCAGTTCAGATTCAGAAGCCATTTTTGATGGTTCACTTGGCGCTGATGTTCTTTCCAAACGACCTGACTCTCAACTCTAACCAGGTGGCGGACGCTTAAGTTTGGGAGCAATAGTATCCTGAAACCCCATCAAAGGTGAATTAAGAATTGGTCCCTTTTGATAGCATTTATTTTTATTATTACAATTGATGAGTTGTGCTGGTTGAACTTATGTCTGATGAGGTGATTTATTGTTAATTAGGGCCTTATATAGAAAGAGACTTCTCATTAAAAATCGTACCAATGAGACAAATGCGAACACGAAAGAAATGAGGAGACTCTCCTCTTAAAGCAAAGATGTCTCGATCTAGGACCCTACATGCTCTTCTACTTCTCTTTTCTGCTTCTTGAATGCTTGTTGATCTTTTGATTTAATAAGTAACCGATGGTCCCAAGCGGTAGCTATGTGTTCTACCAAGTGCACAGTCAGCTCCTTAATAGGATGTCGATTCCTCGGGAGCATTGGGATCCATAAAGGAAATCCTATCTGTCTTGGTATCATCCTTGGGCAATAAAAAGATGTATTCAGCAGACCAGTGAGCATTACATGATCAGACCTTTTGAAGCAAGCACGGTGCCTTCATCCATTATTGATCCCAATCTATCCCAATTTACCTCTTGTGTAGTCAAGTTTGAGAGCCAGTCCTTCTAGTCTTCTGTGGATGCAAAGTCCACCAATGTTTCCTTTCTTGTGAATTTTTCCCATTTACTTTCCTTGATTTGCGAGAACTCTACGATACGAAGTCGGATACATAACCACAGATAAAGCAAATGTGGATTTCCTCGAAATCTTGCCCCTCCTGGTGCATTCTCATTTGATAATCCCTCAAAAGTCTTGGTGAGTATTGTAGGGACTGGGTTAACCTTATTTTTAAGTTGTCCGGCAATATCTGCGAAGAAGCCTGGTAACTGATTACCCATCCTAAATGAAACCAGAAAATATGTTGATAATACCCCCAGACATAGAGTAAAATCCCTGGCATTCCTGTGAGGTTCTGGAGCGAAATCCCTAGGATTTTCTTGTTCAGGAGTTTGGTGTACTTCTAGGAGTCTCCGCATATTTAGTAAACCGTGGTCTGTGAATCTTCTTGCTTTTTTTGGCTTAACTCCTAACCCTTTCAAGAGTTCTTTTGTGAATTTGGAGTTCGATAGAAGACGAATCATCGGACCCAATGTGCTTATCCCCATAATATTACAATAATATTCATGAGTTGGACAAAGTGTAACTGAACCAAAACAGAATACGTGGTAATTCAGGTCCTAGAAATTGATCGCGACACATAAGAGATTCCAATTAACAGTTACTGACTTGAGAGAGAATACGCTTTGAAGTCCATATGCACCAAAGTTGTACTTTTCGATGGTGGCGAACGCATCTAAAGCTCTTTTCATCAACAATTGTACATCACCATGAGCCATCTGACCAAGAAACTAACTCTCATTACTGACATATTTAAAACAAGCCACGTCCATTTTTTTGTGTGCAATTTTTAATGTGATTCAACCATTTTAATTTAAAGAAAGGTCCGATCCATTAAATAGAATTAGTTAGAAAAAAAGTTCAGTTATCACATTCGGACCGATCCTATCCAATGGATTTAAAAAATAATATATCACCTCATTGACATTTAATTGAACCAATTAACTCGATCGGCTTGTATATTGATCCGGAAGATTGACTTACCAATTGGGCTAAGGGGTTGAAAAATGATTGGCCAACACAACTTTTCAATTACAATTATTGGGTTGGACCAATATTGCGGGTTCCATTTGAGCGGTGTGTTTCGGTCCATCCATTTACCTTTTAGTTAGTTTAGAGAAAAGTAACCCGGGAGCACTTATGGTCGATTCGAATCGTGGTCTAGTAGGACCGCACCTAAGTTCTAGGCTTTCTATATGATTGAGGCTAGGTTAGGACAAAGCTTAGGTCACTTCAGCCCGAAACACCGATATACTATTCCAGTTTTACTTGGTCAAATAGTACGTGGTGTTCCAGTTTGATATACCCGAAGGTACTGTACTGAACTTGTAGCGTTCACGGGCGTCCCCCGTGTCCCGAAGGACTAGGTTAGCTTAGATCTGGCTACTGGATTTATAAGGACATGACATGATGCAAATATGTGTATGCATGCTTGTGAGTGTATGCAAAAGGACAAAGTGCGCTCGGGGCGTTTTTTGCAAATATCCAACCATACAAATCAAATACATCTAATCATCAATCCAATCAATATAGATAAACAATTAAACATATCTAATCACATGCCAATGAAATAAATGATTAAATCTAGCCTAATCTAAGAGTCTCATTGAGTCAACCGGGTTGACTCGAGGAAAATGTCAACCTAAGGATAGTCTTGGATCGGGTCAAGTTTGACCCTAAAATTCCCAGCGGAGTCGCCACTAAAATTGCCTTGACCCCCGGTCGTCCCACTAAATAGTGGATACGGGGTCCGATCTACGTATCTCGGGGATTTTAAAAGAATAGGGAGTCGCCACCTAGTTTAGGTCTAGGAACCAAAATTAACTTCAAATGGATATGGGTCGGTCCGTGGACCAGAGAGATGGGTAAGGGGTCAGGTTACGAATTTCGGAAGGTGTGATCAAGATGATCAGTCTCTACTGCGATCCAAAAATATCCTATGGTTAACATCCAAAGACTAAAAGTCAAACTAGGGTCCAATCATCATCAAATTGCATCGGATTTACTAAACAAATCCTACGGTTAAAAATAATCACATGATTTAATGAGGCATACATGGCACCAAAAAAATAGATTCAAATTTTAAATGTCCCCCAAAATCAGCGAGTCGACTCGCAATTTGTTTACCAAAAGAATCTTGATTTTTTTTTATTGCCACGTGTATTAAATCGGTGATTTAACCCACGTGCTTAATTTGAAAATAAAATCAATTCAAATTTTCGATGTCCCCCAAAATCAACGAGTTGACTCGTAATTTTTATTATGAAAATCGATTTTTTATTTTTATATTTAGTGTACACCATTAATGAGTTGACCCAACAACATCAAAAAGTGACGAATCAACTCGATAGATATTAACATCCAATGAGCCGGTCCATCAACTTGGTATACGTGAATTGATTCAATCGATCTATTAATCAAAAAAATATGGGTGAATTGATACACTAATATTTCGGAAACTCGAACATTGTCATTAATGCTACGTATACGCCAAAAATCAATGAATTAGTTCAGAGGCATTTAAAAAAAATAAAATCGAGAATAAATGAATAGAAAAGAAAAATAAATAAACAAAATAGAGGCATAAAAAATACTCCTAACCTATTAATATGCAAAAGAATAAAATACAAATGAATCAACAAAATATATATATATATATATATATATATATATATATATGTATTGTCCTCCCCTATTGATATGTAAAAATATATAAAAAAGAAATAAAGAAGAAAAAAAAAAATTTCAAACAAAAGAGATGTCTAAAAATGTTGCCTAATTTTCCCGATATGCAAAAGAATAAATAAAGCATAGAAAAAGATACAGAAAAAAAAAATCATAATCTCATTAACATAAAAACCCAAAAAAACTACAAAAAATAAAAGAAAACTCTCTTAGTCCTACTACTATAAAAATATATAAAAAAAACTATCTAATCCTATTCAATGTGCAAGGATGAACAAAAATCACATAAACAACGTTTCTCTTAATCCTACATAAAAAAATGTCGTAAAGACGATAACAACAAAATTAAAAAAAATAAAATGATAAAAAAAAAAATTCCCACAGTGAACTCACCTATAAGGAGAATTATCGGGAGTCAATTCCTTCAGGTACGACTTGGAGACTTGCAAGTATTTGCTGCTAAGAAATAGGACAGAGGGGTGGTTGCACTACGAAGAGGATGATGGCTGAGAGTGAGGTGACTGTGTTGGGTAGTGAAAAATACGATGACTATGATGGCTGGTTGGTGATGTGAATGCAGCAAGGCTGTTGAAGGTATTGTAATGGAATCAATGAAATATGAGATAGGCCATTGTAGGACATGACTTAATGGTAGAAATGTTGGCTGTTGGAGGAGTTTAATGACAGCAACATTAGCTATTAGAGAGGAATGAGAATGGCTAAAAAAAAATTGGGGAAGCAACTAACAAGGAAGATAAGGGGCTGAGAAGATGGGTATTGTTGCAAATGAGTTGGAAAGGAGACTGAGTAATAAGATTACAGGTTTAATGGAAGAAGAAAAATATTTTTTTTTTAATGGCAGACCAAAAAAAACGTCTCTGTTTTTTTAATGGTTGTTGGATTTTTTTTTTGTTTAATGATGATTTTATCATCAAATATCAGAGAGAGAAATAAGAGAGCTCAAAGGGATGAGGGAGGTGAGATGGGGGGCTGAGTTTATTGATGAAGATAAGGAGAGTTGCTGGTTTTTTTGTGTAGCAAAGGGGCTGCAATGGGTCCTCTAAAATGTGAGGGAGAGTAGGCTATCTTATGAAGATGTGGGCTGTTGTTGCAGGTTTAAGGTTGCTGTTTTTTTTTTCTTTTAATGGCTGCATCTAAAAACGTCTTCTTCCTCCCTCTAACGGTGTTTATTGTTGCTTATTTATAGTGGTTCACTCATCAACCATGGGAGAGGGAGAGTGGGGAGAGATGATGGTGGGAGAATTGGAGAAGAAGTGGGGAAGAACATGGGGGTAGTTGCTGTCCAACGTGAACATGGGAGAGTGAGAGAGAGAGAGATAGAGAGAAAGAGAAAGATAGAGAGAGACAAACGTGAGGTAATGGGAGAGGGGGTGCGTTGGAGTGGAGAGGTATTAGAGAAGAAGAAGAGAACGTGGGGTGAGGGTGTGCGTTGGAAAAGAAGAAGAAAAAACGAGGGGAAGAAGAAGAAGAAACGTCTTCTTCTTTTATTTTTGAATTTTTTTTTCTTTTATTTTTTAAAAGCATGAGAGAGGGGATCCTACACTACTCGTACTGTGGTAACTCTCCGCCAATGAGTCGTGATTGATCGATTTAATTTTCCTTCCGATTGGTTGATTTCGAATTTTTTTTTTTATTTTAGTCGACATTTTGATTTGAAATTTAATTTGATGTTTTAAATTACATTTGAATTGGTATTTGATTTTACATTTTGAATTTCGATTAGAATTTAATTTAAATTTTGATATTAAATTTGGTTGTTGGTTGATTTGATTTTAATTTTTGATTGGTTAATCGTTCGATTTTAATTTTATTTTTATATTTTAATTGGTTGGGTGATTTTCAATTTGATTTTAAATTGAGTTTTAATTGTTTAATTTGAATTTAACTTTTAATTTAAATTTTTAACGGGTTGATTAAATTGATTTTAATTTTTTAATTGATCGGTTGATTGGATTTCGATTGGTTAAGTTTTGAGTTTTAATTTGATTTTTGATTGGGTTCGATTTTAAATTTTAAATTTATTGATAGAATTTGAGTTTAATTTTTATGGTTGATTACTTAAAATTTTTATTTTGGTTGATCGTATTTTTTTATTATTATTATTCTTAATTTTAAAAAGTTTTTTTTTATTGGATTTGATTGTTCGATTTTAATATTAGTTGTTTGATTTAATTTTAATTGTTTAATTATAATTTTAATTATTTGGATTTTTTAATTTGAATTGTTTAATTTTTAATTTGAATTTTATTTTTAGTTTAGATTGGATTTCGATATACATTGTCCTAGGGATCGGGATCTCTAAACTGTAGAGTTGGATATTGAGGGGTATTTTGATCTTTTGGCAATTTTTACAGATTTTTCTCGAACTTCTCTTTTTTCATCGATTTGGGTCTCGTTAGACTTGAAATCACATTTTGAGTACAATGGAGGTACTTTCGAGATTTTTCGAAGGTCCGAGGTATATGAGGGGTATTTTTGTCATTTTGATGATTTTTTACAAATTTTTATAAATTTCTCTGTTTTCATCGATTTGGGTCTCATTAGACTCGAAATCACGTTCTGAGTGCAATGGAGGTACTTTCGAGACTTTTCAAACATCTAAAAATATATGAAGGGTATTTTCATCATTTTTGTTATTTTTACAGTTTTTTAAGGATTTCAGCGTGAGGTTTCTTTCAGTCACTATGTGAGTATTTCTAAGTTCTAAAGTTATATTTTTTAGCATAGCGAGGTCTCTAAGTTATCGAATTGTGTAACGAACTTATGCATACGTGCTTGCTAAGTCAGGTGTAAGATGTAGTGGTCCTAAGCGTGCGTAAATTTCTAGGTCGAGTAGTGACGAGTAGGGGGGATGAAAAGACTAGAAATGGAACAAATCAAACAGTACTCACAAGCCTTCGAGTTCTTTTGTATTCATCATTAGGAATCGACCACAATCGGGTGACGAATTGTCGAATTAGGCAGATGTAATAATGGGGTGTCTACAACTATTGAAAAATCTAATGATGTTTGGTGATCAGATGATTGCGACACAATCAATATTGAATGTGATGTAGTGAATGTGTGCAATTTGATATTGACTACGTTGATCACTTCAAATTTGTACAAACACAGTTGACAAAGAAGATCTGCAAAAGGATTCTTGATGACAATGGTTTTGGAAAATTTTAGAAATAAAGATGGAGAAGAAGATTAGAGATTATGGCTTATTATTTGATTTTAGGATTGATGAAAAATTTTCAAATTACCCTTGAGTCAAAAGAAAATCCTAAAATGCTAAGAAAATAATCTTAAAATGAAAGAAACACTAATTCAGCTAAAAAACAATCCTAAAAATCGAAAAAAAATACTAAAGAGAAATACTAATTCCTATGGTTTTGGATGGGAAGGTAGCTAAGAGTATCGAATAACGTGATAAGGGATCAACTCATCATTTTTAGCACGTAGAGCTTGGGTGCATCTGGTATACCGTGTCGATTCGTCATTGACTATTTGAAGAAAACCAACAAGGGGAAAATCTATCGACAAGTAGACTATTTCATTCTGCTAAGTTTTGTGCAATCTTAAACATATGAGACTAATTATGATTTTTCTTTTAAAACCTACCACTTTGGTTTCGAACCGATAATTATTTTCGGTAAGGGAAATGGCCAAGTTCTAAGACTAACTGAAGTTAAAAAATGACAGTACTCATCCAAAATTCTAAGACTACTAAAAAAATAAAATGCATGGATTGCCTCCAAGAAGCACAAAGTTCAACGTCCAGAGGTACACACTCAAGATATGGTTTGAAATTTTGGCCATTCACTTTGAAAGTAGATCTGTCCTTAGGATTAAGGACTTCAACAATACAATGGTAGTAAACTGTTTGAATAATAAAAGGGTTAGTCTAGCGAGACTTGAGTTTCCTTGGAAAAGGGTAGAGTCTGTTGTTGTACAACAAAACTCTTTGACCAAGCTTAAAATTTTGTCGAAGAATGTGCTTATCATGATAAAATTTTGTACGCTCTTTATAGCGTATAACACAATCATAAGAGTCACTTCTAATCTCTTCTAATTCATCGAGTTGTAATTTGCGATGCTCATCGACTTTATCGAAATCAAAGTTGAGGCGCTTGATTATCCAATATGCTTGATGCTCAAGTTCTATAGGGAGATGACAGGCCTTGCCAAAAACTAATTGATAGGGCGACATTCCTATTGGTGTTTTGAAAACGGTTCAATAAGCTCATAATAAGTTATTTAATCTCAATGACCAATTTTTCCACTGAAGGATTGATTATTTTTTCCATAATGGTCTTGATTTCTCTGTTAGAAATCTTTACATGTCCACATGTATGTGGATGGTAAGGTGTTTCCTCATCAATGATGTAAAGATTTTATTGCAAAAATACGAGCCACTATCACTTATGACAGCTCGTAGAGTATCGAATCTTGATAAGATGGTCTCCTTAACAAAGTTGATTACCACCTTGTGATCGTTTGTTTTACATGCCACAGTTTTTACCTATTTGAATTGGTAATCAACAGGAATGGGGATATACTAGAAATCCTATAAGATAGGAAAGGGTCCCATAAAATCTATGCCCCAAACGTCAAAAATCTCGACGATCAAGATAGGATTCTGAGGCATTTTATTTCTCTTGAAGTTTTTTTCTAATTTCTAACATCGACTATAAGATTTGCTAAACTCGTGGGCATCTCAAAAAATAGACAGCCAGAAGAAATCCTACTGTAAGATTTTTATAGCGATTTACTTACTACTGAAGTGCCCTCCACATGTATTACTATGACAAAACTCTACGATATTGGCTTAATCGTAAGTTGGAACACAACGTCTAATAATCTGTTCGGAATAATACTTAAATAAGTATAGTCCGTCCAAGAAATACTATTTAGTTTTTGAAAGGAGATGGAGTTTCTCTTGCCTAGTCATTGAGCCTAGCAATTAACCTGTAACTAGGTAGTTGACAATGTCAGCGTACTATGGATTGTTAAATTATTGATTTTCATAAGTTGCTCATCAAGAAAGGATTCAAAAATGGGTAAAGATTCCTCAAACAACTCAATAACAATCTTAGATAGGTGATCGGTTATGACATTTTCCATACCTTTTTTGTCTTGGATCTCGAGATCAAACTCTTGTACGAGCAGAATCCAATGGATTAACCTTGATTTAACATTCTTTTTAGCTAAAAGGTACTTCAATACAACATGGTCTATGTAGACCACAACTTTCGATCCTATTATATAGGGGTGGAATTTATCAACAAAATAGACCACTACTAACATTTCCTTCTCTGTTGTAGAGTAGTTAAGCTAAGCATCATTGATGGTTTTACTGGTATACTAGACAAAATGTAAGGATGTTTATCGATTCGTTGACTCAAAACATGCCCATCGCATAATCTAAAGCATCACATATAAGCTCAAATAGAATGTTCCAATTTTGAAGTTGAATGATGGGCGCCGAGGTTAACTCGAACTTAAGCTTATCAAACGCAGAAAGACTTGACTTTGAGAAGTTGAAAGGAACATCCTTGCCTAAGAGTTCACATAAAGGTTTCGAGATTTTCCCAAAATCTTTAATGAATCTATGGTAAAAACCTGCACAGCCTAGAAATGACCTAATTTCTTTGATTATTCTAAGAGGTGGTAACTTTTTAATTAAAACTACCTTCACTTTATCTAATTCAATCCCTCTCATAAAAATAATATGCTCTAACACAATTCTGGATGTTACCATATAATGACATTTTGCCCAATTGAGAACTATGTTGACTTCTTTAGAGCACATGAGGACCAAAGTTAAGTAGTGGAGACATTTCTCAAAACTTGATCTGAATACTGAAAAATCATCTATCAACACTTCAAGATATCTTTCTATTATGTCTGAAAATATATTCATCATACACGGTTGAAAAGTTATTGGTGCATTACATAACCCAAAGGATATGCGACGACATACAAAATTTTTGAAGGTATAAGTAAAAGTTATTTTCTCTTGATCAATGAGAGCAATGGGTATTTGATTATACTTGGAGTAACCATCTAAGAAGCAATAGTGGAAGTGTCTTACTAGACTCTCTAACATTTAGTTAATGAAAGGTAGAAAAAAGTAATCTTTGGGAGTCTTTGAGTTGAGTTTCCTGTAATCGATACACACTCTCCATCCGGTTTGGACTTGAGTGAGAATTAACTCGTTGTCTTGGTTCACTATCATAATGATATCATATTTTTTAGGAACAAACTGAATGGAACTCACTTAATGACTGTTGGAAATGGGGTAGATGATTCCCGCATCTAATAGTTTCATCACTTCAATCCGAACTACATCTTTCATGACAGGATTTAGCCATCTCTAAAAAGTATGGATAAAGATTTAATGAAATCATCTAGATGAATGGGGTGCATTATCATGAAAGGACTAATTCCTTTAATGTCCACTATGGTCTAATTAATATCTTATTGATGTTTTCTCAAAAATTATAACAATTTTTTCTCCTGGACTACACTAAGGTGAAATAAAATTATCACAAACAAATTTGCCAAGAAATACATATCTGAAAGTCCCTAAAAGCACTTTGAATTCTAATTCGATATGTTTTATTTGGGAAGAAACGAGAATGAAAGTATGAATAGGAAGACTTTCAACTTTTACGTGCCAACATGTAGAATCTAAGTAAGGAATAGAGTCTAGCAAAGTATTGATTTCGCTTATGGACTCTTCTACGTCAAAATCTTGATCAAAATGGGTCAAACATCTTTCTAGGGGATTAGAATACCCTAAATCTTGATATGTTTAATTGACTAGTGTATGTAACATGTTCATTTCCTCCATATCATTGTCTACATCAATTCCTTGGAAATATTGTAAGACATTCAATTTGACTTTCATATCCCCAAATGCTAAAATCATGATCCCATTTTTACAATGAATGACTTGGTTAGAAGTTGCTGAAAATGGATGTCCTAACATTATAGGAACATGATTATGCAAATTGATACTAGCTCTGTGTCTAAGACAACGAACTCAATTGAGAAATAAAAATCTTTGACTTTTACTATCACATATTAAATTATACCTTTGGGAACCTTAATGGACCTGTCGACTAAGCTCAACGTGATATCGGTGGATTTCAAAACACCAAAATCTAGCTGTTTATAAATCGAGTAAGGTAAAAAACTCACACTTGCCCCTAAGTCTATAAGATATTTTTCAACCACTTGATCTCTAATGTAAATGGAAATTGTCGGACATCCAGGATTTTTAAATTTTGGTACAACCGTTTGGTAGATAAGAGATGAAGCTTAGGCTGCTGTGATGGTTTCAGATGAAATGGTGTTTTTCTCTTAGCTGTGCTCAAATATTTAAGGAATTTTGCATAATAAGGTATTTGCTTAATGGTATCAAAGAATACACATGTGTATATTGTAGACACCCTAATTTGAACGGGCCCTCACTCGAGAGGGCCCAAAAATAGTCGTCTTCCAATAAACTTGGCCAATGGGCCTCGAAAGCCCGAATCTTAGAAATGTGGCACTTTTGTCAAAATCGAGGTCCCTAAGACCCCCTAAGGGTCTAATGGGCCCACCAAAGGGACTCGGCAAGCTCATATCTATCCCATTCCATTCAAAATACCAATTTTCCAACAAAATTGGCCAACGGGCCTCAAGGGCCTAAATCTCTGAAAAATGACATTTTGATTGAACCGAGGCCCTTAAGACCTCCCAAAGGTCTAAGGGACTCACCAAAGAGGTCTGAGCTATCCTACACTGATTCAACCTTCACCACTCCGTCCGTGCATCTAAAAAAATACCAAATTTTTTATAAAATTCTCTCACGAGCCTAAAAGGGCCGATTTGCCAACACGTGGCATTTTTTTATCAAACCAATGATTGCAAAAATCTCAAAAAAATTAAAAAATTTAAAAAATATGAAACTTGGGATGCCTACCCCTCCTCTACTCCCACCGCTCCACCTTCGAATCCGCAAACACCCCAGACCCATTTAAGGCCCACAAGCCCTCAACCCTTTCCTAAATTAATTTCTCACCTTACCCCTAACATAAAATCAATCCCATATCACCTAAACCCTAAAAGGAACCTCAAAAATCTAACCCGAAACAAATCCTACCCAAAACAAAAGAACCTACAACCCTCCTAAAACGCAAGCCCAATACACCAAAAGCCCCAAACTAATATCCATACCCAATCCACCTCTAATAGACAACCCTAACCCATTAACCACTACCTACATCAACCAATCACTCCCTCAACATCAAAAGATGACACATGTCATCATCCCAGTTCACCTCCCTCATGTAATCACCTACCCCCATCATCATTCTCTAAATAATTCATCTAACCCACATCACTTCCCTCCAAAATCACCTCAACCCATACCCTATCCTAACGTAACCTAACCTATCCCCATTCTCTAACATCATCAACCACCCACATTACAACCCATACCCTACACACCCTAACCTATCATCATTTTCTAATACCATAAATCACCCACATCACAACCCATATCTCTATCCATCACTTTTCTTAAAACACTCCAACAAAATCATCTCAACCCATACCCCCCTCATCATCAACTAACTAACCCATACCTTTCTCTTTAATCAAACAACCACCATCACCAATCAACCAATCTCATCACCTCCCCATTTGCCACATGTCATCCTCCCCTCAATTCTCTCAAAATCCAACCATCCAACCTCTTACACTACCCATTCCCCTCAAATCTAAATACCTTACCCCTTCCATCAATCCAACACTCAATCAAACACCTAACACCTTACACCCTCATTCTCTCCATCAACCATCACTCATCTCACCCTACCAAACACTCTACCAAAATGGATTTGGGAAGGATCCAAACCATTTGGATCAAGACCTCACCCATTTTCATTCATTACAAAATTACCCTCAATCCCACTCTAAATTTCATACCCCCGTCTTTAAAAAAGAAAAACCATTATCCATTCTCCTAACCTTTCACCCTATTATACCCCTAAGCACCCCCCAAACATCTATAAATACCCCCCTCTTTTTCTCAAAAATGGTTACCCACTATCACCATAAAAATCTAACCAACCACTATTACCAATTCTCACCAAACCTATCAACCCTCTCTTACTGACTCCAAACCAAGTTTCACTAAGAAAAAATCTATTTTCTCTACTTATCTTCACTACTCTCTCATATTATCTTCTAAAAAAAGGAATTTCACTCTCATAATTCATTAAGGACTTAAGAAGCATAGAAGGAAAATAAGAAAGAAAGGAAGAAAAGTGACTTTGAAGCTTCAAGGTGGGTTCAAAGTGCACTCCCCCTCTCTCTCTCTACCCTCTTCTCCTCCCTCTTCTATCATCCCCCTCCTCTTCATTTTATATTAGATGACTTAGGATGATAGGACCCCAAGGCTAAAGATTTATAAGGATCATTTCCATCAATGAAATGACCTTATGATCAAGTCAAAAATAAATCCCTACTTAGGGTACAATTACACGACACGTGGCACTTTATTTTTTACTTTTTTTAAAATCAAAATGACCGAGTTCTTTGAGGTTAACACCACTTAACGGGGAGAAAAGGGTGCCTAACACCTTCCCTTTTCTCCAACCGAGCCGCTTACCCTGGATCTCAAGGTTTGATCAATCCTTATCCATCGCGAGTCACCATATGCCAAAAATGTCATTTTTTGAAAAATGCACATCGGATGACCATTCACACCCACTTACAACATGAATGGTGGTGACTCCAATCTTTAGTAGATGTGACCATTATAATGATGAAAACCACGTAGCTATAGCTGGTGACTCCACTAGAGAACATGGTTCATCCCTCGTGACAACGTGGTCATCTTGAAAAAAAATAGATTCTTATTAACTAACATTGTTCGTGTGTTGTATCCTATGTTTCTTTTTTTATTTTGTTTCACATGTCCACATTGTAATATTTATTTACTTTCGTTGCTTGTATTATATATATGTAAGGGAGTCGATGAAAAGAAATGAAAAAAAAATGGCACCTGCACTTGCGAGCATAGCCCACTTCTAAGCCACCCCACCCTCAACATATTTAGCCTCGATGCTTAGTAATTCTACGGCTTAAGATCGTTATTTCAAGTGTCGGGAATGAACACATCAAACCCGATCACCAACCAATGACGTGCGTACTTTGGTATGCATCGAGGTTTGAAGATCGGGTAGCCGTGAAACCACCTATTAAGTCGCATGCATGTGCTCGATTAGACAATGCTAAGACACAAGCTTAAAGCTTTACATCGACCCCAGGACAAAAGTTGTATTGATTTTGTTGTTGTCGGGCCTTGAAGCCCACATTGTAAGCCCAAGAAGTAATGGTTGTATAGATCATAGGTTTTTTTTTATTTTTTTTATTTTTCTTATCTTCCGTCCCCTAGGTAAGAGGGGGAAGTGTGTTGCATCATACATACATACAAAAAAACAAACAGTGAAGAAGGAAAGCAAAGTAGTGGACCAAAGAACCAGTTCTGTGAAATTCCAGAAACTAGAATTCTTTCTGGTTCGTGTCTATAACACGGATTGCCAAAAATGTGCCTCATCTGTGTGGGGAGCACGGTTGAAGCAGTATGTGCCTCATCCGTGTTGGGAGCACGGTTGAAGCAGTTGATACTTTATCCGTGTCTTGAACATGGTTGAAACAGTATGTGCCTTATCCATGTTGGGAGCACGGTTGAAGTAGTGGATACTTCATCCGTGCCCAAAACATAGATCACAAAATGATAATTACATCCGTGCCATTAATACGGACCAGTAAGAATTTTAGAATGGGACCCTCTCTTGTTGTTTACACATTAATGACACTTCTCAAAAACAAAAACAAAAAAAAATGAGTGTCCCCAACTTTTAAAAAATTGGATAAAATGGTTTTCCAAATAAGGATTTCAAAACAAAAAAAAAAAGAAAAGAAAAAAAAATTAAAAAAAATGTGTGAGCGAAATTTCTCGAAATGAAACTAGCCTTGTGACCCATCCATATATGTTTCGATCCGGGTCCCCGACCCACACCACTCAAACTGGGTCTAAGACCCAGATCCATTTCAACTGGGTTCTCGACCCAGATCCATATCCATTCCAACTGGGTTCGTGACCTAGATCCATTCAAACTGGGTCCATGACCTAGACCCATTCAAACTGGGTTTACGACCCAGATTCGTTTTAACTCGGTCCACAACCCAAATCCATTGCAACTGGGTCCACGACCCAGATCCGTATCAACTGGGTTTACAACCCAGATCCACTACAACTGGGTCCACGACCCAGATCCATTTCAATATAGGTCCATGACCCATATCCATTACCCAAATCCACGACCCAGATCCATATCCATTCCAACTGGGTCCACTATCCATATCCATCTCGACTGGGTCCACGACTCAGATTCGTTTCGACTGGGTCCACAACCCAGATCCAATTTCAACTGGGTCTACAACCCAAATCCAGTTTCAACTAGGTCCATGACCCAGATCCGTTTCAACTGGGTCAAAGACCCAGATCCATTTCAACTGGGTTCTCGACCCAGATCCATATCCATTCCAACTGGGTCCGTGACCTAGATCCATTCAAACTGGGTCCATGAACTAGACCCATTCAAACTGGGTTTACGACCCAGATTCGTTTTAACTCGGTCCACAACCCAGATCTATTGCAACTGGGTCCACGACCTAGATCCGTATCAACTGGGTTCACAACCCAGATCCACTACAACTGGGTCCACGACCCAGATCCATTTCATTATAGGTCCACGACCCAGATCCATGACCCAAATCCACGACCCAGATCCATATCCATTCCAACTGGGTCCACTATCCATATCCATCTCGACTGGGTCCACGACTCAGATCCGTTTCGACTTGGTCCACAACCCAGATCCAATTTCAACTGGGTCTACAACCCAGATCCAGTTTCAACTAGGTCCATGACCCAGATCCGTTTCAACTGGGTCAACGACCCAGATCCGTTTTCAACTGGGTCTACGACCCATATCCATTTTCAATTGCGTTTACGACCCAGATCCGTTTCAACTAGGTCAACGACCCAGATCAATTTTCAACTGGGTCCACCACCCATATCCGTTTCTACTAGGTCTAAGACCCAGATCCACTACAAATAGGATCCATATCCAATTTCGAACCAAGCCCATAAACTAACAAAGATAATAATCGATCTATCAACTCAAGTGAATTCAATATTTTTCAAAAAAAAAAAAAAAGATTTTACAAGGTACCAATTGTAGTCCTTAATCAAAGTCGGTGCTTAGAAAAATCTGACCTTGTTTATACGAGGGGGATAGACTACGTCTATTCAGGGAAATGAGGTTATTTAAGAATGTCATTGTGCGCCGCCTCTTCCCTGGAGATCTGCCTGACCGACGTTGATTTCAGAGAACTGAATTGGAGGCTACCAAAAACATGGGTTGTTCTAACTCGGTTTATCTAAGAAACTACTTTCTCAAAATGTTTTCTCGACTCCGTGTCGATGCCAGCTCCGTGCTGATGAAATTATCTTTTTCAAAATATTTTACCGACTCCGTGTCGATGCCAGCTCCGTGCTGATGAAATTTCTTTTTCAAAAATATTTTACCGACTCCGTGTTGTAGACACCCCATTTTTGCATATGCCTAATTCGACAATTAGTCACCCGGTTACTGTGACTTCCTAATGATGATCGTAAATGACTCAAAGGCTTGTGAGTATTGTCCCTGATTCCCTTCATATTCACTCTTTTCATCTCCCCTACTCGTTACAACTCGACATAGAAATTCACGCACGCTTAGGATTGCTACACGTTACACCCAATTTAGCAAGCACGTATGCTTAGGTTCGCTACACAGTTCGATAACCTAGAGACCTCGCTACGCTAGGAAAATACGACTTTAAAACATAGAAATAATCACGTTGGAATTGAAAGAAACCTCACGTTAAAATTCGTCAAAAATTGCAAAAATCAACAATCAAGGAAAAAATTGAAAACCTCACGTTAAACCTCGCTAGATTGAAAACCTGAAAGGGCGATCTAGGAAAAAATTAGAGCAATCAAGGGAAAATCTCAGTCCAGTTGAGAATCTAAAAGGCG